>NC_079156.1:104033171-104639161 GCF_947563725.1 Argiope bruennichi
TATAATTTTAACTTTTATTTTTATCCCTATAATTGAGCGATCTTTTAAACTCTACAGCAATACACAACTAGCGATTGAACCCTGTCTTCCATAATGACCACCATTTCTATTCTTATTTTCGTTCCAAAGAAAACGTTAATGCTTCATCGATTATCTCGAGTTTGTATCATCTCATAACGAATCTTTTTCTTAGGCTTTGGATCATGCGGGAAGCTGTTATATGGGTTAAAATAGCATCGCTGTCAGAAATAAAAACGAGTTTCGAATTTCAATCGAGCACCACTACGGCTTGATTAAGAAATCTAAACTGAGAAAAGGAAGAAAGTGACCGCCTCGGGTGAGGAACATGAATAGGACAAAAAGTACATTAATTTGAGAGAGGAAGTGAGTGTGGCCCTAATCTAGACTTGTAAAGTATGCGAAGTGATGTTGAATGAGGTGTTGGGATTGAAAGCGAATGAAATCTTGCCTGAGTTGTTCTCTAGTATATCATTTTCTTTCTAAAACAAAGAAAATGGTTGGAAATCAGGGGAAGTCATTTTATGCGGGTGGTTTTGCACCTTTTCTAATTTTCTTTTTTTTTTTTTAATTTTTTTTTCTGAAATTAGCTGTAGAAATGCAAAGAAATTATTTGTAATATTAAAGAAATGAGAGATGGGGAAAATAGTGATAAAGGATTCGATCTGCAGTCCGAATCAAGCAATGGGCTTGATTCGTCTATATTTATTTTGTTTTTAGAATTTACTCTTACAGTACACTCCCGATTATCCGCGGAATTGGGTGGCGCGGCCTCTGCGGATAACATAAATCGCGGATAATCCGAAAAAAGCTAAAAACGGGTATAGCAAAAGAGAAAACAGTCATTCCAACTTTGAAAAATCGTTTTATATACAATAAAACGTAAAATAAACAGCAGGAAATGTTTAACTAACGCTTAATATTTTAGTATATCACTCAAAACTAACCTAAAATGCATTTTGTTAATGAAAACAGAAAAGTGCTTTGTACTTACGAGAGGCGTCAAGGATACACAGAAAAATCAATACATATGTACTGTTTTAATACTGTAATGTATTATGTAATTACAAAAGCATAGCTGTAAAACTACACCTTTTTGAAGAAATCAGTCATTTGTGTTTGCTTCTTGCTTTCAAAGCATTTTCTCTTTGCTTGGAAGCAAAAAAAAAAAAAAAAAAAAAAAAAAAACACTTAATGCGGCAGGCGCGGATAATCGGGAGTCTACTGTAATTACAATAATAACGCTGAATTCAAGGGGTTAAACCCAGTAATTAAAAACCAATGAAATGCATTTTAAAATATACTTAAAATTGAAAAAAAAATTATTAAAATTAGAAAAATGACACGATTATAAAACTGTACCAATGAAAAGATTTTTATATAAATTTTAAACCGTTGAAAAGAAAACAATATTTTGCTATTACATATTTCGAAATTATTGAGAGAAACTTTAAAATTTTGAATTATTTTTAATTAAAATTCGAATTTTGAAATTAGTCGGCACCCTGAGTTTGGTAAATCTACGTCCAAAGGTCTGTCTGCAGAATGTCTTGGGCAATTTTTTAATGACTTTATTATTAATAGAATAGCTGAATGACTTTATTATTAATAGAAATACATGCATACTACATGCATCTCTTCTAAAAATAACGATGAATATATGTGTGTCTCTGTGTGAGTTGACGATCTACAGGTTAAACAATTTGATCTACAACTAACAAATTCAGCACATATTTACCTTGGAGTGATATTTTTGAAATTCTAATTAGAATTTTAATTAATTAAAAATGTGAAATGTCGTGATGTTTCTTCGCCATAACTCCGGTAAATACTGTTGCACAGAAATACATTTTACAACAATTCAAAATTTAAAAAATTGTTTTTAATGATTTCAATTTAATAATTGCAACTTTTTTTTAGATTTTGGCAATTTTTTTAAATAATTTTTTGCCTAATTTCCAACAGTAGGTTACAATGTCGCCCTGAAATTCAAATCGTTCCCACTGTTTCATCAAATATTGAAATGTGTGATTTTCTACCATTATTGAAACTTGAGAGTTAGGATTATGTTAAATGTCTGTGTAGTTAATAATACAAATAAATACGCCCCTTACATCACGGTTGCCTTTCCCAGTACATTGCGAAATAAGGCACTATCATTAAAGTTCTCGTGCGAAGAGCCAGTAAATTATGCATTACACCTAAGCAATTTGCAGCAATTCGTGGCTTAAAGTGCGATATTACCACTTAATTTTTATAAAGGACAGATATTGTTACTTAAGAAGTAACATTGACTGTTTCACTTTTCTAAGTTCTACCAGCGGAAAAATAACGGATTTGATTATTTTTTTCTCATATCTGCTATGAAGACCATACATTTCTTTTAAATGTAAAAAAGAATCCGTTTTATTTATTATGATAGATTTTTAAAAAAATCTGTTTTTACAATTAAGAAAACCGAGATTGGTGGCGTTACTGAAAATTATTGAAAAATATGTTAAAATACAGATACCAGCGTATAAAATGAAAATCTAATTAAGAAAGTCTTAAAATAAATCAGGTTGTAGGTTGACCAGATAACAGATGTTCAGGTCAAATAAAATCAAATTTATGTTTGGAGAACTAAGATTGTAGACAGAAAACTTCTTGCAATTGTGACTTCGTTAGTAGTTTTATACACTGCAAGTATGTATAAAGGTAAATATCATTACTAATTAACTTTAGATTCTGTAGAATCAAACACTAACTGGGAATTTAGGGTAAAATGATTTATATTTTTCAAAATGTAATGTTATTAATTTTAATTTTATTGGATACCAGTTTAGTGATTCTTACATAATCAAATCGCCTTCTTTTTATTTCAAAATGTACATATTAAATTACAATAACGCAATGCTTATCTTGGCATAAATTAAAAATGTTTTTATTTTATTTTAATAATTACGTTTACATTATTTCACTTGATTTTCGTGCCATAGTAGAAACATGAAAAGTTGCAAATTTAATGAATTTGTCTTTTTTTCCGCAGGTTGAAACTCGAGTGCAAAGACAGCTGGTTCTGGAAGACGGACGAGTAATAGCAGATTCTGGGCCACAAGTGACGACCAAAACGAAAGAAGATGTTCGTGTCGAAGAGTCTGAAAATACTGAAGTATGTTCCAATTTCTCGTTGTGTCAATGCCTTTCTGTCTTTAAGATGGACCTAAGATATAGAACAACTAAATGTAACAATATGGTTGAGATGGTCATTTTATGCATTCAAAACACTAGATCCTGGTATAAAAAATGAATTTCTGTGCTAAACATCTGGTATATATCTCGTAGTAATGTCCTTCAGAAAATTTTTACCAAAAATTCATCAATTAGATAAAACATTTTTTTTTTTTTACAGTTTCATTGGTGCTTTTTATTTTGAAACAAAAACAAAGAAAAAATATGAGCAAATAATTAATAATAATGCCTATCCAAATTAATAATAATAATTTGGATAGGCAGCAATAGACAGAGAACGGGTCTGATTTCATCTTTTTCAGGGCATCTATGTTATTATACAAATAAATCCTAAAGGTATTTTTTTTCATTCCTGCTTAAGTCCAATTTAAAAAAAAAATTAATTCGTTTTTCAAGCAATTTTCGGTTTTTGTTTGATATTTTTTAAATAATTTTCTTTATGAATAAAGTTTTTTTAAAGTTTTTTTTTCATAAGAAAATTTTTTCTTTGATTCATTACTTCAGATACAATTCTATGCATGACTTTTTCAAAACTAAATATTTGGATTCAGTTTCTTTTAACCAAATTAATTTTTTATCAACTCATTTAACGATGAAATTTATTTTAAACATGACGGTAAGAAATTATTAATTGAATCATAAAGTTAAATTATAATTCAACTTTGTGTGTTTCGCTTAGACTTAATCAATTAAAAGAATTAAAATAAACAATAAAATATGAGAAGAAGCTTCACGTTATCTTATTCAATATAAATTTATTTGAGAAGGTGGACTTTGTAAATGTTATCTGAAACGTTTCCAAGAAAATTCATCTGAGCAAAAAAAAAAAAAGTACTTTAAGAAATGAATTATATAAGAATTTGGGGGACATATAATAAAATAAGTTAAAAATGCCAGATGGTATATAACTAAAAAATATGCCAACGAAAAACTGAAAAATGAAAATAGTAAGATTTGGACATTTAATTTATAGTTCTTAGATTCCTAACTGTTAACTGAAAATCTACAAACAGCGATTCAAGCAAACTACAAACAACGATGTTCCCATAGTATAGAATTCTAACTCAGATCATAATTAGATGTTATAATTGTTATCACCCGTTAATGTAAGTCGAATTTGAGTTCAAGAATTAAATCTAAAATTATTTTTAAAAATAGAAGGATATTCGAACAATATGTACAATATTCCTTATTCCGGAATATTGTAACATGACAATGTCTTAGGATCTATTCATTAAGTCTTTTCGTTATTTTAGAAAAATTACGCTTAATTATAGCAACGATAACATGTCCCCACTCCAAAAAAAAATATTTAATATCATTGCAACTCGCTTGCGTAAAAATGTAGGAGCTCAAACAAAGAAGTGTTGTTGAAAAATGTGTTTTAAGATTTTTTTGAAAAAAATTTGAAACAGAGAAAAACATTTATGATAACAAATTTGATATAATTTAAAAACATATATTAAAAATTTAAAGTGTTATAAAAATTATTTTCGTGAGAATATATGCTTCATATTTACTGTAAAGAACGTTAAAAATTCGATTAATTTTTAATTTATTAAAAATCTAATTACAATTTTGAAAAACCTTTCCTTCCAAATTTGGTAGCGTTAGATCCAACGGCCTCCGCTATAAATTTTTGAACAATTTTTGTATAGTAGTCCATACTTCACGTTTCTCACACATAGTAAGCTAGCTTATAAACCTTATTTTTGTTTAAACAAAAAGAATTAAAACGATTTATTATTGCAGCACAAATCTACAGGGGATGATCCTCCAGGTCCAGGATACGAGTTAGTTCCGGGAGCGACTAAAGTGATCAGCGAGAAGACGGAGAGTAATCAGACGATGACAGAAACCAGGGAAGAGAACAGACAAATGCACGATGAGAGTATCAAAGATCTCTCTGGGGAGGTGAGTTATAGTTTTATTTCCTACTGAAAATAGTAGCTGGTACTTTTATTCTGCTCCAGTTTTGCTATTTAATATTCGTACTAAATCATTAACATTTCTGAAAAAAAAAACTTATTTGTGTATCTGAAGAAACTTATCCATTTTCTATTTGAAAAAAAAAATCTATTATTTTACAATGGAGATAAGTCACTTTCCTTTTTTTTCTATCATATATTTTTCTGTCATAAAAAAAACATTGAAATAGAAGCAAATTAAGGTTAAATGATCATATTCTTCACAGAATAATGAAGACTACAATGAAAAATATCTGTGCTTCCATTTTTTTGTTGCCACATGATTCTGCTTCATTGCTGTTAATTAAGATGGGTTTACACTCGACCAGTTATAAGAGGGCCAGTAAGACAACGAATATGCAGAAGAGGGCTGATTTATGTGTGTCATAATTTTATAACATAGATTCAGATATTCCATGTTTGGCTATATATTGCTGTTTTAGAGGCTCTGAATGTTTCTTTTCACAGAAAATATCTATATTAGTTTCTTAAAATGAAGGATATTTATGCAAAGAAACATGATAAAATAAAAATAAAAAAGATCGGTATACCTAAATATGGAAAAACTATAGAAAAAAATGGCAAATGAAATAATGAAAACACACACATACACAACCTTATATCAGAAAGAACAGAGCAAAAAAAAAAAAAAAAAAATGTCGGAATTAATCTATGATAAGTGATCAATTTTTTTCATACAAAAAAAAGTCAAATTCTACAAACATATGCGCAGTAAAGAAAAAAAAATACAGTACAGCAGCATGTTGTCCTGTCGGGACAAGTACTTGCCATGACCAAACAGTATTTTTCAACCTTTCTAAGCATGCACTGCATACTGGCCGTCTTATAACTGGCCGAGTGTAAACCAACCTTTAAGATTAATGAATATGGTATATAGAGGTTATAATAATAACACACAATGAACTGGATATTCTTCTGTATACATCTGTAGCTGAAATATTTTTGATAATTAAAATTGAACGCACATGCATGTATAAAATTTTACTTTTTCTTACAACTATGTAAATATAAATATTATATCGTTTATTTAGTATTTATAACAGTCAGAACCCTGAAAAATTTAGTATTTTCAATAATTAAAAGTTGAACGCACATTGTTTGTATAAAATTTAATTTTTATTACAACTATCTAAATATAAACATTATATCAATTTATTTAGTATTTTCCACAAGTAGGATTATTGAAAAATTTAGTGACAAAGTTTCTCTTATTTTTCACCAACTATAAAAAGTTACGGCTGTATTATTACCTAAAAAGTTTTTCAATTAGATCTGCAATGACTGATTCTAAGAATATCTAATTAAAAGAACGAAAGCAATTACATTTTAATAAAGAATATTTTTCTAACTAACGAAAATATATTACAGTTTACAGCTGGTAGTCACTTTGACAACCTGATCTGCTGATGTTGTAGAGTAGTTGAAACCGCAGACAGATTTGTTTTATGATTTCCTATATTAGTGAGCTCAAATATGCACTCATCGTTACGAAATCTTATTATATATTTCTAAATATGGATGTGGTTTTTATTGTCAATACTTTCTAAAGGATCATATAATCTGTGGTTGGGAAGCCTTGAAAAATTATATATCTGTCCGCCTCCATACTTCCTTTACTTACCATTTACTGCTTTTATGCATTACACTATAAACGGATACCTTATAGGCAGCGTTTTAATATGGTAAAAGGCGTCGTAACCGCAAAGAAACCGCAAAAGATAATGTATATTTTTAATAGAAATGTAATGCTTTTTCGAAAACCACAATACTAAATATACATCAAATGCTATGGTTATATCTCCATATTTAATAATAGAAGGTATAGGTAGGCTAAAGCAATATAGATAATTATTTTCATTTGCTAGAATTACATATAATCTAATAACCATATAATTTCCTTTGATATTTTCTGAATAATTAATATGTAAAACCACAAAAATTATTTGTTGGGGATTACGAGTTAATACGAATTAATTAATTAGAGTTTTCTTTATAATTACAGGAATTCTACTATCTTCATTGTTTGAAAGCTAGATTTTGATGTATTTTTGAGAAAAACAAAAGAAAGATAAAGAAAAAAAAATCATGATTATCGACTTCTTTTTTACCATTAATATGAATTTTAAACAGCATTTCCAAATATTTGAGCTTGAAAATGCACAACTTACATAGATGACTGCGACTCTATTTACATTAAACTATACTAGGATGAAGACGCGTTTTAGGGTTATTCATAGCTAACACAATCTCAGTTTTTTTCAAAAATTACCGAAGAAAAAATTCTAAAGCACTTCAATTGAAAAAGTACTCCATAAACTTATACATTGGTATAAGGTATATAGTAGATAGTGATGAAAAATAAATAATTTTAACTGAGCAATTTTTTTCCGAAAGAAAAAAATATATTGCCCACTTCATGTTTATTGAGTAGTGTATACTTCATAATAGTGTATCACGTATTTTCAAGGAGGAAAATTCAGAATGAAAACATATGAATCGATAATTTATTTTTTCGAATATCATAAGTATAAAACAAATCTTAAAATTTCTTTAAAAATAACACTGTCGAATAATTGGAATTTTACCGGAATCCATTCGAAATTGGAAAGATTCAGAAGTGACAGTTTCACTTATATTCTAGAACATACTATGCATTCGAAAAAAATTAGCATTTTTTTTCTCTTGCTATTTTATTACAAACGTAAAGACAAATATATTTTGTGTGCTCAAATACAGATGCTAAGAGCTACACTTCTACCGTAATATTCATTTTTTGAAACTATTTGATCGAGAAAAATGCTTCACAATTCATTTCCTACCAGATATTTAAAAACAAAATGAAACCATGAAAACTCATCAAGATCGACTTATCGATTGTAGAAAGCAAAATACTGGCTTTGTTATCAAATTCGCAACCAGTTTGCTAAAAACTCGTGGGCGGTGGAAAATTTTGCAATCGAAGCAATTAATTGCTTTTATATTAAAAGCACCATCAAACGGTTATTTAACATCCGACGGATCTGTTTTGAGGTTAAATAGCTCACGTAGAGATAAATCAGTTGCTCTTCTGCTTGCTCTCAGCTATTTGACTTCTTTTTTTTTTACAAACTTAAATTTCTTTCCTGATAACCCACTTCAACACTCTACGAAAACATAGGCTCTGCTTCCTGGTTCACTCTTCCTTAATTCTTTTGCTTCTCATTGAGGAATTTCTCATGTTTTCATACTTTTTTTTGTTAAATAGTTGTATTAAAGAATTCACTAGAAAATTCCTTGTTTCTTTTTCCTTATCGAGTGAAAGATGAATATATATTTTCGTCTTATCGTAATATGTGCGTAATAATTCGTAGATTAATACTTTAAAATTATTGAGAGAAAAGGTAACTAGTTGGAAATATTAGAATTTCAAATATAAAATTAAGTAAAATGTAATATTTGGAAAATCTTTTTTACTTGAAATTAAAACAATTAAATTTATGAAACTAACAGAATTTTTATTATCATATTAATATTTGCAATTGTAACAAATTGCAAATTAAATAATCAGTAAAAATTCCAAAATTGCAATTTAAACAATTAATAAAATAATCGTCTGCAAATTTTGAAAATTACTAAGATCAAACGTTGACAGTTTAAATAAATTCTTTAAATTTCATTGCAATTTTAATAATTGCAATTTAAACAATTAGTGAAATAATCGTCTGCAAAATTTGTAAATTATTAACATCAAATAAACGTTGACATTTTAAATACGTGCATTAAATTTCATTGAAATTAAAAAAAATTAAGTTTTAATCCAATTCTTGTGTTTGCTAGCATGTTTGCAGCTCAATAAGCTATCTTTTAAAGGATTATAAAACGAAAAAGAAATGAAAGATTTTGTTATGACTTCAGAATATTTTATTTTCTATATTAGAGCTTATTTTCTGAATCTTCTTAAATAACAAACAAGTTTAGAACTTTCTACATATATGCGCTTAATTTAATTACAATCATCTTTTTTAAAACTGAAATTAGAAGAGACTTCTTTCAGCAGCACAACAAAGAAAATAGGACAGAATAAATTAACGCTTTCATTTATCTTTGGCTCACTTTTAATTTTATTTTTCTCCCTTTCTCTTTCTTAAAAATTATGTTTTAAATTTTTAATATTTCCTTTCTGTAGCTTTATGGCACAGTTTAAAACTAAAATGCATAATTATTTAATTCTAAATTTTCATTCTTCAGTTGTTTCGAAATAAAATTGAACAAAATCCTATTATATCTCAAACAAAAAAATATGGTCCAAATTAAATTAAACAAATAAATTAGAACAAAATTAATTAAAGTATAATAATAAATTGTAATAAAAATACTATTAGAATAGTAAACGTGAATAAATGAATTTTATAAAAAATGGCTTCTTTTATTGATGATATTAGTATTGTAAGTTATACGGTCACCCTATATTTCAGAAAATTTAAGATCTAGTACCATGGATGGATTCAGGAATGATGGTTTTTTTTTACTCGATTCTACAAGCAGCTTCTGCTTAGTTTTATTATATTAAGACCCTCTTTATATTTGGGATTGGGCTATACGATTGGGCTTGGGATAGGAATGTATTGGGACCTCGTCATTTTGAATCGCGGTCAGATGGTTGAACTGACACCCCATTTCCAAGCTTCAGTACCACACCAGTGGCAGGGCATTTGGGTCTGACGGATTTAAGGCGCATCAGAACTGCTTATACAATGGTTCTTCGGTGGAATCCGATCTTGAACCTGGAATCCTCCTGTTCCGAAGACGAAACCTTATCACCAGGTAATATCAGGCCATAAATGTTTGCTGTATTTAAGAATGCGATAAAAATTAAATTTGTCGCAGATCAATTGTCCTAGTATTGGTACAGTGCTCTTTGGAGTTTGGATACTGGACATATATTGTTCCCGACGTATACTTTCTATACAAAATTACGAAAGTAACCCTCAGTACCTCAGGATCTCTAAAAGTACATGAATAAGAACCCTGACTTCAGAAAAAAAGATAAATTTCATCGGGTTCTTTCCTTTAAAAAAAAAAGAGAAGTTAATAATGCCACATGTGAGAACAAGCGTTTTGTCTGTCTTAATGGCTACAATGGCCATAAAGAAATGGAAGTGCGTGAGTAAGTTTTCCGGTAGATTTTGTTAGAAATGATTTATACGCCATTCCAATGCAAGGAAATTGCACAAGGCTGCATGAGCTAAAAGCAAAAAGGGTTTTTAAATGCTTGTAATGAAAGCATTTAATAAAAGACAGCTTCTTAGCAAGGGAAAAACAATGGGCTTCAGGTGATGCAAAAAATTAAGATTCGTCTTTCATCTAGGAGTGTGTATGTTTGAAGATTACTATAGACAAAGGTGAACAATCCTCTGCAGGAAATTTGGTGAGAATGTCTCTTTGAAACGCATTTGTAAGCGTGTGTTAAACTTATTTTTAAATGATGTTGTTATGACATGTAAGCAATTGTCGAGGCTGACACAAAGGTCGCATAGCTAACATGCCAAAATGTTTTTAAAAGAGATTTTGACTTAACATTGCAATGCCCTGTTAAGTAAATCCTCAATTAGCCACAGAGCTAACACATTATGGAAAATGTTAAAATGTCGAATGTCAAATTATATATATATATATATATATATATATATATATATATATATATATATATATATGTCATTTGTCATATCTGAATGTCATTTGTTTTTATATCGGACACTTTCTGCCATTTTATGATAATTTAGTCAGTTTTGGTTTTTCTCGTCTAGGGATACATAATTCACATGCAAGAATTTGCAAGTATTTAAATTTTGTCAAGTCTGGTGATATACATATCGTTCCTAGATCTTTTTTATGTTCCGATGGTATATTTTTATATCACCTTTTCACATAGAATTTTTTGATGCTTGGAAATATACTTTGCTATACTAAGATCTGTTTTGAGTTAAATATACACTATTTGAAAAATTAAGAAATGAATTGATCTCACCAAAGTTAATGTACCCAATTATTATTTGAACTTCAGAATACGAATTATTTTTATCTTTAAGATTTTATATAAAATATTCTATTAATTGGGGTTGCCTACAAACAAATTACTTATCGCCAATTTAATTTTTTTTTTCCTTTTTGGTATTAACAAATGATAGTGATTCCATAAAAATGATTTTTCTTACATGGATATTCAGTTTCAAATGTTATCAAAGCTCGTACTTTTTTTCGCTTCTTTTCTCATTTCATATTTCGAACCCATTTGACCCACTCAGACTGTACCGAATATCTACTATTTCCACTATGACAATACTATCAATACTTAGAATTTAAATGAGATAATTTTTTCTTAACTGTGAACTTAATTCATATCAAACGTTGGGGATACACTTATTTGACTCCTGGTCAATGTTTGGAGCAGCTTTGTGTACTCCAAAGCAAGATTACCTTTATGAACATTAGTAAATGCCAGTCTTTTCGCAAACACATATTATCTGTGGTTTTTTTTATTAAATTATATTTAATATGAATGAATCGTAATGCACAAAACTACTTTCTTAAAGTAATAACAGTAGCTAGCAGGGAAATAGAACTTTGTTAAATTCATAAAATATTCCTAGGAATTATTTGAATCGGAAATTTAATAATGGTAATATCATTAAAATTACTTTTTGCTACGTGATTCAGTTATATTCGTAAATATGAAGGAGTTCTTAAAAGGAAGCTTTAAAGCATTCCAATGCTCAGTTTTAAACCACGCCTAGTAATTATACAAAAAAGGTCATCGTTTGTATCTTTCCGATTGATTTAAGATCATATTGCCTGTGCATTTATGGGAAGTATGACATCGAAACGAAAAATTAATGTCAAATCTGGACAAGCCTTCAGCATTCTAAAGAAAACGACAGTGAAATGACAACAAGGATAATTGATTAACTGTTAGTTTTTATTAAAGGGGTGTGTCAGGTAATCAGATTTCACGTTTTAACAGGAACAAAACTGGGATATCTACAATCCATTTATCATCTGCAATACCCCCTACAGCAATTTTGTTGCACAACGAAATCATTATACTGATGATATCTACAGGGATTTCCCAGAGCTGAATGTTGTCACTGATGTTTTTAATGTGTCTATTACTGTGCTTAGTTCGGAAAATGGGAGTGCTGAAGCTAGATCCGGTGTGGCTGTGATGTCCTGTAAATAAATGGTGCCCTGAAATTAACTAAAAATTTTAATTTGCAACCATTCGTGCATTAACGTGTTGGCAATCCTATTAAAAACAGCTGATATTATTTTATTCATTATTTGTTACGAAATTTCCGGGGTTTCGTTTGGATAGTGGATGTTATATGGTGTGAAGAACGCTCAATCATCAGGCGGCAGTAGAAAATAAAACAACGACGTTTATTTACACGAAGACACACAGGACAGCACAGAAGACGATTATCTTCAGCCGAGACGTGCAGCAACAACAGCATACACAGCAGCATATAACAAGACAGACAGACAGTAGCGCACAGCTTAATTCAGCACTAGCTTCACTCCGTCGCTACTCCGCTTATCCCTGGAAGGCCAGTTCTTTATCGTCGATTCCGACTACTCTTCGACTCCACTGATCCACGACTCAATTCACCACTTCCCGGCAGCTGCGGGTGCTTCCTTTTATAGGTCTCAGAAGGCGGGGCTAGAAGCCTTTCAACCAATCAGGAACGTTCGAGGCGTAATTCGGTTCCTACTGGACGGAGCGGGAAAATTCTCGATGTTTCGGGTATAATCTATTTTGGCGCCAAAGTCGCCAAATGATCGCCAAGTTTGTCGCCAAGCTCAGGGACCTCCTATGGAACCCACTATGCTGGGAAGCCGCATCACAGATTCGTAACAATATATATCATTTGACAGCTGATAGTTTAGGGTTAGTAAAAATGGAGCGTTACACGATAAAATAACGTTTCAACGCAAGATTTGAATTAAATAATTAATTGTTATATGTTTATTGAATCGTAAAGTACAGAGGATACGGTTATGTATAGAATAACACATAGGGCAAATGGCGTCCACGGTTTTGCTGGCATATACACACACTTTAGTCGAAATTTTTCATGACCATTTTGTATAAATGTGACTGAATTTCGTTGATGCAGAATTAAATTTCCTCCTTCATTGTACACGTGCTTGTAGGCTTGTTGGCGTAGACCTTTGTTTTCACATAGCTCCATAAAAAGAAATCTAATGGTGTTAAATCACACGATCTATGGGAACAATTCTAAATTTTGGAACTGTGGCCTCCAGACTTACATTATTTTTGAAATATTGTTCAACAATAAAAACATTTTGTTCTATCGTGTAATGTGCCATTTTTACTAACCCTAAACTATCAGTTATTAAATGGTCTTTTTAATAGGGTTGCCAACATTTTACTGCACCAATGGTGGAAATTCAAATTTTGTGTTAATTTTGGAACACCCTTTATTTATTCACTTTACATAGTCTAACGGGGAGCATTCATTTTATTTTAGAATGCATAGCACATTTTGCACTAAAAAAATATCAGGACAAAACGTTATAGAATGCTAATTGAAGTGTCAAATATGACACATTTCCACAAAAATGCAGTTGTCACCGTCTTCGGAATCGATTTTTAACATTCTTAAGATTGATTCATTTTCTTCTATGCAATAATTCTATAATATTTTTAATATCTCAAACAATCTTCGTGTATTGTTCAGTTAGTCGTAGTTTATTTTATTTCTCAGTGTTTATGCTTGGCACAATTCATTATTTATGAAGTTTGACTATTTTTGTTTCAAACTTGTGTTATGTCTGAGATATCAATCAATTGCTTTTTCTAAAGCTTTATTAATGTCTATTTTTTTTCTTACATATATCAGTATGTTTCCGTTTTGAAATTCGAAAAGTAACATCCCGAATAAAGTTTAAAACAGACAGAGTCTGAGTTTGCTTGAAAAAAGAAACTAAAAACGAAATCGACGAATGCGAAACTCTCCTCTCTTTTTGTTCTTGCAACTGATATGTAACACGAACTAAAGCAGAGTGTTGAAAATCCCGATCGCTTCGCTGCTGGGTGAATAGCCGAAACTGGAGCACGATATCGTGAAGATTCAGGTCTTGGAGCAAGTCACGATTTCGGTTATTGATGAGCCACGGCGATGGATAATTAATGATGTAAATGTTGAGTAATACAGGAGTTTTATTTATTCCTATACCGACAATACCCATTTCCACGGGAGTGAACTATTTCTCGAACCACTTGCCAACACAACAGTTAAAAGACGAGAACATGTCCCGTATTAGGCCGGAATCGTTTTAATATTTAATTTTTTTTTTTGTCTCGGATAAATTCAGAAATTCGTATCATTTTTAAAATTTGAATCAATGTTTCGTAATGTGAAAATAGTGAGCGCATACTTTATGTTTTAATAAAAACACTTTCTGAACATTTTTTCTTTTGAAATTTTTATTTTTCAAAGAAAAATGGCCATAGAATAATGCCGCTCTGACGAGAAGGGAAAAGCGAATATATACATACATTCCACTTAATATCAATAGCCACTCCATTTAATATTAGAGTCTGAAGCGTAACCATTGAAATATATATATATATATATATATATATATATATATATATATATATATATATATATATATATATATATATATATATATATATATATATATATATATATATATAATGAAAACACAATGTATCTTTACATTAAATTAGATAAAATTAACATATTATATTAAATAAGATTGTTTAGTGCGATTGCCAAGTCAATCTATTTATTTAAACCATAAAAGATTTTTAATATTGATATGGTCACTATAAGATGTTGTTAGGTTAGCTAATTATGTAATAACTTAAGACAGAAGGATCCTTAAGTAGGGACTGAATGAATGGACCAGCTTGATATTACATGGATCTCACAACTTTTTACGATAGAAGAATTGAGTTGCGAGACTTGGTTTTTTTTACAAGTTGTGTTTTTAATGGCATCTCATTTCTTTTTGTAGATAATAATTTTCTTATTTTTGTATGTAATCTTCCTTATTTTCTTTTTTGGTACTACTTCTTGAGCTTCAGCTACTGTTTTTCTCAAAGCCCACTCCCTGTCTCTATGGGTTTTCATCGTAAGCTTTGATGTTACAATTTTTGACAAGTCTGGACGGTAAATGCTTCTTAGTCTGTTGCATTCACAAATTGAGGATTCCTGCACTTTAATACTTCCAAAGTCGACATTAATTAAATGTAAGCTCTCCAGACTTGTAACTCTCGAAAGTGCCACGTAAGCATGACCGGATGTGAATACTGCAGAACCGATATCCATCAGTGCATTATTTAGACCTAGGCCCTAACTTTTGTGTATAGTTATAGCATAGGCTATACATATCATACTTTGAAGATCAGTTTGCTTTTCTTCTACCAGATTGATTCTCTGAAAAACACCCATTGCGTTTGCAGCTTCCACAGCTTCAAATTGAATTATTTCAAATTAGATATTGTTACAAACCTGTAATTTTGCTTCCCAGTGCGAATAGTGTCATCATACGAAAGACCGTTTTACAGTAATCTGTATTGGATGCTGTCGGATGCCGAGCCAGTGATCCCAGAGCTTGATGATAAACTTGGCGACTTGGCACCGAATTTGCCGCTAAAATGGATAATGCTCGAAACTTTGAGAAATTTATCGATCCATCCATTATTACACGCTTATTTTAGTTTTCCTTTGATGTATACACTAAACACTAATTGTATTCTAAATGTGAAGCTTCTATGTCGGCTAGAAGTGTCTTAGAGGAGCCACTTTGAATTTTTAAACTTCGCTTTTATTCCATAATTTATGTACAAGCGAGAAGCAATGAGACACGTCAGTCAGCAGCACTACACAAGAGCGAAAGAGAAAAACGTCAACGAAATATTTATCCCCATGATTATATACTATGAGATTTTGATAGGTATTTCTTTACACCTGTCGATTTAGGTAAGAGAATTATAGGGATCTTTTAAAAGAATTTGTTTAGATCGGCAAATTTTTATCCCTTTACTCGGAGTGTGGGAACTCGTCGATTTTAGAATTTTACAGTGCTCTGGTTGAATTGATTAAATAAAAAAAGATGGAATGGATCAGGAAATAAGGGGACATTTTAAAATGAAGTTAATATGGGTTAAATTAAGATAAAACTTCAGAAATTAATTAGGATTTAATTCAGATTTAGAGATGCCATTACACACACACACACACACACACACACACATACTGTTTCCGATGACAGAGACCTCAAATGATAAAGAAACAAATAATCGAATTTCTACTCATTTCTGAATCTGGAACTTTCCTCTTGCAGGAGATTCACCAGAGGACCATCATTTCTCCAGATGACCCCAGCTTTTTCAGCCCCTTCCCCGGTAAATTGACCCATTACTCCAGTCGGTCACAGAAAATAGTGGACAAAGACGAAGTCAAAGAAGTATCTGAATTGAAAGATGGAGAAGTGTCCACAGAGACGACCAGGACCCATCATCACGAAGAAGCATACGACGATGAGGTATGTGTATCCTAATAATTTCGAATAAGATTGCTCGCTAATTTATAATTTAACGCAAGATATAATTTATTTTTACGCTTTACACAGTCATTGAATTCTTGTTTCTGATTTCTTTTTCATATTTGGCGTTATAAATGGTTTCTGCTAATGTTAGGGAAAAGTTGCCGATGTTGGGTAAATTAAACACTATTCCTACAGTACGAGATAAAAGTTCCATTTATTTAAACAGTTCACTTCAGGAAACCTTTGGACAACAAGGAATAAAAATTCCTCTAACCGTATCATTAAATCGTTTTAATAATTGTAGTCAAACAAGTACTCTGAGGATAAAATATTTTGCTATAGAATGACGCAGTGTATAAGAGCAGTTAATCCTTTCAATTAAATATACATAAAACTTATAAAATTTTGTTGAAATATTTTTAAAATATCTGAAAATATTATGGAATAATTTTGTAATAACAATAAATATCTATATAGTTCTTAATCCTAAGTGTAATTCAAACTGAACAATGATGCATATAATCAGCAATATTTCTAAAATTTTAAATAATATTTTTTACACTCATTGAAAATAAAATATGGTTATATTTGTTTTTAAATATCTCATATGCTTTTTCCTATGTTCAAACAGCTATATTTAAGGCTTGAACTAACCTTTGTACAAATGACCCAGAAGACGTCTGAAAATATTGCACGTGTAGTTTAAAAAAGTGTATTTTTTCTTACTTACTTTGAATTCCTCTCTATTTGCTAACGGGTTAAAATTGCACTTAAGATTCATTTGTTTGTATTAGGATCCATTACTGAAAAGTAAAAGAAAAAAAAGTCCTGTGATATAACTGGTTAATCCAATGTTGTCTAAATATTTACTTAAGAGTTACAAAAAACGTCCACACCCCGTAACAGCGCACAGATAACCTTGGTAATGAAAGATAATCAATTCACCTGTCATATAAAAATTGCGTAGTTCTAACCCACCCAAAAACACATGTAACACATGTAGCTTAGAAACAATTTCAGTAGGAAGCACTACTACAACCTAAACATTGCTGTTTGACCTTCATTTTTGTAATTGAGTCAAAATGGTTTTACGAAACATCTAGTTGCAATCTGTTACAAATTCGATATTCGTAAAGCTACCAATAAGTTGCAGTGTTGCAATATGAAACCTACTTAAAAATATGTTATGGTATAATACATTTCAGCAAAATATTAATGAAACACTGATTTTTTTAAAACAAATTATTGCTTTAGAAGTAGTGTATTACAAAACAAACTGCACTTCATTCAGATAATTAAATATATATCCAATTCTCTAAAATCATAAAATGATAATTGATTGCCGATTGTATCATTGCGTTTAATTGTACACCTGACTTCATCCGGGTATTTTTCTATTTATGTAAGCGCAGTGGCTGGTTAATAAGATGTAGATTTAAGAACTGGAATGGAACCTAATTCTACGAAAATTTCACGTGGACGGTTGAATGCCTAATCGTTGATATGTCGTTGAAGTTTGAAGCTGTAGGGTTGTCTAAGGTGCCATACTTATCATCCAATTGCAATTTTTAAGTAACAAAATTATAAACTGTGATTTTTTATACACTTTACCACAAAAAATGAATGAGTTCGTGTACTACATTTTAAAGGTTTGTTAAAGAAAAGTTCATTTCTACGGAAATCAGTGGATAGAATGTTTACATTTCGAAGACGAAAATATTTGAGGATAGATTTCATATTTTCACCGCGGTTAGATGACCAAGATAATTCTGAATCTTCAACCGTCAACACTTCTGAATATTTGAAATAAAATGGAAGATATATAGTGTACATCTCTATTTTGTTGGATCAGGTCTCAGGCTTAAACTTTGATTTTGATCCTAAAGCCTGATACTCAACCATTAGATGACCTTGATATTTGATGGTAAGTAGAATTCCATACATCTGGCAAGATAAAGCGCGGTAAATTTTTATTTTCAGCAATTAAATGTACAGCAATTGCGTTATTCTTTCCTCGAATTTCTCATCACTTGCAATCTTTCACGAATGCAATAAAATCTCTCAATAAGCATTAGCAACAATCCTCAAAAAGCATACCAAATTTATTTTTCCTCAGACATTTTATAAATTTTTGTTGTTTTCTTACTGTAACTTTAGAAGCTGTTTCTCCAGTGAAAAAGTCAGTTGAATCACGATAAAACTTCAAAAATAAAATTCCTATTTTCATGCTAGTTGCTGTACATAATAAAAAAAATTGTTTAGATTTCTGAGCAACGGAGGAAAACAACACAACCTTGACACAAACATGTTATATTTGCCTCAAATTCTGGACCCAGTTAGTCAAGAAGAAGAATTTCCAAAATGATGTACTCGATTCTTTTCATTGTGTGATGAATCTAAACTCAAAACGTACTAAAATGTAGAAATATAAGTGCCGGCATTTTTTTAAGTACCGATGGATCATAAAAATAAAATTAGCCAGTGCAGAGCACTGTATGTTTATTACCAAAAGCTTTATATAATCATGGTTATTTGTCGACATGACCCCTGTCATGATTTGAGCATTCATGAGCATTGTCATTTGAGCATCATGAGCATTCATTTGAGCATTGTCATGATATAAGTGGACCAGGTTTCCTTTATCGGAAGACAATTGCTGCCAGAGATTTTAGATAGGTCTTAACATTCTTTTAGAGTCATCTTAACCTGTTATTATTATTTTAGTACGCTAGCCAATTCTTCATGCAAAGAAGGCATGAAAATCATGCGGCTCTAAGCTCCATTCCTCAAGACAAGGAATTGGGCACAAGACTATCTCAAGAGAAGATATTGTTCAAATCGTTCGAAAGAAAATTTGATGCAACTTGTTGGCCAATCAGCATGCCAAAATTGCGATTTCGGAAGATGAATATTTAGACGTTCCTACTTCGTACTCTTTTTTTAAAAAATAAATTTCAAAGAATTTACAAACTAGCTAGGACCTTCAAAGAAACGTTAAGACCCATTTCACACCATTGGTGGTAACTTATTTTGCAGAAGATATGTAGAACTTGTTCCACCTATATGACAAATGCCCAAATCATTTCGGATATAATGTCAAAACGTAATGATGATTGTTTAGAATTTTTGGTAATAGATTTTGTTCTCTACACGTGTTCTTTATTTATATACCATTGAGCTTTACAAGAAAAAAAAAACGGCTCTCATATTTGAGGAGAAAACACGCGCCTAGTTTTATTTATATCTTTTCTGAAGAATACTATCACTTGAAAGATATTTCAGAAATATGTTACTTAAAAAACAAAATTGAAACAAATCGTCTCAGATTTCTGCGGAATTCTTTGTTGAAGGTTAAGAGGCTAATGTTTTTTTTAAAGAAATGTTTGCTAATTTGTTTAAGGTTATTGTTTTCCCTCAGAAACCAGTTTTATCTCGCATTTAATCAGACCTTGGAAAAGTAAGAGACGGAAATTGGCGTATTGTATTACGCCTCATCATGGAATTCCTGAGTAAGATTTTGAATACGATTAGAGATCAATTTTGTTTGTTTAAGAGGTGTTTTATGTCACGGAAAAAAACGAATCCATCTGGAATAGAGAGAGACAGGAACAGATTACATTTCAATTTTGCATGCCCTACTAATTTACATATTTCCATCTCTTGTTATTTCTTGAGTTATTTGAAACTGAAACCTTATCAGATCAGATCTATTGTTAAAATCATCAATAAATAAAACTGAGATAAACAAACGCTATAAAATCTCCATGAAGGTACAGAATTTTGATTGTTTTGCTTGTAATTGGCGAATGTTTGGCGTAAGCATCATTATTTAACTGAGTTAAAAGTCAATAAAATTTTAGAAAGGTAATAGAAACTGTTATGAGATTACGGGATACTTATGAGAATAAAATTTACAATTCTGAAATTCTTAATCTAAAACTGAACATAGAGGGAATCCATCTAAGACATGGTTTAAATTTCAGAGTTGTAATCCAATGATATTTACATAATTTTCTTTAATTTGTTTTAGTTCATGTTTGAATCAAAATGGTATTTTGTGACCAATTATTCATTCGTTACCGGATATGCCTGAATTTTGAAGCTTTGTTATCTTGTTTTTTCTCAATATTGATACAATATATGAAATTTTCCCAACTAAATTATCATTGACGATTAATTAAATTTTTACTCCATACAAGGGAACGCCATCTGGTGGTTAATTATTTGAAGATTAAATTATATTTATATTAATGAATTTAAAATTAAAGATTAAAATTTAGAAAATAGCTAAAATATAAATAATTTCTATTTCATAGTGCATTACTAATAAAAATGTATTTCTGAAAGTTAAACATGATAAGGCAAGACGAGTCAGCATGATTCAATTTTTGTGAATGAGCGTTAAACAATCCTAAACTTTAGAATTAATGACCCCATAAGGGGTCCTTTAATCAGAATGAGTTTAACTGACGTAGCAAGTTAGCGTTAACAAGTAGTTAAAGCCAAATAGAAGATAAAAATAGATGAAAGTGTTGTATCTAATACCAAATATGGTGAAAACGTCGCCAGATTCGGAACAAATTTAGTGACAAATTGTCAGTAGTAACCATAATGTTATGAAATTAAATTTATATTTCTTGTTTTCAAAATTTTCATTAATTTAAATGAACATAAGCTTCAATTCTTATTATTAAGAATGAGCAGGGAATAAAATGAATCACGCATATTGTGTATTGCACATATTTCCAATATATTCGTCTAAAAATAAAAAACTTCATCTTATACTAGATATATGATTCCTTGAATGCTCAGAATTTCCTTTCATAAATATCATGAAATGTTTCCTTCAACAAGGGTTGTATACATACATTTATAAGCGTTTTACTTTCATTCCTTATCTTGATACTCTATAATTACTCCATTACTGGCGTAGCACAAGTTGTGGCACAATATTGTATACAGTATTTTGCGATATTATATCATATTTTTTAATATTTTACAATAATATACAATATTGCGCATATTTTTTAATATCATACAATATTGAACAATATATGCGTGCCACTAGAATATATATTTAATATTCAACTTATAGTATTTTTTTTATCAAAAATTGTGAAATAAAATATTTTATAATGAGATAGTTAGAATAAATGTTATAATTTTTGATTACATATCAGTGCTGCTTTCAAGATGAAAATATATAAGTTGTGATTTTTGATTGAGTTTGTTTTATTCGTACTTACGGAAGTTTACATACACGAAGAAATGGAATTGTGGGGGAAAAAAAAGAGAGAGAGAGAGAGAGAAAATATATAACGATAAGATGATATAAAGGAGGAACTATATAATGACTTGGGAGTTTCGGTTATATAACGACGTGGGCGTCCTGACATAGGACTAGCGCGTCTTTACCGTGATCTGGGCGTCCTGGGTTCGAGTCTCGGTTCGGGCATGGCTGTTCTTCATCTGTGTTCTATCTGTGAGGTGTGTGAATGTGCCCCCTGTAAAAAGGGGTTGTGCAAGCGAATGTGTGACTTTCATCTTCATATGAGCCAGAAATCAGACTTCTGCCCTCGGGTGCTCAGGTGTCTTTACCCTCAGAAGCTACTGCACCCCCTTTCCGTGGTAATGCGGACACGACATCATCATCAAAAGACCTGCAGACAGTTAACAGTTGATAAATTTTGAAATTTGATACAACTTTACGATTCCGGCGTTAGAAAACGTATGCCAAATTCTTATCTATCTGATTTATTGAATTTTGACGTCGAACTACAATTTTGGAGCAACGATTTCAGGCGATTTTTTTATATGTAGCTCTTATTGGTTTCCTTGTTCTTGTTCAAATATAATAAATATTTATCTTGTTCAAATATATATAGACTAAAAGTTCATTCAATGAATGATAGAGTGAATTTATTTTTTTGAACTGAGCTTTTTCTTCGCATGCTTCGTTTAAATGAAAGTAGAAACTAATCAGTAGATCATGATTACTTAGTAGGATGATCGCCAAGGATGTTACTCTAACAAATACTTATGTAATCCGCCCCAAGAATTAACAGAAGCCCATAATTAGCGGAAAGAATTTATAATCTATTCGGCGATTCAAATAGATAATATTGATGGAAAAATTATGCAACTGGCATTGAGCCTACCAGAAGCGATCATTTTCATTCGCATGATCCTATTGGTGAAATAATATACGATGTAGTGAAGAGGCAAGGGCAAGGTCATTCTGGAGTACGAAGTGCAGCCCTTCCTTTCAAGTGTTGGGGAGTACGAATTTTTTGAACATAACACATTAGTTCTGCACAAAACCGAGCCCGAGTGTGAGCACTTGTTGATTCTACCATATTTCCTTTTATATGCGTTTACCTAAGGTATGTTTTGATTATAATTTGAAATTAAAAAGATTCAATGAGTATAGCTATTTCGTATTCTTATAAAGGACATATTCCTTTAAATTGGTAATAGATTTGGATATTTCATGTGCCATCTGTGTCTTTTATGTTGTTAAATTTTTCGGTTTGATTTCATTTCAAGGTTGCGTTCCATAGCTTTGATTTCATCGGTTTGGTTTGTCCAACATATATGTGAAAGTATCAGGATGTAATGGAATACATTAAATAGGCTGATAGATTAACTGTGAAATAAAAAGTTTTTTTTAACGTCGGCATGGTGTTATTTGTGGTATAAAGGTGTATAAAAATGCGTGGGCGTGCAGGATGGATAGGAATGCCTTTAAACTTGATATGCATTGTTGTGGCTATCAGGTGGATTTTTGAGGAAATTGGAAATAATTTTTTTACACACAATTGGTTTAATTTAAAACTTTACAGGAGTAATAATAGTAAGTGATATAGAATAAGCAGAAAATAGCATGCAAAATAAAGAAGAAGAAAGACGCGGGTGTTTATTTAAGGAAATCCTCTTTGAACAAATGTGTTCAGTTATATTTTTATATTTTCTGAAACAGAAAAATATAATGTTAGCGAAAAGAGATATTCTTTACTTTGGATGATATATAATACCAAGTAGGGATAAATTTAGATTCGATTTCAGATCCTAATATTCTTTAAAGAGAATTTAGATTGATTGCAATCGATCTTTTAGTTTCTAATGTGTGTTTTGATGTTCTTGTCATTGTTATATGCGGAATTTTGAAATTTGAATGTTTAGCATCGATTATATTCAAATTTTAAATTCATGCTATGTTAAAAAAATTTTGTTTTGAATTTCTTTTACATTTTTAATGTTTTAAGAATTTAGACATCGTAATTTCTTATTTTTCAGCGTATTTTTTAATGTTTTTGGTTGACTTTATATAATTATTAAGCACTATGTATGTTTTATAATATTCTTGTCTTTCTTACTAATTATCGCTTTTTATATCTGTTTATTGCTCACTTCGTAATGTGCTATGTAATTGGTGTTTTTCTGTACTGATTTTCTCTTGAATTTATAAATAACCTAAGTAGCACACATATATTGTACAGTATTGTATAATATTAAATAATGCAATATTTTATAATATTGTTTAATATAATATAATGTCATAAAATATTGTACAATAAAGTGCAACTTGCAGTGCTACCTGGGGTAATGGGAAAGTTCCCATTCTTCAATTCTCCACTCCCCTACAATATGAGAAAATGTCAAGAATAACGATATCTTTCTTAGAATCGTATACTAGCGCAAAAATCACATTGGAGAAATTCAATTATCCAATGCATTTCAAATTTTACATAGTATTATTGTAAAATCATATTGTTTTTCAATACCGCTTAACCATGTCTAGAATGTTCCATGCTTTCGGACTGTACTAAGCAGGTTTCGAATTCACAGGTTCCTGAAGAGGAAGCAGAGGAAGGGATGGTACCGGAGCGTTCTGGCGAGACATCTCGCACAATCCAGTACTACACAGACCCTAAAGAATTTGATGCTGTTACAGAGAAGCTACAGGAGGAATCCCGGAGATCTCGCCTCATTAATCACCGGCAAAATGAAGCAGACCTCCCGTCGGTCACTCACCGCTGGTCGGACAATGGTCACTTTGGAAGACATAAAGAAATCACAAACGATGTCCGTGGAGAGACAACAACAAGGACTAAATCCGGTGGGAACCGGATTACTATTGAGATGTCAGGAAACAGGTGAGAGAAGCGTTTTATAGTTTTAAAATGAATCACTCAATGAATCAACGAGCCATTGTTCAATCAATAACCAACAATCTATGAACTTGAATTTGCAAAATGGAATTTATTTAATTCCTAGCCGTTTGAGTAAATTCACAATGATGTCATTTTTTTGAGATAATTAGTTTCTTTATTTGTTTAGAAATTTTTGAAGCGATGGAAACATTTATAATTAAAAAGATTTTATTCGACTGTTCTTTTACTTATATAATAATCTTATGACACGTATTTCTCAATTAATTAAGTTACAAATAGTTTTATTACTAGAAAACATATTTACTGTATAGTAATACTTTTAATGAAAACTATAAAAATAGCATAGTAAGTTAAAAAAAATAATGTTGTTATCAAAAGCATAAAATACAAATTTACTTTTTCATCATGTTCTTTATATTGAATGTTTATATTAATGTTGTTTAAATACTTACCAAATTTTACAATTGCTACTATTTGTGCATTTGACGTGTGTAATAACTATAGCACAGGTTCCTGCCGATTTAAGATAGTTTTTAAAGAAATTAAAATAAAATCTATTATGTAAACCTATTATAAAACCTATTATCTAAAAAATCCATTTTTCATTCCCTCCCCCATTGAATTTCAGTTCTACAGATTTATATATATATATCAGAAACCATTTTTATTGCAAATATATTGAGAGGGAGACAAATACATTGCTGAATTTTTTTTATCCATTTCCCCCTTTAATTCTTCTTTTTCGAAACCATCATTTATTTCAATGGTTAATTTGCTGTAGCTTTAAAGAAAAAAGGCATTTCCCGTTCTTACTATAATTTTAACCCTTTAAAGGGCTATTTTTTTCTAGTCATATTATGTTAAAATATTTTTAGGCTTGAAATTAGAATAAGGAAAGGGATTCATTTAGCTTATTAGATAAATTTAATTTGATTAATTAATTAATTTGGTTAATTAATAATTAAATAACAAATCAAGAAAGCATTTTGTGTAAGATAAAGAACTGAAGCATCTAAGTTTCTGCCTTTCTAAAAAAATTTTTCAGAATTACCTACATAATTTTATATAAAGATTGATAAATTTGGTGGGAAGCATACTTCCCACGGCCTTAGGAAGGGTTAAGCGAATCGAAATTTTAATTTGAGATGAGTAAGAAGTCAAAGTAATTTTGAGTTTCCTACTCTATTTAAAATTCAAATCTTCCCTTTAGAAAAAAGTAGAATTTTATCAGATTTGATCTTTGTATACAATAAATGAACCTCACAAATTCAAAAACAAAAGAGCACTTGCAACTTTGTATATTATTATATAATTACTGCAACTAATACGAATGAAATTATACACTAAAAAATCTCGTCCAAACTTTTTCCTTTTCTCACCAGTTTAATATATCACTTAAATTACAGTAAAAACAAGGTTCTAAAATCCATTTTTGAAAGCGTAGATTCTAATATGATAAGTTCCCATAAATACCTAACGAAACTTTTCCCATGAATCACTGTTAATATGTAATCATTTAGCATTCGCTTTCATTTTTGGCGAGCATTTTTAACGCAGAAAGGGCGTGGGAAACTAGCTTCTTCAGTCTAGAGTATGATTATAATAATTTGCTTTAAGCTTGTCATCATAAAGAGCGAAGAGTTGGCGAAAGCAAACACTCCCGGGTTCACCGAAAGAGTTAAGTGCAAACCAGTTTACTTATTTCTCTCCTTTTTTGCTCAAACAAAACCAGTTAATGTCCATCAAAAGAGCAAGGACTTAGGAAGGGAAAAATAAAATTAAGCTAACAAGAGCAGCAAAGTTGTTGAAAATCCCCCCCCCCTCTCGCCTTCCCCTTCGAACAGCTGTTTTCTTTTATCCGTGATCTTAAAGGAGTTGTTATTTTGTTTGTTTTTAAGAATGCTTAGGTTTAGTTAATAATACAACATAGATGTGGTTCATGAAATAGGATTATTTTCGCCTTTTATATCAATCCTTGTTTAAGATCATTTCAAAAAATTGTTCTAACCTTAAATAAATCTATTGCAATCTTTGACTACTGCTTTTTAATTCGTCGAGAACGATCTTCAGCAAATTGTAATTAAAACTTAGAAAATTTTCATAGAGCTTTCAATTTTTTTTTAAAAAAAAATTATTATTTAATATTAGTTAGCAGAATTATTTCAAAGATTCATTTTGTTTTGATATTTTACATAGACGATTGCAGATGTGAGTATTGATAAAGTGCTAAATTAATACATATTGTATATTGTATGTTTTTATTACAAATTTAAAAAGTACAAAATTGAAGACTATAAAGGAATCTAGAAGTATTTATTAATTAATTTACTTTATTTTTTCACATTGTAGGTAATAATATTACCAAAATGCAACAAAAAAAAAAAGTTCTAATGATATTATTTAGACTATATTTAACTTTTCCTTTATTTACTTTAAAACAATACATCAAACCTGAAAGTATTTTAAAAAAAGTATTTATGGTGTTAGAATGAATTTTAAATTTCATCTTTATTCCGCTGAATAATTTAACTAATAAAGAGATAAATGTTATGCCACTAAAAAGTGATATAGAATTGATTAAGTCAATTTTATGATGCAATATAAATTTATATTAAATACAAATAAATTAACTATATATACATTTAAAATAATCAGGAAAACGTATTCCCAAGTATTTCTCCGATTTTGCCAAGTTTTATTTTAAATGAAAACTCATGGCTTGCAGATTTATCAATGGTAGAATCACATATAAAATCCCAATCTTCATTTTTGAGAGAACTCTCACATAAATTACTTTGTTATACAATTTCGTCAATAGTCAGTAAAGCCCCCCCTCCAAAAAAAAAAAGAGATTGGACCGATTTCGCACATTTTATTTTCCAGTTAATTTGAACATATTGTGAGCACACCTAACAAATAATAATAGTATGTGTTTATTCTAAAATTTAATAAAAATACTTTATTTCGTTGTAATAATCGTAAAGTTGATTAACCTGATAATTAATACTATTAATATAATGGGTAAACAACTAATCGCCGAAATCGGCTAGTATTTATATTAACTCGATTTACATTAAATATTATTTATTGATGACACGCAATTGACTATATAAGTTTAATAATATCAAATTCTCAATGAAATAGCTAATGATTCTCAATACTGGTTTAGTGATCTTATTCTATTACTCTATTTTAAAATAAGTTATATAAATTTGTTAAACAACTGCGCGATTTAAAGTATGACTATATAAATAAAGGTAATATTATGCCACTTTTATTTAAACTCTAAATCTGGCCATTTTTTAATTCAGATCTAGCCCAAGTGATTTATCGCCCAGGGATACTATGATCAAAGACAGATCCAGGGAATCTACTTTGAGAAACCGGCCTTCATCATCCAGCTGGCGCAATGAGCCTAGTCCTTCTCCACCTTATCCTCCGAGCACTCCGATTCACAATAATACACTGGGGAGATCCACGGCCTCTCCTTTCGAAGTATCCTCAAGTTCTGGATCGTCCAGATCCAAGACTCCCGTAAAGACCTTTTACTTGGGCGAGGATAATTCATACCAGAGAGATGTGAACAGCTGGAAGAAGAAAGTCAATAACAATTCCTTTACAGATGGCATGAGCTCTGCTTATTCCATTGGAGACACCAATTCTTTGGGGAGGTCAAATCTATCGGGTCATTACGGTGAACGCAGCGACTCGTTCTGCAGAATACCAAGGAGTAAATTTAACGAACCAATGAGATATGATACGCTCAATAACGGTACCGTGTATAGCAAAATATCTCGTAATGTGAAGACTGATAAGAATGTACAAGTATCTATGTCTGATGATGATGATGACAGCTCAACTTTGAAGAGAACAGGATACAGGGAACGATCTCTCAGCCCTCCACGTTTGGGTAACAGTAGAAGCACAACGACTCTTCCCAGAACCATCAAGATTACTCATGAGCAGACAAAGTCACCTTATTCAACAAATTCTTTGTCGCATTCCAAGTACTACAAATCGACAGATTCACTGCATTCTCCAGGTTACAGCAGTTATTATTCTTCAAATGATTATGGGTCTTCGAATTCATTCCGGAATTCCTCTCCTATTTATAACAATGGCTCATTCCACAAAGAAACACGTAAAAACGACTGGAACAGCTCAAACTTCAATGATACTTACAACATCAACTCGAAAAACCGAACGCATGAGATAAAGATCCACAAGACGAACAGCCATGATGTTCTTACAAATGGCACTACTTCAAGAAGAAGCAAAACAGAATCTCCCAATTGGTATAGCTCTTCTTCTCTGAAGACAAGAAAAATACCAACTTCTCCACCAGAATCTGGGTACCAATCTCCCTTTCCACCAACGCCACCATCAAGTCCTCCACCAAGAGTGATAAAGGTAATGAATTCTGACCATTATGGCAGCTCTTCTTCAATGTCGCCACCAGATTCTCCGATCCATAATTCCACAGCTTCCATCAGGAAGAAGTCAGCTTACCCCTCAGGAACAGCTTCCAGGTCCAAGTCTTCAAGTGATCTGCGTATGCCACCATTGTTCTCGCCAGAATCGTTTAGTCCACTGACTAGTCCATTAACTCTGAAGACCGTTGGAAAAAAGAGCGATAGTCCAACCCAGAAGTACTACCGAGTCAAACCAGGCCAAGATGGACAGTCTGTCGTTGTGCAAGTGCGTGACTGGAGTAAACGCTGAGCTGTGCCTTTTCTGCATTTAGATATCTAACTTTTTTTACAAAAACGAGTCAATACTTCTTTAAAATAAAATTGTACAGGTCTTTTATACTATGTTTCTTGAAGTTTAGAAGATGGCAGAATTTTTGCCATTACATATGTTGTTAAATACTGGGATCTGCTTTACTGGTGCCTCAAGCAATGAGAGAACAGAGTAAACTATGATTTAAAAAACAACTGAAATTTCTTATGGATGGTTAAAAAAACTCATGCAAGTTCAAATTTTGCTGAGATACATCATCTACAATTTATGACAAAATTGCAGAATGATGTGTAGTTTATACATGTTATGTTACTAAAGTATTAATATTTCGTCTATTATTTTTGGAGACTAACAGCTTAAATTTAGACATTGTGGTTCAGAATCTTTTCTGCATTATCTTGCCACTAATGTATATTTTTTCAATTTTATAAATACATTTTCATGTTCAGTGTTATGCACGTGCAACATGTTAGACTTACCGTGCTTAAGTATATAAGGAAGAAATGGAGAGAAACATGAAAAAAAAATGCATAGAAAAATATATTTTTAAAATACATAATTGGCGATATAAAAATTCATGGCAGCTGCCATTGTATTCGTGAAGATTTAATTGACTGTAAGATTATAAATAACAAGGGAATAGATACAAAGTATTCTATAATATATGATATTATTTTTATGTTTAAAATTCATATATTTTTGTTTAAAAAATTTCAATTTATATAAAATAAATAAAAATAATTTTTTTTATTTAAAAATGATAAGAAATATGCTACAAAATATTTTTCTGCCTATTTTTTTCAATCATATTCAATTGTCAAAAATTAATGTCCTATACATTTTGAAACATTTTTTTTTTAATATTAGCAGATGTTGCTTAATTTAAGAGTTGCTATGATAAATTGATACCGAAAACATTATTGTCATGTCTGAAAAGCAAGTTCTTATATTTTGCACTGAAAGTGTTTTCAATTATCATTATTCATCTTTCATTTATTTCATCAGCTAAAATTTTAACAATTTAAAGAGCAAGAAATTTAATATTTAGCTTCTTTTAATAATTTTTAAACACGTTCTTAATTTTCTTTTATGCTGTTTTTACTGAACGTTACGAAGCTACCAAGTGTTATGTTTATGTTACAGACTTAGAGATGTAGACATTTTTTTACTTTTTTTTGTACTATTCACAATTGTTTCTGACAGTTGGTTATTAGGATGTAACAATTAATGGAATAAAAAATGTTTAATATAAATTTTGTTTTTCCTTTTTTTCCTTTTCCAATGGTTTGATTATAAAAGAGTATCTTTAAAAATGTGATGCATTTGAAAAATAGTTTGTGAAACAACAATGATGTTAAACGCTTTTCCCATAATTTTATCAAACGTTCATTCTACAATTCTATCTTTTTCATGGATTCAATTAATGGATTGGGATACATAGGAAATAAGCCGTGTCAGTTACAATACGAAACCCAACATGCAATCTGCAAAAAGAAAAAGGATTTGACTTCATAGATGAACGCAACACAACTTAGGAACATTTGATGGCATGCCGAGTTATATTTACATTGTTACGTGAATTAATTTCAGTTCTACTCGACTGAAACTATACTAATTTAAATTTTATAATGATTAACAAAAATGTTGACCAACATTATGATCGTTTAATGAAATACGATAAGAATATAGATTTTTCCCTTTTGGTCTCATTTGTTATATGTATAGCCTGTGGATCTTTTGGTTTCATTAACTAGTGTAACAATTATTTGGTAGGGTACATATAGACAAACGTTAAACATAAATTTCAAAAATATATATCATATTAAGGAGAAATGTCCAATAACAAAATAATTATTGCATACTTAGCCTTCACTGAAGCATTGCAACTCCAGATAGCGCTATTTTAGCTGCTTCGGACAGTCCGTTTAGGCCGCTGGAGCAACTATCATTGGCTCTAGTAGGTAATTTTTTGAACTGGATGGGATTTAATTTGTTGAATTTTCCCCTTACAGTCCCTAGTATTAGCATACCAAAATCCTTAAGTTTACAAAGAAGTGAATGCTTTTTACTAAATTAGTGTTCTAAATTTCTTATTCTAGAGTGCAGTTTTATTTGGACAGTTTTTAATTTGCTTCATGCACAAACTCTTTTTTAAATGATTTTATAAGATCTACTACAAAGAGAGATTATTGCTTTCTACAAAAATAACGCAGCGTCCAAAATCGAGCCCTTTTTTTAATAACCTATAAAATGTTTAAGTTAAATCTTTTTCTTTGAGCTTGTAAAATATGGATTTTTAGTAATTGTTTCAAATTTAAATTTTCGACTAAAAATTATATATTTCAATAAAAGTAGTGTAAATGCTTTTGAAATTTTGTTTGGAATTTCTTTTATTTTACGAAATTTTTATACTTTACAAAAAACTTATATTAGGAATGTAGTTGCTCCAGTCGTAAAGAATGAAACGGCTAATAACTTTTATTCTCATTTTTAATATCAGTTGTAGTTTTTGGATCATGCTCTAAAGTTCTAAATTAAAATTTTTAAAACTATTTATTGATCATACAGTTTTAATATTAATTATACACAGCTTTGTTTATGAACCTATAAAATATCCTACATAATGAACTAATAAAATATACCTACATAAATTATTTGCCGTTTAAAATAATACTGGCAGTCTTGTGATAATTATAATTTAATTTAAAATGCTTATAAAATCTACATAATCTATCTCAAGTAAAAGAAAAGAAACTAACTCACTTATTTCTAAGGAATACAATATGAGAATAATCAACTTTTTTAGGTGCATAATTGAACTTATGATTCATATCTGATAAAGATAATAGATAATAATGCATAGACGAAAAACTTTTTCCCCTTTTTGATGAAAAAGAAATCTAAACGTGACATCTCAAAGAAGAAAAACAATTGTCTATCTTTTAGAAAAAATAATTCATTATTTTAAAACAAATATATCCATAAAATTTTATATCAGTATTAATGCTAAAAATATTCTTATAGTTTCATTGCTAAATATTATATTTAATGAATTATAAAATTCTCATATATAATATATTATTGTTGAAAATTCCCTTAAATCCATTTTAAAACAAAAATTCGCTGGTTTGACGAAATCAGTTCACATCCAACTTAGACCAATTAAGCGCGAAGAGACAATTTTATTTTGGAATTCACTGTGCATCTTGCTGTTGGAAGAAGGTCGATTCTTTATGTTAAGACTTGTTATGTTTATGGAAGACTATATGCATGTGTATAACGGGTTAATGATTGTGATTTTATTTTAACTGACTACAATGCTTTGCATTTAGCTGAAATTTACAAATAAAAACCTTTCAAAAAAGTAAAGATTTCAGGTAAGCTTATTCATTTTTTTAAATGGAAATAAGCAAATAAATATTCATTGCAATAAGTCAGAATTCATTTTTTCAAAAGTCACTTTATTTTCAATTGCTGTTTCTAAGATGATCATTAATAAAACAAAGATCTTATAATGGTACTCAATGTTTTTATTATAAACGGATGAAAAAACAACGCATTTAAATAATTCACTTGCTTACCCGCTTTTATTCGTCGTTTCCAAAATGTAAGAATCAATGTAAAGATTTTAATGCCTATATTATTTCTCATTTAAATATATCTAAAAAAGGTTTATTTAATCCAGTAATAAAAGTGATCACTAACTCGTATACGAATGGATAATTAATTATATTACGGATTTAATATCCAGCCTCTATTCCAAATTATCACCACTAAAGCAAAGATTCTTGATGCCATTCTCAATATGACGTGCATCAGAACATGTATTGAAACATTTTTTACCTACAAGATGAAAGATTAGACATGCAAAAATACTTCATGTAGATTTTTTTATATGCAATTGCAATTATTTTATTGAAATTGACATCCTTTAAACAAATATGGTATTACATTCTCTGTGATTGAATGCAAATAAAAGTACATCAGCGACAAAAAAAAAAAAATTCTAAATCCTAAATGAATCGATGTGCATCCATTTCTTGTTCTGAATAATCACCGTATGGCAACTTTTCTTGGTGATCTTACTCAGTGGTTTTTCAATCGATATATTATAAAGAAACAATTAGACCCACAGGAAAAAAATCCATTTCTTTAAGTATGACGAAGATTAAGAAAATGTTTAATTGAACGTTTTAAATCCAGTTATTTTTTTCAAATGGCAATACTTGATTAAAGATTGCGGGTAACCTTACTAAATGTCTTTCATATCATGAATTCAAAAGTGTTTATTAACTCCAGAAAATAAAGTTGTTCTTGGAAAATGGTGGGAAAATGAATGGCTAGATATTTTGTTAATAATTTTAAATTCAGATGATGTTATGAAATAGTCACTTCACCATATAAGGAAAAGTTCTTGGTGACCTCACTCAGTATCTTTCCTTTAAACGTATGGCGCACTTCATATCCATAAAAAGAAAGATACACTGAGCGTTGAAGACACGTTTTAAAACTTCAAATTTGAGGTAAGCTATGTGTGAAGATATGCAAAGAAACCCTTAATTGCAAAAATGAAAAGCGAATTAAAAGATTCTTAGGTGAGTTTTTTTATCTCGCAGTTTTATATTCCGATGCTGCTTATAAATAGTAATCATTACTTCAAAGAGTTTTGGTGACACTACTCAAGGTTTTTTTTTTTTTTATCAATATGTGATATATTATCTATAAGCTAAAGTGATTTTGAAGTATCAGTTACCGAGGTTAAAAACCTCAAGTTAAAATGTATGTTATGAGATATGCTAAAATATTTACCCTCCACAAAATGAAAAAACGTTTTTTTATGATAAGTAAATTTCTAGCCTTGCTGGTTTGCAATCAGTAGCTATGAACAAAAGAATCACAATTGTAGCAATGATTCTTGGTGACCTCACTCAATGTCTTTTCCCTCATTATATGAAAATTATTAGCAGAATAAAAGGCTTTGAACATGAAAGAAGAAGCTAAAAACACGAAATTATAAAATATGCTATGTATGAAGATTTGCAAAGAAGCATTCATTCACAATATTATAAAAAAAAACGTGTTTTTCTCCGAATTCTTAGTTTGCCAGTTTGTATTCAACTGTTTTTCTTAACTATTCACTATATTAGCAATGGATATTGGTGACCACAATCAATATCAATATATGAAACATTATTTGGAGATAAAAAGGCTTTGAACATGAAAACAAGATTAAAAATTTCAAATCAGAAAGTAGGTTGTAGTTGAAGATATACAAAAAATCATTTATTCTCTAAATTACAATGTTTTAACGAAATGTGAGATAGCTAGACATTTTGCATTCAGCTGCTGTTTCTAAATGATCACCATTGCAGCAATGATTCTTGGTGACCTCACTCAATATCTTTCCCATCAATATATGAAACATTATTTGAAGATAAAAGGGCTTTTAATATTGAAAACAAGGTTAAAAATCTCAAGTTAGAAAATATGCTATACTCGAAGATATGCAAAAAAAAATCATTCTTTCACCAAATTATAATGTTTTTACGAATTGTGAAGTAGTTAGCCATTTTGCATTCAACTGCTATTTCTAAATGGTCACCATTGTAGCAATGGGTTTTAGTGCCCTCATCTTCCCCATCTTTATATGAAAAATCATTCGCAGAGTAAAATAACTTAGAACATGAAAGACGAAGCTAGTAACATGAAATTAGAAAGTATAATATATGTGAAGATCTGCAAAGCAGTACTCCTTCATCATATTATAAAAACGTTTTTTCAAATTCTTAAGAGCCTGCCCATTTTGTATTCAGCTGTTGTTCCTAACTAATCACTATATCATCAATAATTTTTTGTGACCTCACTCAATGTCTTTTCCATCAATTTATGAAACTTTATTTGTAGATAAAAGAGCTTTGAACATGAAAAACAAGGTTGTCAAATTAGAAAGTATCTTATACTTGAAAATATACAAAATATCATTCATTCACCAAATTGTACCGTTTTTAAAGAATAGTGAAATAGCTTAGCCATTTTATATTCAGCTGCTGTTCCTAAATGGTCACCATAGCAGCAATGATTCTTGGTGACCTCACTCAATATCTTTCTCATCAATAAATGAAACGTTATTTGCAGATAAAAGGGCTTTGAACATGAAAAACAAGGTTAAGAATTTTAAATTAGAAAATATGTTGTACTTGAAAACATACAAAACATCATTCATTCACCAAATTATAAAGTTTTTACGAATTGTGAGATGGCTAGCCATTTTGCATTCAGCTGCTGTTCTTTAATGGTCACCATTGCAGCAACGATTCTTGGTGACCTCACTCAATGTCTTTTCTATCAATATACGCAGTGGAACACTTAATATCCACAGGAAGAAAGGTGTTTTGAACATGACAGACGAGATTAAGAAACTAGAAGTAAGTAGGTATGTTCACCATGTAGGTGTCTCCTTCCTTGAGTGCTGGGTTGTGGGTTGCACATGGGCGATGCCTACGCCGCAGTTGAGACTCGTACAGTTGATAAAGTAGTCTATCTGCCTAACTGTTGTTGTAGACTACAAGTCTGCACAGAGTAGCTTTTAAGTTGTAATTAGAATAAGGGGAGGCTCGTAGGTGGGCAAGGCTTAGCAACCGAAAACTCTGCTCTAGAACTAATACGTAATCGAACCTACGTGTGTTCCTTTGGATTCCCCGAAGTGAAAGGAAAAAGTCGGTAACTGATATATTTTTCGTTGACCACAAATCAGGTTGATATGATTTTGATTTGAAATATCGCAATATTTCAAAAATAGGGTGGATGAAAGGATTTTTTTATTCCTTTAACCATAAGATTATATGTTTTAGCGTTGATACAAATAAAAAAAATGAGAGAAAGGTATGGTAGCAACACGTAATTAGCTATGAAATTTTTTTCAGTTTAGCACGTTTAGTTTAGTAATCGTTTATTTCTATTTTCCAACAAACATAAATCCCTGAAAACCATTTTTTTAGAATTTATTACTATAATGAAAATGCAATTAAAAATTTCTAAAATTACAAAATATATGTGTGGTTATGGTGACTGATCACGTTTGGAACAAAAATTTTTATAATTGAATTTTAAATATCTTTTTATTATTTTTAAATAAATATTCAGTTATAAACATAAAAACGACGAAATTATTTTATATAGATATAATATTTTTTGAGTAACTGGGGAAATTGTAGAAAATTTGACCAAAACAATTAACACTCTATATCAAAATGTAATGGCGCAATCATAATTTCCTTTAGACGGAAGTTATAGGAAATAATGATCAAAGAAATGACGCAAAATCTAAGAAACTTTTGAAATGCAGATAAATTAGGAGAAAATATGTGTTAACATGCTTTTTTTCCATTAATTTATAATTGAATTTTGATATAAATGCCATGAATAAAAAGTATTTCACAAACATCAAAGGTTTTGCTTCATTTCTTTGCTCATATTATTTGAAACCTATATTATAACTTTTAGGCTGTCATCTCAATTAGGCATTAAGATATCATGTTAACGATGAAGTTTTTTTATGCAAAAAATTAAATTAAAAAAAAATGCCATTAAAAATTTCTTTTAAAATTAACTTATTGTTACAATGGCCATAAAATTTCAAAATTCCCCAAAATTGATTGACCTCCCTTTTGATTTGACCTCTCTTTTTCTTATTTTGTTGGGGAAAAAAGTTTGAGTTTGTTTGTTTTTTCCTTTTTGGCGAAGAATGTCTGTTTGAACATATATCGGCTCATTTTGAAAGAATGTCAATCCATTTAAGCATGCAATTACAATTCTCAGATTTAAACTATCTAAAATTGCTAATACACTTTTATAGTCCTTACTTAATTTATAGCACAGATATAAATGACCCGAGCTGCATTGATTTTAAATGCTGATTTGGAATTCCATAACAAATCATTAAAATATTCATTTGTATTTTGCGTTTTCTCTATGTAGATATTAACACAATAGAAGATAGCGCAATTTCTTAGAAATTGGTCTTATTATGTTTATTAAATACTAGCCATTACCCACGACTTCGTTCGCGTGGAAATTTTGATGTGTATGTATGAGAACTGACGGTCTGATCGAAATGTAAAATGTTATCAAACCGTATCATTATATAATAGTGCTGTATTATATAATAGTGTTCATTATATAATAGTGCTGTATTATATAATAGTGTTAATTATATAATAGTGCTGTATTATATAATAGTGTTCATTATATAATTGTGTTGTATTATATTATAGTGTTGTCGAAAGCAGAATCTGATATGATATAATCAAGAAACTTGTAACTGATTGAGAAAGGTCTACGGGAAAATTTCAACATTTATTTTTATTCTAATACCATAATGTATACACCATTAAGCCCAGGGATTTGCTGATCGTCATTGTAAAACCCAATTTTAAAGGAAATTGCAACCTCTGGAAATAAAATGGCAAGTTGTTTGGAATAATAGGTATGCGGTTAATTAAAACGCTGCCTCCTTTAGCAGCTCCTGTAATAATGGTAGCTTTTATAATACGAAGCTACCATTATTACAGGTACAGGTACTTCTCTGAGACGAAGCCTTCCTCCAGCCTAAACACGATATCTTCTTACAAAGCGTCCTTGTATGTATCCCACAAATGGAGGCGATTTGACAGTCCGCAAGTGCTCACTAAAATTTTAAACAGGTCTTCTAGCTACTTTCATAGCCCGAGCTTTATTATTCCTCTTCGAAAGATTAGATTTGCATTTTCTGGGTATTTCGAAAAAGTATCAAATAACAAATAAAAAAAAATTTAAACTATCCTAAAAAACAATGTATTTATAGCAGTAAATAAATTTATTAAAAATATATAATGAAACAAAATAGAAAATTAAGTCCGTATTTCTCTAAAGTCAAGTCAAATCTATTTTATTTATTGATCGAGTTTGAGATAGCCCCAACAGTATAATACACATAATTTTTAAACTTTTAATTAGAATAAAAATACAATTCTCAACAATCAGAACACACTGCGCATGCGTGAATTTTCAACGCCAGTTGGCGTAACGCAAATGCGTGAATTTTCTACGCCAGTTAGGGTAATGCAATGCAGATTAGAAATTTTTTTATTTCCTTTATTCTATTTTATTTTAATTTAAAAGTACTTCAGAATGAATCCGAAAGATCGATTCATTAACAATTTTTAATTTTAAATGCATCAAACACTAAGAAAATGAACAGAATCATTTGAAATATTCGATCGAAAATATCTTAAGCCTTGCCTCTTCAGCGAGGGAAAGAAAAACAACTGAAGCCTTACTCATTTGGCGGTGGGGAAATAAAGACATTTGGCGGGAAAGTTAGTTTTTAATTAATAAAAAATTAACCACTCAATTAACCGGAACAAATAGTAGCCTATGTCCTATTCCAGACTATAATCTATCTCTGTGCTAAATTTCATCCAATTCCGTTCAGCCGTTCTGCGTGATTGACTAACAAACATCCATCCATCCATCTATCCATCCAAACTTTCACATTTATATAGTAGTATATATTGTGATATTAATAATTGTGAAAGTCCTGCCATCTTATACTTGAATGACTTTGTTGGTTGACACCTTCTTGAATTATCAAAACCTTTAGGGCATTGACAGAGCAACAGCAAAGAAACTCTGCAACAGTAACACTTTATATATCTTGCAAGTTGCTTTATTGCAATGCAATCGAATGTTTTCTCAAAATTCACACCCTGTATATCCTTCGCTGCATTTGAAAACGATGAAAAATAACAAAATGTCACAATTTTAAGGTGGCTTTCGGTTCAGGAATTCTACTTCTAGTTTAGTTTTGCTTCAGACAAAGTATATTAGAATCCTCATAATTTTTTTTCTAAAATACTTAGGGAAAAAATGGTAAGAAAATTTTAAAAAGAAAAAAGTGCGATTTATCAAAAAAAAAAAAGTGCCACTGTTGACAATATTCTATGTTTTCAACATAATTGGATGCCATAAAACTTTAAACAACTCGCGAAGAAGCCTTATCTCTCTCAGTTAATGCATTCGTTGATCCATATAAATAACACATTCTTTCCTTGAAAACTTTTCTTTTTTTTTTATCCTTAGCTCAGCGGCGATTTATATTGATCATATAACTGGATAATAAGTGATAACGCATGGCCTACCGAACAAAATAAGTTGACTGGCCGTATGTTTATGACACGTTATTTCATTATTATACCTATTTGCTGATGAATCTCTGAATTCAGGTCCTTATTCACTGATGTAGCATTGAAATCTTATCACATTCATTGATGTAATAAGAATTCCTCATCCTCTTCATCGGGCTAATATTCCTTTATTTCTAGAAACGTTTCTTTTCTTTCTCTTAACTGCCCATATTCTCTCTATCTCTCTCTCTCTATGTATGTATATATATATGCAATATATTTTGGTTGAGACAGAATGCAGGTTTAAAGACGTTGAAGAGAAATGTTATATTTTTAATTTCGTTTTACTCTCTTTAATATCCATCTCGGATAAGCAATTTATTTACAAGCAGACGCAGCGCGGCACAAAAGCTGAAGTAAGAAAGAAGCAAAAGGGGCCGAAACAAATGATCACTAGTCTTATATAACATAGGATTTCCGGCCACGCGCCAATTCAATACACGTGGTGACCTTTGACACCTTTTCAAGGGCACCGAAGGGATCACTTTCATTTGAGACGTAGTACTGATGGCGCATTAGTTTTACAGAGGAATGAATTAAACCGAAAGTGGAATTGGATCATGAAATAAGAGAATATATATATATATATATATATATATATATATATATATATATATATATATATATATATATATATATAGGTCTTTATTGTGCTTCTAGCAAAATACAAAACAAAAGCAAGAGAAAACGTTTTAAATGTCTTGGATTTCAAGTCGCATACTTTTCAACCAATCTGCTAAGCTGATTTATTCTAGAAAACTTACTTACACACTCTCTTAACAATCAAAAACATTATTTTTGACATTTCAGAAAATAATATTGTCAAAAATTTTTATGGTAATATTTCCGCTATTTGGCATGTGTAATGAATCAGTTGTTTGCCCAGACTTTGCAGGTTCAAATAATTTTCTGTGTAGTGACGATTAATGTGTTAAATTGATTACAATATTAAGCCATATTATAAAATTAATTGGTAACATTTAACTATTATCTTTTTAAATCAAAGCTGCGATGATTTTAAAAGCGGAAAAAAAGTTTCCTCTACGCCATAGACAAGGAAAAATAGTAATGATGCTAGAATGTTCTATATTGTATGCTAATACATAATTGAAACGTATACGTTTTGATCTTCTCTAGAAAAAATCATTAAATAATTTTCATATTTATTCAAAATTGACAACGTTTTCTTAATGCCAATCTAATTTTTTTAATGATATTTAAAGGAAATTGGGTCAAATTGAGATAATCTTTTTTTTAAAAAAAAAATAGTCTGTTTAAATTACCTGAAATAGAAAGTTCAATTTCTTTAACAATAGAGTGGGGCTCAACATAGTTGAAATTTAAAATATTCAAAGAAAATATGCTATACATTTGTCATAAGTCATTAAAATAATATGACTGTGTAAATGCACTAAAGGCTGTAAAAGATACAATGGATTCAAAAGGGACAATACTTATGCCGTCAGAATTGCTACTTGATACACTTAACTGTAAGAAGACGGTCAGTGGAGACTCATGCTCTATAAAAAAAAAAAAGAGCATGTTATAGCATATCCTATATTGTACAGCGATCCTTTTAGTGTTATTTAAATTTTACCTTTTCTAATTAATTTGAATAATTTAATTTTTAGACGCAAAAAATAATAAGATTTTTTTTACTTGGTGTAGGTAACTTTTAAGAAAGGAATTGCCAATATTTATTTTATTAAAAAAATTGTTTCAAAATACATGTTTATAATAATAATTATTTATTTATTTTGCATTGCTTTTTCCGGCTAATAGATATTTATACTTAACTACATTTTAACTATAAAAAATAAAGAAACTCTAAAGCTAAATTAAATGCAAATGTAGGGATATTAGTTAGCCTTTATTTGCGTAAAATTCATAGTGCAATATTTTTTGAATAATATTTATTTATCGTTAGCATTGTCTAATTTTTTTATTCACATTCTAATTTGAATAGCGAAAACAATTGATACAATACAAAAACATTTCGGATGTTATTTCTACTGTTTCTAAAAAAGAAGGAGCTGCTATATTTTCGACAGCATCTTTTTCACTTAACGAATTTCTGAAGTATTTTCTGTATGTAAAGATGCATAGCGTCTCTTATGGCATTCCGCTTGAAAATTGAAAGCTCTACGAGGGAAAATTTGAAATTGTCGATGTTTTAGAAATCACGACAAAATTAAGTAAATTAATAATTATAAAGAACGTTGAAAAAAGTTGAATGTGCTATAGTCTCGCAGTGCCTATTTAGAAGCCACCTCTTATGACATATAACTTTGCCCCGAATATAACTCTCTCATAATATCATTTAAAGTTTTACGTTTTGCTCTATTTGTGTATGTTTACCTACCGATTACCTAAAACAGAATTTATGCAAATATTGTGTTTTATTCGCTTTGTGATTGGTAGATAGCGAGTCACCTGAGCTATGACATTTGAGGTTTATTTTGCAAGTATTGTTTGAAATATTTAATGAAAATAATTATTACTTCATAGCAACTGTTTATATTGCACTCGATGGTGAAATGATGGCAAAAGGAAAAATAAAGCTTTAATGAATACCAAATTAAAAGTAAATAAGTTTAAGACAATATTACTTGATAATTCTACTTTTTGACGTATCATTTGTGGCAAAAATAATTAATAGCTTTTCGGTTTGTTTACCTTTTTCAAGTAATTGGCATTTTCATCTCTTATTCTTTGTTGATTCTGGAAGATTTTAAATTATTTTGATATTTGTGTTTTGATTTTGCTTACTATAATTTACTGGCAAAGAACTCGTTCAGGAGCATACGCCGGAAAACAAAACCTCCATTTCTTCCTTCCTTCCATTTCTTAGCTAGTAATAGTCTAAATATCTAAGCAATACATGTAATAACCTTGCATTGTTTTTGAAAATAGTAATGGGACGTCCAGCGATATCAAATGCAGACAAAATACGAAGAAAGACCGAGCGAGAATCAGGAATTTGAAAATCTTGAAGCAAAATCTGAAAATCTGATTCAGTATTGGTAAAAGTGAATTTTAGTGTGCACCCAGCTGCGCCAACAATGCCAAGTCGCCAATAAAGATGGCGGACAAAATAAACAAATACTTCCGCGGAACAGTTACGGTTACCATTTTCCGCCATCTAATTAGGACATTTTACTGATAAGTATTGTTTTTTTTTCATACTGCCCGGTGCCTTCTACAGATGCCTTCGGCATTTGTAGAAGGCACCGGGCAGAATTTTTTAACTTAAAAAAACATCCTAAGGCTTCGCTAGCAGCGGGAGCGGAAACCTAGTAGCTTCGCTAGCACATTGAACATGAAGACTGTGTGAATAACAGAAACAGTACATAACCAAAAGAAAAGAAAAAACGGAGAAATAAGCAATCGGAACATTCTCCATACAAAATTTCAAACAAAAATACTTTTCCCAGCTTCATCAACTCGTAAAAAATTCCACTCACCCTTCATCCATTCTGCCGGATAGATATCAAACCATTCTCAATACAAAATTTCAAACAAGCATCCTTTCCTAACTTCATCAACTCGTAAAATATATATATATGCATATTTAACTCACCCTTCATCCATTCTACAGGTTCGAAATACTCCCGACATAACAAATTATGAAGGGAACCAACCGTTATAACACCAAAAGAATTACGAGAACTGCGAAGAATTCCATTGCAGCTGTCTTTTAAAGTGAGAATACAGACGATTTTTTTAAAGCGCATACTGACAATTAAAAATTGCAAAAGAATAAATATTTTCTGTTCGTATTCACATTAAAAAAAAAAGAAAAAAGAAAATAACTTTTAATTATAAGCTTAACTTCCTTTATTTAATAAATTTTAATTATAAGCTTAACATTCTTTATTTAATAAATTTTAATTATAAGCTTAACTTTCTTTAATAAATTTTAATTATAATAAAGAACAAAATTAAAATCTTTAATCGATATTTTTTTAATATTTTTAATTTAACATTTTTCATAATGTAATTGTAGTTTATGTACAACTCAACCATTGCAAAAAGTAGTAAACAAAACAGCAGTGCGGTTGCTATGAGGGATCCGATGGGTTGCAATATTGGCGACAAACAGCTGGTGCACACTAATCTTCACTTAGGCCTCACTATTTAGATATTGGTGATATAAGTAAAAAATATTCTCATTGTGGGGTCTTGAGTTTTGGATCAGAAATACGCCGATCGGAAAATGTAAGTCATTATGTAACGACATGCCATCTGAAAATGTATGTCATGGAAGGATTAAGCTTCCAGCATTGAACAAATAACCAGTGGAATTTACAAACTTGTTAACTGGAACTGACGAGCATCTCGTACAGTACCGGACAACATCGAGTTTGGTGAGCAAAGGCGAGCAGAGGGCGAAGCCTCTTAGTCTAAAATCTAAAAATTTCCAGCACAATAACTGTGTTATTCGTTTTACTGCTCTATCTATAGATAAAAAATTGAAGATTGTCATTAAATAACACTTTTTCAAGCGAACAAATTTGGTCTATAGTGAATTCAGAATTGAAAAATTCAAACAGAAGTTTTTAAATTTACATTGTTCTACGCTCTGTGCGCTTTAGGCCTAAAGATGTTTACAGGCCTCTTTTATATAAAATATTATATTATTTCCCAAATCAGTGAGAAGCATGAACATATAATAGATGTTAAAAAAGCATCAACAGAATTTAAATTACAATCACTTTAATATAGCTAAGAAAAGAAAGTAATTCTAATATAAACAGAAAACAACAGACATCGTTTAAGAAATAATTAGAAAATCAATGGGGGGAATAATATTATTTCATCAAATAAAATATATAAAACAAACGCAAATAATTATTTTAAACTACATAACAATGTTTTCTTTCTGTTACGAGCAGTCATTTCATTATGTGAAAGAGATTTAAAATTTTAAATGGCGCGAATCATTTTAAGTTTGTCATGTGCGAATATACTGACAAAAGCCTTAAAAAACTAATATTTGGAAATAAAATTTTGATAACAGTTGTAAATTTTTTTTGAAGTGACTTATTTTCTTGAAAGTTTAAACTTGAGTAAGTAACTTGAGATAAATAATCAAAAGTTGGGACGATACCTAGGCCCATAAAATAATTATAGGAAAAACTATCAAATGTGTGATTAATTTTAGAACACACAGTACGTAAAAAGCGTTTAAAAAGGAAAATCTTCAAAATATTACAATGTCTTTTAATAAGAAAGAAAATATAAAAAGAAATAAAAAAAGAAAAATCTGCAAAATGAATTTTATTGAGTATTTGGTGCAGTGTAAAATTAATCATTAATTTTCACACATATATTACATAACATTAAAAATTTCTTATAAAGTAAAATCTAGGATTTGAGGGGTGATCATCGAATTCAAATTTATATCTGTTTATATCTTTGTCAATCATCATGGCTATCTAAAATAATGAAAATTTATACTTTTTTCATCCGATTTTATTTTTTTGTTTGTGAAATATGTTCTAACAGTTTCACTTTACAACTTATGACCTAGCTTATGATGGAAACCTATAGCTCCAGAGCCGCATGTGATATTTTTAATTCATAATTACAAATTTCAGTAATACAGGTAGAAAGAAATATACTTAATATATACTAAAAACTAAGCAGAAGAAAAATTCTTAATAATGTTTTATTGCTTATTCTACTATCCTTATTTATCAATAAATCATTCCTTTTAAGGAACAACAATTTCTAGTATTGTGAATTAAAGCGTGCTCACTTGAACTCGATGACACGAAAATCATAATGCAATGTATTCGAAGAAAAGTGAAAATAAAAAACAACGCTGACGAGAGCAGTTTTAAAAGTTTAGAAAACCCTGGGGAAAACCTAACCTTCAAATTATCAACAATAAATAAACAACATTTATCCTGAACTAATTAGCTTAATTCTTTCTAGCAAGAGAGAACATTTTGTAATCATCAGTGAAGCAGCGGATGAAGAAATCAAAGTTATTTAGACATGCAATAGACAGACACAAAACAACCTAGAAGATTTCAACACAAGACCGCCGGATTAAGGAAAGTACTGAACTAATAGAAGTTCATTTAAAAGACGCTTAATAGTAAACCTTATAATCATAAAACCAAAAATTTTATCCAAAAAATTATACTATTTATAATAATTATTGCAAAATATAATTCAAAACCGGAAGAGCCTGTACATCGCAGAAAGCGCCTGAGGAAGTGCCGGAATGGCAAATAATTAGTTTATATACAAACCATCGTCATTTTTTAACCACGATTAGAATTTAGTTGTTATTCGGCTGCTTCCACCAACCTATTAAGAGTTAGCAACTAGAAAGAGATCCAAGATTTTTACTCGGACGCATTTTCACCTTATAGACTGGCTCTGTCGAGTGCTAAGTGTGACGCAATAATTGAGTGAATACAAACAAATCCCTTTAATAATTTAAGAAATCTCTTGTCTTTTAAAATATTTATCTCCCATAAAATTCCTTCCAGTATCCTAAACTACTTATCTTCTAAAATTTTAAAATCTAGAGTTAATTCTCAATTATTACAAATATCGCAACTATAACTCGCATTTATAAATAAGATTTCGAGCACCCCCGAATCCTGGGTTTGAAATGTGGTGGATATCGTGAACATGCCATAAAAATTAAGAAAACATTCATATCAAATATATTTTCCAAATAACACAATTAATGGAAATCAAAGGAGCCTCAATGAACGTGTTCGTATTTGAAACGTTCTGACAGAACTAATTCCGTGAACTTTGATTTTTGCCCCACTCATTTTTTTTATCTTGTTATTATATTCTTTAGGTATACCCTCTTGCTGTGAAACTGACATTGTTGATAATTGTATTAATTTAGATTTAATTCTTGCTAATTTATTTTATTCAAAAAAATACTATTCGTCTTTGGCAACTAGCTGTTCATTTACCACTTTAGACATGCAAATCAACTTAAATGAATTACATTTCACCAAATCAAATGAAAGTGACTTTTTAAATTGAACAATAGGCATAGAACATTCTAGTTTGTTATTAATATTTGTACACTAGCAAATCAAAGTGTCGAAATCGGTTCAGTTGTTAAGATTGGGGGTCCTGTTAAAGTGTATTTGCTTTGAAACGATAGACGATAGGGGTAATAGGCAGTTGATGACGTATTTAGGGGCAGGAATATAAAATGAAGTAGAGTTTCTTAAACTTCTGACAAAATTGGCGGGACAGGCAGCCATTAGTAACATATTTCGAAACTATGAAGTTTCATATGAAACAAAAATTGGCGAAATTGAACATATAAATGCTGCTAGTGGCTAATGAAGTTTTAGCTCTTCCTAATCAATTTAAATGTATAGATTCTTAGAAAATTTTAGTCCTTCGTAAATAAATATCTTCATATGTACTCTGTTGAAATGATAATTAATCATCACCGGTTTGTAATGGTATAATTTCGCCCATCTGAAGAAAGGTATATTAAGCTTGGAAAATAATTATTTATATTGTAAGTGATAAATAGAGGCTGAGAAATGAAACACTGCTTACCATATAAACACTTACCATATAATTCTAAACGCGAAAATCGAATCTAAAGTTAAATTGAATCTCTAACCTGAGCTATCGTATCACGATTGCATTTCAGTCTTGAATTCGTCTGTGTAGTTTCCGTTCTTATTGAATTCTGTAAACTGATGCATTCTATTCCTAACAATTTTCTCATCAAGAAATTTACATAAAGAATGCCAGTTTAAAAGAATAACCATATTAATGATTGCGGAAGCAAAATTACGATTTAGAATTAGTGTCCAAAGAAGTTTTTTTTTTTTAATCATTAAAGTGACATCGGCAAAAGCAAGTGCACGACACATTACAGTGGCTCCCAAAAGTCTTCGTACACTAAAGAAATTTGCAGAAATTGTGTTCTATACTTCTTAATAAAGCATTTTATTAGTTGGTTTTTTTAATTAGCATCTTTAAATAGTTCTTAATAAAACTGAACAAATATTTTTATAAAAAATCAAGTAGTATTGTTCTAAAAAATAAATAAATAAAAAATGTCACAAAATTAGAACAGAAAAGTCTTCGTACATCCAAACATTATTTATTTAAATTCATCATAAAAATATCTTTTGCGGCTTATTTTTCTTTTAATTGAAAAATACACTAAAATCGTTTGATTTCAGTATTTAATATCACAATTATTTATTCTATTTACTTTATTCTTAGATATGACGCGCATTCGTAAAGAAACGATTTTAGACGTACGAAAATTAATTATATTTCATTTTAAAGCTGTAAAATCAATTAGAGGCATTGCAACTATAACTAATCCACCTCATTCAACAGTGCAAAGCATAATAAAACGTTACAGAGAGCGAAAAAGGGTTGCAAACAAGCCTCGTAATGGTCGCCCTCAAATTCTGTCAGCTAGAAGTCAAAGAAATATTGTGAATAAATTTCTAAAAAATCCACGTCTGAGTGCAATAAAGTTTACTTCACAATATAATGAATCAAATGGAACTTCTATTTCCTGTGAAACTATTCGTAGAATTCTTCGGAATGCTGGTATACATGGCCGCTCTGCACGAAGAAAATTCTTTGTAAGTCAGAAGAACAGAATTGCTAGGCTTAAATTTGCCAAATCTATGATAAACCAGCCAGAGAGCTATTGGAATCGTGTCTTATTTGCAGATGAAAGTAAGTTTAACATCTTTGGGTCGGATGGGAGAATCATTGTATGGAGAATAAAAACGAAGAACTTAATCCCAAGAATTTAGTTGGAACAGTAAAACATGGCGGTGGAGGTGTCATGGTTTAGGGGTGTATGTCAGCGGCTGGAGTAGGCAATTTAGTACTCATTGATGGTATAATGGATCATAGAGTTTATATAAATATTCTCAATAATAATTTAAAAATGTCAGCACAAAAATTGGGCATTTTAAACAACTTTGTGTATTACCAAGACAACGATCCTAAGCACACAGCCATGAATGTTCGTCTTTTTTGCCTCTATCATTGCCCTCAAACCCTTAAAACACTAGCTCAATCACCGGATTTAAACCCTATAGAATATATTTGGAAAGAATTAGAGGTGCGAATAAGAAGTCACGACATTAAATCGAAAATTCAACTGAAAGCAGTAATGATCGAAGAATGGAACAAGATCGGTGCAGAAGTAACCGACCGTTTAGTTAAATCTATGCCCAAACGTTTAGAAGCTGTTATAAAGAATGAAGGATATCCTACTAAATACTAAACATTTATAAAAATTTAGAAAATTTCATATTTAGTGATGTTTTTTTAAAGTGTATGATCACTTTTGTGTCCTATTTTTGTGCAATTTTATTTACTGTCATTTTTAAAAAAATAATTTGAATCGTAATTAAAATTTGTTCTTCACTGCTTTATTAAGAACTGTAAAAATATGCTATGAAAAATTTTTCATGTAAAAATAAGAATATATAATGGTAAATATTGAGGTTTTTAATTGATTCTTGTTGGTGTACGAACACTTTTGGGAGACACTGTATATGAAAAATAAAACTAGTTTGAATTTTAAGACAAAATTAAAAAGCATTATTGCAACTTGTATTTCCAAATGATTCCGATAAGTATGGAAATAAAATAAAGTATAATAAAAGTATGGAATAAAAGAATTAAAATTTATTAAATTAATTAAAATTCTGAAGTTATTAATTTAAAATTCTAAAATATGTAATTTAAAATTTTAATTTTTTGAATTTTAAAGTGGTGTAAAAATGGTCTCTCTCTGATAGATGTACTGCAATTATTGAGGAAAACCATTAGAATTTCCGATTACAGTAACAAAGTTCCATTTTTATTGACTGGAAAATAAAATTTATAGTTTTCAATTCTGTATTCAAAACGTATTATAAAAGTTGCATATAGAATTCAAAAAATCTAACTATGTGAAAATGAAAATTCATATGCCCTATGTTGCTTAAATCATGCTTCATTTTCATTTTTTTTTTTTTTGTAATCCTAAAAAAGTGATCGATTTTTGTATTATTTTATCTTGATTATCAGCTAAAATTTAACAGGATATGGTCGTATCTCTATTTATAAATTCATAATACAATATGAAGATATTAATGACACTCGTTTTGCAAGTCCATTTCATTGTTAATGAATTTGTGCTTTTTTTTTATTTTATAACAAGTTTCGTACTGTCTTGATAATTTTTGTTTCTTGATAATTTTTTTCCCTGAAAATTGTCAAATTCAAAACAGAATTTATAGAATGTTTTTAATATAAGTATATTGTTTCCTGTTGGATAACTTTGAATAACTGATTTCTGCTCTTTCCATTTTGATATTAAAAAGAATGGAACAAAATATCAATTTTTCAAAATGTTCTTCCGATAGATGATATAAAAATGTCAACTTTAAGACTTTGAAAGAAACCGCTTTTAAGAATGAAAAGTGCGTCATTCGAAAATACCATTATCCTTCCATGTATATTATAGTGCCATCTATTGTTGAAATATGTAACAATAAATTCTGCAATGAAACTTTAAAATATAATAGCAAGTAAAGTTTTATTAATTTTCAAGACAAACTTTAAGTATTCTTTAATTTTGTTATTTGGTATTTAAAAATTTTTTTAACAAATTAGCCCCAATAAAATTACATAATGCTCAACTGGAAATATTTAAAACGGAATTTTGCTTATTTATCTGATTGATCATTTTTGTTTTATAATTTTCTTGATAATTATTCATGTAATAATTTCATGAGTTTTAAGATCATGTTGCTAATAAAACTGATATAATTTGTCAATATTTTAATTTTTGAAATATTACTATTTGTTGAGTTATTGAGATTATTTAGTGCCGCCATCTATCAGAACTTGAATAAATATTGTTATAAAACAAAACAAGAGACAGTTCTGTTTCAAATCAACAACGAAAACACAACAAAGATAAAAATTATAAAATATTATCATTATGAACAAACAAAAATATATTTATAGGCTTATTCTTTCAACATTAATAAACTATAATATATTTTTTTTAAATAAAAAGATCAAAAAGCATATTATTAACGTTAAATAATTAATTAACTTCTGTATCAAATCGAATGAAATTTTGAGTTTCTTCTATTACACAAGTAAAGATAACAAAAAATGATTATAATCTTTAATAATGCATTATTTGTGCTAAAGCATAATTTTACTTGCATTACGAAGCGAAATGACTTCTGTTTTTCTTGAAAAATGTTCGAAATTTATAGCCCATTAATTAGTAATTTTGAATAAATTTAATGTGTAAACATGCTAAGGAGAACTTCAAAGAATTATATATGCATGAGAATTGTAGAATTTACTTCAACTAATTAAAAAAAAATTAAGAGTTTGAATCCCAAAATATTTAGTTAAATAAACATTAAAGTATGACAGCTCGAAATTTCAATTAGTGTTTGTAAAGCTCACTAGATGGCAGTATAGATATTTGTCTTAATATTTTGGTTTATGGTAGTCATTCATCCGTAAATAAATAGTTAAAGTGATGATAGATAACATCCTTACTGCACTACGAATAAAACTGACCTTGTAAAAAGTACTTCTATGGTGAAATATGTTCTATTTCAACTGATTCTTTAAATGCACTAATTTAAAATCTGAGATTTTTTTTTCATCAACCATTTTTACTTATTTTTAAAATAAGTGAATAATTTTGTAGCAAAAGAACCCAGTGCATTATATCGTTTTATAATAAATAAATCCGTATTTTTTTTATCCGTCCTTATTTTTAATTAATATTTGTGCTATTGTTAAAAAAATGGGTTTAATTATGTAAAGACATGTCAATCACTTTATGTTCTGAAATACTATCACTTCCTTACTTAAAAAAGAAATCCAGCGTTTATGACTGAAGCAAAAACTTCATAATTTTAATTTGAGATCCTAAAAATTGCCACTTTTAAAGATTTTTCAGTCCTTAACCGAACTACTTTTAACGGTGCAGCTTCATTCACTACTTTTTTAAAAGCCATAAAATTTCAGTAAAGACAAATTCAAATTTTATAATGACCGCATCTATGATTCAAGTCATAAAACACAGCAGTATAATTAGAAATGAATTAAGACAAACGTTTCGCATGCGTTTTCAAAGAATTAAAATTTGAGTTTAAAAATTTAAAAGCTCTTATTTCTTACTTTGTGACATATAAAATGTGCAGAAGAAAAATATTGCATCAGTAAATCTAACTCAGAATTTTTGAATCTTTTCATTTCGGACTTTCTTCGGTAAATAAAGATATCGATTTCTGTAATTAAGTAGGCCTAATACGATAAATCAAAGCTCAATAGATGAGTACCTGTTTGCGATCAGAGTACCAAAATGTAGATGTCTATCATTTTAAATAAAATCCACCTATAGGAAATCTGTCTCTCCGTCTATTCGTGTGTTTCAAAAATGAAAATAGTAGAAATATTAAATTTAATGTACGGGCGCTTTTTCTCATTATTGTAGATCTGCATCATATTTTTGAAAGAATTTACCAAAGTAGCTGTTTGTTTGTTTGTGGCACTGCGAAAATTGTAATACAAATGTAACGTTTTAGATTAAAAAAAAATATTTTTATGTTTTTTTTTACAAACAATTCCAGTTAAAAATTGTTAGAATTGTTCGTTGTTAAATGATGAAAAGGTGCAGAAAGTCAAGGGTACACTCCAAAGAGTTTGTTTCTTAAATCCAGAAGCTTAGGAAAAGAAAAAATAAGATTGTTCATTGAATTTTTAAAAAATTAGTCCGATCTTTTCAAACCCATTTTCACTGATTTTTATTATATTAGTCTCCCTGGAGAGAGCCGACTTGGTAAGATTTATGGTGAAAATATAAAACCTTTTCGAGATTAAAGGTGAATTCCAAATGAAAGAGGAAAAAAATGAAGGAACAAAAGTTTGCTGACAAAGTAAACTGAAAAAGTTTATTATGAATGCTTTAATGATAGATGTGCGCGATTAATGTCTTTCAGATTAAATGAAAGTAATAACTTCATATCTTTATAATCAATGAAGATATCTTCATTGATTGTGGAAGATTTTTTGGCATGAGTTTGTTCATTGTACCAGGATCATTTGCTCTGAAAACTAATTCCGAACCAATTCTAAAGACTTTCATTATTGAGATTAGCAAAAGGATGAATGTTTGTCACAGGATAACCTGTTACGTTTAGCTTTTATCACTTCTGTTTCCCTTGATCCCCTCCTACAATCTATAAAAATTCCCCCTAGAAACCCTCTTACAATTTATAAATATTCTCACTAGATTCCCTCCTACACTTATAAAGATTTCCTCCTACAATCTATAATTTATTTTCCTCCTACAATCTATAAATCTAGATTTCCACTAGATTTCTTCCTACAATCTATAAAGATTTCCACTAGATTCCCTCCTACAATCTATAAATATTTCTTCTAGATTCCTTCCTATAATCTATAAAAATATCTCTTAGAATCACATCTACAATCTATAAAGATTTCCACTATATTTCCTCCTACAAACTATAAAAATTTCTCCTAGATTCCCTAGAACAATCTATCTCTAAAAATAATCTATATACTTATAATAAAGCTCAATGTGTGTGTGTGTGTGTGTGTGTGTGTGTGTGTGTGTGTGTGTGTGTGTGTGTGTGTGTGTGTGTGTGTGTGTGTGTGTGGCGCTCTACAGGCCAGACCGTTTGACCTACAGCTACCAAATTTGGTACATGTATACCTTGGAGGTCGGGAATGTGCACCTGGGGTTCCTTTTTTTGAATTTTTAATTAGAAATTTAATTATTAATTAAAAACTAACTTTCCCGCCAAAAAGTCTTTTCATTTTCCCTACCGCCAAATGAGTAAGGCTTCAGTTTTTTTCCCAACAGTAATCAGGCTAGGCTTAAGATTTTTCGGCCGATTATTTCAAACGATTCTGCTTATTTTCTTAATGTTTGATGCATTTAAAATTAAACATTATTAATGAATCGATCTTTCAGGTTCATTCTGAAGTACTTTTGAATTAAAATAAAACAGAAAAAAGGAAATTAAAAATTTCTAATCCGCATAGCGTTACCCCAACTGGCGTAGAAAAAATCACGTATTTGCGTTACGTAACTGGCGTTGAAAATTCTCGAATGCACATTGTGTTCTGAATTCCGCATTGTGTTGACAATTATTATCAACGGATGCGGACTGGATTTAAATTATTTTTATGTTCGTTGTATGCTTTTGTAATTAAAATGTAAATGTTAGTTATATATTTTTTGTATATGCTTATAGTTTTAAGACCATCGTTTTTTAAGTAGTTTTTTTTAACCTGTTTTCAACCGATTATTTTAAACGATTCGTTTTATTTTTTTAGTGTTTGATGCATTTAAAATTAAACATTGTCAATTAATCGATCTGGTCATGATGAATCTGAGAAAATTTTGTAGACAAATGTTGGAAATATTACATAAATTAAGAAAGATATTCTTTAGTGCCCATAAAGTTTAAACGCTCAGTGACTGTTTTCAATAATCATATTACAAAAAAATACTTTGTTTCAGTAAAAAATATTATTGTATTAATTGAAGATTAATCCTTTCCACTTTAATTTAAAGTATAAATTCTACGGGAACCAACAGGAAATTAGAGAGATACATACTACGTTATGACTGAAGGCGTTTATAATATTATGAGTGAATTATATGCCTATCAAAATTTGAGGTTTTAAAATATTTTGATGAAGAAGCTGTTAAAGTAGGAATTGCATAAAATATTTAATTATTAAAATTTTAACGAGCATTAAGATTGGCGAACCGGCTGGTCGCCAAAGGCGGCTAGTAAATTTATAAAGATAGACAAAAAAATCTTCCATTCTTCTATGTCAGACTGATTAATATTTAAGTTGAATGAATATCTGTTAATACTAAATTGAAATATGAATATAAAAGTTTGATTCTTGTTTCGACAAGTTTCTATCTATTTTGCCAAATCTTGAAGAAACACTTTTTGAGATTTTTTGTGTGGAAAGATTTATGGAAGTACTACCATGAGTAGTGAGTCGTCAGAGAATACATCTAAAAAATCACAAATCACCATCAGGTGCAAGGTCGTAAGCATAGTGGTGAAATAAAGGTTCGAGGCTGTAAGTTCAGCAGCTAATATTAATTATATATAAGATTGACAGAGGAAATTGAATGAAAGCCGATTCATTTGATGATTAATTTTTAATGAAAATAAAAAGTTTATTTTCTGCAAAAGAAGTGCTAATTTCTGTTTAAAAAGCGCCAGTGGTAGTAGCTGCATTCAGTAATGTGGAAGTCTTCACGATGTCAACGAAGTAACAAGTGCCAAGTAGTATGGCTTGCATCAATAAAATAATGTACAGAAAAGATGCTATTATAATCCTTGGCTGAAAGTTAGCCACAAACTTATTAAAATCACGTTATAATATCATCAAATAAATTCTTATTGATTTTATTTTAGACTAGCCGCCTTTGGCGACCAGCCGGTTCGCCAATCTTAATGCTCGTTAAAATTTTAATAATTAAATATTTTATGTAATTCCTACTTTAATAGCTTCTTCATCAAATATTTTAAAGCTTCAAATTTTGATAGTCATGTAATTCACTCATAATAATATAAAGTCCTTCAGTTATAACGTGATATGTATCTCTCTAATTTTCTGTTACCCCTCATAGAATTTATGCTTTAAATTAAAGTGTAAATGATTAATCTGCAATTAATATAATATTTTTTACTGAAACAAAGCATTTTTTTTTAATAATATGATTACTGATAACAGAGTCACTGAGCCTTTAAACTTTATGGGCCCTAAAGAATGTCTTTCTTAAGTTATGTAATATCTCAAGAATTTGTCAACAAAATTTTCTCGGATTCATCATGAACAGATCGATTCATTAACAATGTTTCATTTTACATGCATTAAACACTAAGAAAATAAAATGAATCGTTTAAAATAATCGGTCGAAAACAGGTTTAAAAAACTACTTAAAAATCGATGTACTTAAAACTATAAGCATATACAAAAAATATATAACTAACATAAATGTAATTTACTTACAAAAGCGTGCAACTAACCTAAAAATAATTTAAATCATACGTTGATAACGGTTGTCATGGCAACAATCAGAATGCGCATGCGTGAATTTTCTTCGCCAGCTCCGGTAACGCAAATGCGTGAATTTTTCTACGCCAGTTGGGGTAACGCTATGCAGATTATACATTTTTAATTTCCTTTATTCTGTGTTATTTTAATTCAAAAGTACTTCAGAATGAATCTGAAACATGGATTAATTAACAATGTTTAATTTTAAATGCATCAAACATTAAGAAAATAAACAGAATCGTTTGAAATAACCGCCGAAAAATCTTAACCCTAGCCTCATTACTGTTGGGAGAAAAAAAAATGAAGCCTTACTCATTTGGCGGTGGGGAAAATGGAAGATTTTTTGGCGGGAAAGTTAGTTTTTAATTAATAATTAAAATTCTAATTAAAATTTCAAAAAAAGGGACCCCAAGTGCACATTCCCGACCTTTAAGGTATACATGTACCAAATTTGATAGCTGTATGTCAAATGACCTGGCCTGTAGAGCGCCAACACACACACACACACACACACTCACATTGAGCTTTATTATAAGTATAGATATAGATTTAAATTCATTGAGTATTAAACACAGTATTAATACATTATCTACTTAAATCGTAATTTCAAAATTCCTGAAAGGTCAGATGGATTTGATGTTCGAATACATCTTGACAGTCAGTGAGAATAAGTTTTATATAATATAGGAAAAGGCTATGAGTGACTTTATTATTTATGAATGTCGTTTTACGTGATTCTGAATGACCTAACGTTGTACCTAAAATTTTATAAAATTGACTCTTTTTTGAATAAAAAGATTATACATGGTGCAAATTATTCATATTAATAAATCTTTTTAATACTTTAAGATCATATTCTGGATTATTTCAATCACACATAGCGTTTCTTTTCTCAAATTTCCACTTTGAGCTGTTGCCATATAAAGCTAAAAAATTAATTTTTTTAAAAACTCCATTTTCTATAAAAGTATTTAAGTAGTTGTAAATATCTGCTTAAATTCACTTTATGTGTAAAGGTTGTTATCAACAAATTTTATAACTATTGTTTAGGTTTTAATAGGTACAATATCTTCTGTCTTTGAATCACTGAAATAAAAATATATAAAATATAGCTACATTAGTTCGTATAATATCGAATGTGATTTTTAATTAAAAATTGTTCAGACCTTTAATATTTTTTTTCGAAAATTTCTATTTACAAGAATTGTTTTTATACCATTTTAAAACTAAAAAAATTTAATAAACTAATTAATTAATATATTTTATTCTGGTAAAACTTTTGCCTAATTTTAATAAAGTTTTCAAAATATGTTTATGTATATTCAAGGAAAATTTTTTAAATTCAGTGTTGATTTTCTAATTAGGCAGCTTCCTAGAGTCGCAAGCAGGCTGATTTACAAACTTTATCTTCCTGATAAATTGATTCGTTTATAAAACATATAAATTCTTTTATTGATAAAATATTAAAATTTTATCAAATATAATTGGTTATATCTCTGTATGTTTTGTATATATATATCGTAAATTATCAGAATCCATCGCTGCTTTCGTTATTTCAGCAATTGTGATCATACACACTGGTTTCGCAAGCAATATTATATGTGTTTTGTGTGTGTGCATCGTCGTTGGTATATTTATTTAAAAAGTTTTAAAAATTATATAAAAACAAATGAATGATTTTTAAAACATTATAAAACTACTATGTTACCGACTAAAAGCTCGAATTCCTTTTAATCACTAGGAAACGTGCTTTAGTGTTAAATAAGTAAAGGCATAGAAAATTTAAGATATTTATATATTTTTATACGACTTTTATTTCTAATTATTACTTCAACTAATTTAAGTTTGGTTAATTTAAGTTAAGTAAAATTAAAAAAATACAATGATTATATGCCTCCATGACGTAAAGGAAATATAATTAAAAGGTCAAAATTTCTTCATATTTCCATAAATTTACATCAATTTAAAAACCTTAAATTAATCCTTAATTCGTAAAAACCAAAACTTTCAAAACGCGGTAAGAAATCAAGAAATCAATTAACCTACCCAATTCTCATAAATGTCCTGAAACATTTTAACGAACTAAAAAATTTCATTTTATCTGTCCTTTTGCAAAAGGAATTGGATCAATGTTTATGTGAATTCAGAAGGCAAAACTTTCCGAACAAATTTAATTTATATCTCAACAAATCTATTACCCGAAATCAGCACTTCAGTTCCAGCAATTCAACTCGATAATAGCTTCATTTTCCCATTCCGTTTCCCCCAATAGCTGGAAATGTGAGTGTGGGCGAAAAGTTCCGAGTTGATGGAAATTCGAAGCATTTTTCTGGACATTTAAAAGCGAATGAAACAAAAATATATCCTTCGCCGAAATGAAATTTCAAGGGTTTGAGGTCGAAAATGAAATTCTTTTGGGAAGCTCTTATCTATTGAATACCAATTTGTTTAAATCTTCCTTTCTTTTTATGGGTTTATTATACGATGAATTTAGTTTCTAATAAAACGAATCAGTTCGCCGAATCCCAATTACTTTAAATCACAGATGGAAGCCTTTTGGATATAAAGTATCATATTGTAAATTATATGCAAACGTTCTTTTACAAAAAAATTAAAAGCTACTTTTTTTTAAACTTAATAAATTCTATGATAATTTGAAAGGTGGATTATTTCACTATAATCTCAAGCGCTCCTATAGAATTTATTCGAAGACAAAATTTAACTATAAACTGAAGATAATGTCTTACATTGAATTTTGTGTTTATAGAAAACAATGATGAAGAGACTTACCTTTTAAGAAGTCAAAAATTATTTCAAAATCAAAACCTTTGACATATTTATACTTTTAAATGCATTCCATCAACTTGTATCATTCAATATGAATACAAAATCATGTTTCTTCCTTTTTAAAAAGTAATCCACAATTAAATGAAGCATTGGTTTATCATGTCTTTTAAGAATTAGAATTTTTGGATCGAAAGATTATGAAAAATTATATTTCTCGTGTAGAATATGAAAAATAATCAAACTGTTAACATTGAATTACATAATCATAGCACGCAAATCATTTTTAGTTACGTTAGAATAAAAATATAAAAGTGAAAAAAAGAATGCTCTGCATATAAATGAAATGTTGCCAATTTGAAAAGTAAAAAACGAACCAAAATATTAAATGTTCGTTTTTTGTGCTTAAAGCAACAAAAGCGGACAATAATATCTATAAATAAAAAATTGAAGTCCAAAAATAATTTGCACATAAATAAAATCTGAGCTGTACAGTTTTCTTCAAATTTTATTGCTTATGCTATGAACTACAAATAATATTTTAGAGATAATTTCCTATTAATTAAATAAATCTGCTGTTTATTAATTAATAATTATGTTTATCAGAAGAAAAAATATTATTCCATCTTAAAAATCTCCATTTATATAAAAAAAAGAAATAAGAAAAATTTTTTTTATGCAAGAAATATTTTTTAAATTATATTATTTATTTGTCACAGAGATTTCATATGCAATGCTCAAATTCGTTCATAAAAAATATTAATGGCATTAGAAAAAAAATTAATTGTCTATTTTTGTAAATCGTTTGGAACTGTTCGTAAGTTTTGGAGAAGATACGAAATTTAAAATTTGATAAGCAGCTGATATACTTATTTTAATTAAAAATGAGAATATCAGCTGCAGACGATATATGCAGACGATAAAAAGATTTATTCTACTATATTAGTTTTATAGAAGCATTTCTTTAAATCGTAAATACATCAATTATATTCTCACAAAATGAGACATGAAATTTTTTTTTTGGAAGAAACTCAGGGAATATTAGCCAATCAAAAATAAAAAAGGAATTCAAATTTTTAAAAAAGAAAGAAAAGAAAAACAATATAGGTAAGAAATAAATACACTAAAAAAATGAATACTAATGAAAGAAAGAATATTTTCAAAATTAAGGATGTGAGGCGGAATATTGTTTTATTTTAAAGTATTCATAATTTTAGGCATTCATTTAAAAAATATAACAGTAATGAAGCCTTAAATTGTTGAAATTTTTAAAACCAACCACAGTAGAATTAAATATTTTGGTACAACCTTAGAATGGTAATATGATATGATGCAATTTTAAAACATATTTTCAGAGATTAATATACAAAGAAATAGCTTTGGTTTCACACAAAAATGTTCAACAATATAGTCTTTCTCTAATTATGTCTTTAATATTTGCTTTTATATTACAATTCTTTATATTAATTATTCAATTATTCATTTAAAAATTCAGCCAATATTTGAAAGAAAGATTTATTAGGCAAAATTAAATACTCACTGGAATTATAATTAATTCTTAAATATTACTTTTCACTAATTTAATTAAAATTTCGAGGAAAACTTTAGTTTATGATTGCACGAAAAATATTGTGAAATGAATCGTATTTCATTCAGTCTGAAAATTTTAGTATCTATAAAGATTTCATACGCTTTTACTGAATTTGACTTATTTCAGTTTTTTTAAAGATGGATCTTTATTCTTTCAATCTCGATGATAATACAGAATCTTAATTATCTCAGAAATTAATTACGAGTTAATCGATTCTTCAGGACAAAACTGACTTTTTGATTTTTGACGATTACAATACTTCTCTATACTTCGTAGTATAAGTGAAAATAATAATAATTAAAAAAATAAACCTGGATGTTTCATATTTGCAATAAATTTAGAATGTTTTTTTAAAAGAAATAACGAGAACCTCGATTAAGGCTATAATCATTTAGTTGAGGCTCAAAGTACCCAACTTGCTATAGATTAACATGCCGAAATGCAAATAATCAATATTATTGAAACAAATTTCTATTCTTGAAAAAAAATTCTGAAGGAATTTTTTTTTTCTTTGGCAAAAAAATAATAATAATAATCAGCGATGCAGAGCCATGTGCCTTTCACCACTCACAGTTGCCTCGGAATTCCTTTCAGATAAATGTTTGTTTCAAAATAAGATATTTTTCATGCATTTGATTATGTTATGCATTAAATAAATTAGATAAAGCTCATTTTTTTCTCAGTCCTGATGGTTTTAATGAGACTAGACATTTGATGAAACAAATCCATTTATTTAATTTGATTTATCGACAGTAAATTCCTTGATTTGATTTGCACATATTGTTTGTTAGGATATTACTATGCAGAGAAAAGAAGAAATTGTCGATCGTTTATCATTTGAAGAAATTAACTTTCATGTAACTTTTTGATGATTTAAATATTGATTATGTGTTCTTTATCAACGTTATCATATTTTATTATTATTTCTTTAAAAATAGTATCTAACAATGTTCAGCAATTTATTTCGACAAAATTAAAAATTCTGTTGATTATGAACAAAATAGTAATGCATTAATTCGTTACTATCATAACTACAAATTATTGTCCTGAAAGATATTCAATATCCATATAGCGGTTTTTTTATTCCACATAAAAACACTTAATGTAGATCGCACGACAAAGAATAAGTGAGTGAGCTGCTGTTTGGGTAAACGAAACTTGCACAAACAACAAATCAGTAATAAACAATCGTAACAGCACAAAGAGCTCAAGAGGAACCGACAGGATATCAATATTTTAAAGAAGGACTTAACTCTTATTGCTTGATCTCAACTCAACTATTGTTGAATGACTTCAACTTTGTTCTCTCCGAGATTTACAACTTCCTTGGCAGGGCATCTGATATTATAGAACAAACGCTGGAACTCAAATCTTATTAGAACTATCGCCACAATTCTCGAATATTCTAGATCCTTCGTCTTCATCTCCAAATACGACTCCAAATGATCGTCAAGTTTGTCAGCAAGATCGGAAGGTCATTGATTCCATTATCCATTCAGTAACTAGAACTATAACTGTAAAACTATTTTCTTAACTAGATACTTTCTGCACTGAGAAGCCATATTATTAAATTCTAACGATATTCCAACCAATCTGCTTGTCAGCCATTGTCAAACTATTGCCAAATATTCTTCAAAACACACACACACAGCCGAACTTTCACAATAGAAGGAATAATATGCCAGTACCATAAATTCTTACAGAATTTGTTGATTGGTTGTTTGATCTAATAACCAATTATGATTTAAACTAAGCCTTTTTAAACAAGTTAAGTAACGAAAACCAAAATTTGGACGAAAACATAGAAAAAGGAAAACAGTGCAACTGCGTAGTAAAATGTTCTGGTAAGGTTTAAAAAAACAAATATTTTTCTCATGATTTGACCACGATTCAAGATTATAATGGCATCCCAAAACATTAAAAAATAATCCGAATGTAACTTCAAAAAAGAAAGCTAATTTATTTAATTTAACCAAATTAAATTAAAGTACAATAAAGTAGGCCGTAAAGTTCAGGCTCAAACAGAAACTAAATCTAAAATTTAAATATTTGTGCGGAAATAAATATGCTGCCACAATGCAAAATTCTCTCATGTATAAAACACTGAAACCAAGTTATATTATCATATTTTCACGGCACTAATCTTTTAAACAAACTGGAATTTCCATTTTTATGCTTAGAAATGGCATTTCAAATCAAAAAATGTGACTTAAATGTCTAGTTGATACTCACCAAAAGAATCAATCTATCATCACGCGAATTTCTCAGCCATTTTTCTTTTTTAAACAATATAATTATTAAAACTAGCTTCTTTATGGTGCATAGTTGTGGCACTTCGTAGGAATTATTCTTAGACATAACGATAAACAATTCTGAAAGAATGAACGAATTCTTAATTACAAAAAACCGAAACAAAAAGAAAGGGATTCAAGCTCTCAGTAAGGTGTTTTGTCGTGTTCTAAAGCTTAACTCATAAATTGCCTTGACTGTCATATAGTCGACGAATGTAATTTAATTCAAGGACGAAAACTGAAAGAATCCATTAGCTTAAAAGCTGCGGATTACACTGAAAAACAACAGCAAACAATGGAACATGCACAAATTAGGCAAGAAAAATTCACCACGAACACTTTTAATTTATTCTTTTCATAAAAAAATATAAATCTTTAAGTTCTTTTTATTCTTTCTTTTCTCAGTTATGATACAGCGTTTCGTGGACTTATGGAAAATCACTCGGAAAAATACATGTTAAAAATTAACGAGGCTTTTATTTCGTGTTCTTTACCCATGGATTTCTATTGTTCTTTTTTAGATAAATTAATCACCCGCTGCATATTCGTATAAATTAATTTTTAACTCAATGTTGTAGTGTGTTTTTATAGTCTGAATACTTTGTAAGCCGACAGGTGTCCGTCATAACATATGTCAAATTAGAGAAAATATAATGTACTTACCTAACATGGCCAATTTTATGTTTAACTTTGTCATAAAGAAAAGAGAATGCATTTAGAAACTCTTCCTTACAAATGATTGAATGAAAAATTTGACAGAGTTCTATAATTTTAGAGACAAAATTATATTCTAAATTTTAATTACTTTGCATATTCCATTTAACGTGTTCATTTACATACGGATAGGTAGTCATATAATCTATCTTTTGATAAATTTAGTCCAAAATTAAATGTATACCTATAATTCTAGTAGAAAAAGAATGTTCCGAATTTCGTTCATTTAATTTATTGTGTTTTCAACATAATGTTTATAAACTGGTATACTCTCTGGAAATTGTGAAAAGAATTATCAATTGTTTATGATGCATTGCAGTAGTTTAAAATAACAAATAAGTTGTATCAAGTAATTAAATTATAAATTTGCTATTAATGGAATATTCTGAAAGTTGTATGTGGTAAACCCAATGAATTTAATGTAGTTTGATTTTAAATAATATTCTAACATTTATAACATTTAAATATTCTTTGAGGAATACTTACAGTCCCTAAGAATGCAATTAAAGTAATAAAAGTGTAGTAGTAAAGTATATAAAAAGTCGTTAAAGAATAAACATAAATTGAGTATTACAAGAGTGTGAAAATTAAAATATAAAAAAAAGTTTGGAAACACCAAACGATATTCTCAAATTCTTTGTGGTGCAAGATTAATTAATTAAAAGTCAGAAACCAAACGATAAATTGGGCGCGCCATCTGAAAGTCTTAGTTAATTAAAAGTAAAAAAAAAAGAAAAAAAAAACGATAAATTAATAGCACAATCTGAAAGTGACGTCATTTTGTAGAAACGCCGAACAAGAAATTCAATTCTTGCGAAACGCTTTACAATTCATAATTGCATTTATTTATAGCTAATTGTTTTTTGGGTTAAATCAGGTTGGTAATTGCTTTTTCAGGAACAGGTATTCATTAAAAATGGGCTTTAAAATTTTTTAAGACAAAAAAATTAGCCGAAAGTTTAAAGTTTTCCTTCGTAAATTCAAAGCATATTATTATACTCCACTTAAAACTAAAGATAAAAGTTATTTTCCAGTGATATCAAATTTATTTTGGGAAAAATTTTATTTCTAATTTTTATAAATTTCGCAAATATTTTGATTATATTTTACAATAACCCACTTTCATTATTTTAAAAATTGTGTTTATACACGTTATGACGATATTAAATATATATCTTTGACTATACACTATTATTGCTAAATGTAATTTAAACTTTAAGTTTCTTTTTTCTTTTATATTAAAAATTGCATGATTCAAAAATTAAAAACGGAAAATTAAATCGCCATTTAAAAACCTCTTGCAATTTTTGGGAAAAAAAAACTCTCTAAAATTTTACAAAAAATTGCAATGAATTATAAGTTTGTGCTTCCAAATAAACTATACATTTCCAAAGAATGACGAAACTAAATAACAATCCTTTCAGCGCCAGCCATTGGTTAGATTTCGCCAAATTTTGTTTATAAAAACTCGTGACAATTAAATATGTCATCAATGATAATTTATTCAGTTCTATTTTTTTTTAGAATATTCTTTAAACTATTACTTCACTATGCATTCTCTATGAGGAAAAGTAAAGGAAACAGAAAACCCAAAACTTATTTACTATACCGATATCGCCAATTTTTATTTCATATGACAATTTAGGATCCGTACATATCTTATTAATTGCTGCCGCTGCTTCGCCCCTCATTTTAGAAAGATAATAAAACCTTGACACATCAAAGACAATAAAATAAAGAAATAAAGACACGCGAAATAAAACACAGGCCTTTATCATAGAGCTGATTTAACCAATTAATTTCGTCTATTTGTATGTATAACAAACTAATCAGAATATTCCCTATTTATTGTGCAAGCATAATTGAAAATATTACTTTTGTTTGGGACAAAAGTGTAATTCATCAAATTTGTCTGATATGACGAAATTAATGTAATTTAATAGTTAATCACCGAAAGTAACTAGATATTCTTAATTTAAAACTTTGTTTAAATTAATTTTTTGATGAAATTTGTTAATTAATACTATTAACATGTTGGTCAAATAATTAGTCATCGGAAATGACTAGTATGCTCTTAATTTAAAAGCTGCTTTAAATTAATTTTTAGCGAAATCTGTCAGCATTTTTAAAACGAGATACATTGCTTCTTAATCAATTAACTGTTTTTGACAAATATACTTGCCATGGAAAAATTACAACATTTTGCGTTATGATGAATTCATTCGTCAAGGAGTTATAAGTAGTGACAATATGCAATTTGAATTACAATTTTAGTAAAAACTGAAATATATTCGTAAATTTCAAGATATTTAAAATATTTTGAGGCCAAGTCGAAATCGAAGCAATGAATAAAAGATTATTATGCGTTGTACCATGTTTTGCTCAATACCATTCTTTGACAGTAAATAATAAATTAATTTTTTTATATTTGTTTTCGTTCATATGCAAAAAATGTAAATTTAAGTAAATAAATAAAAATGATTATTGAAATAAGAAAAATAAATGTCATTTCACAACACAATTTCGTACTACACATACTCTGTGTTTGACGAGTAAACACGTCATCGCTAAATTTTTGAGACACAATTTAGATACGCATTGTACGAAAAGATTGAAACAATTAACTGTCTAAAAATAATTTTTAGAAACTTGCTGAGATTTGATGTAGCTTGATTCTTAGAAAATACCAAACCTATTTTCTCACATAACATAATAATTACTTTCTTTTTTTTTTGTTCGTTTTGAAAGATTTTGTGTTCATTTATAAGACGTATCATACAGAAAATGTCAACGCCTGACTTGTCAAGATGACGCAACAGATATGAGACTTTACTGTTGCAATATGACGCATTCTGTGTCCCGCAGTAAAATAGAAAAGAAATAAAGTAAATAAAAACAAATATGCATTTGAGCTTCTTTCTTTCGAGTTAATGATTTCAAAATTTGATGCAAGATTTTGATGCTGCAAAAGTTGATGCAGATTCCAATTTGAATCCGAGGGCGTCATGCAAATTTTGCTTATCAAATTCGTAAATTTGTTTTTGTTTGTCGTAAATTTGTTTTAAAACATTGTGATTTTAAGTTTTCGCAGTCACATAAAGGCAAATCGTATAGACAGACAGACGTTCATCCCTTTGACTGATTTGTCCCCCAGTTTGATTAATATCTACATAGTTGATTATTATCTACATAGTTGATTAATATCTACATAGTTGATTATTATCTACATAGTTGATTAATATCTACATAGTTGATTATTATCTACATAGTTGATTAATATCTACATAGTTGATTAATATCTACATAGTTGATTATTATCTACATAGTTGATTAATATCTACATAGTATACTATAGTCGTCATCAAATTTTACCTATTTATGTCATTATTTTTTAAATTTATCTTGTTCACATGCTTGATAAACATACTTCTCATAAATATATTTCGCGGAAAGTTTGTCAGAAATCAAATTCCAAAACTATGTAAAAGACTCCATCCATTTAATTCATTGAATTTTGAGCTATGGTTTTAACAGATTAATTGACAATCAGAATTAATTTAAAGATGCGTTATTTTTATTTCAAAACATTAAAATAGGTCTAAATCTTGGATGTCGTCAATATATCGTATGTCGAATATTTGGAAAACTTTCTTAGTATGTTTCATATTGAAAAAACAATAAGAACTCTTTTTTGAAAAAAATCCATGTTTTATCTTATATTATTCAAAAACAAAAGCGCAACAATTACTTTTACATGATTTTGGGATTTTTTAAAATTAAAAATACACTCAAAAATTTTTTTTCGGAAATTTAATATATATACTGAAAACTATATTTATTATAAAATGGGATAATATGTTTTTAATTTTGTCCTCAACTGATAGTCAGAAAAAAATCAAATTCACAAAATTATGAATATTACAAAAACATTTCTTTAAAAAAATTAATGATTTTTCAGAATTCCACAGAGGCTTCATTTAGCTTGATTGTTAAATAATAACTGCAAATTAAAAGCCAGATCATTGATATCAGATGAATGGCCAGCATAAAAGAAAAGAAATCTATACGGAGCTTAATCTCTTGCGACCTGTTGAGATAAAAGGATTAATCTTCAACCCATACAAGGACAGTCACTTCCTACAAAAAGTGCATTCATTCAACTAGTTGTAAAAAATCTATTTGATCTTTCCTGCGGTTATACCCCTCTTAAGGTCATATTCTTCGAAAACTGAGATACCGTATAAAAAGCTATGCATCACCACCTGTAGGATTTCCAATTTTTTTTTTATGCTAGTGTTCTATGAGCTACTGAAAGGAGGGTGTAACGGTATAGTCATCCCTGGGGTGTGGGTGCGGTCAAGACAAACGAAATTAAAGGGTATCAGCTGGCAATTCTGCTATCCAAGTTGCTCAGTTAGTGGTGTTTATTCTTTCAGTAGTTGGTTGGGGGTGGTTGATTTAGTATGCAAGCTCCCAAAGAATGGTCGTGGATTCGCAGAATTTCGTTTGACGAAACCGGAAGTTGTGAAGGTAAAGTCTAATATCGTTGAAAGTGTGGGAGGAAGGTGGTTATCTTAATAGAGATGTTATCTTGGATGTCATATAAGGAACGTTGACTGTCAAGTAGATGGGTAATGGGAGGGGGGAGATAAGGGATATAAGCTGGAAGGTTCCAAAATTACTGAAAAATTTAAGTAGGAAAAAAAAAAGAACATTTAGAATTTTCCATCACTTAAAGGTAAAGACCACTTTCGTGAAGAAAATGTTACATTTACTCTTATGAAATAAAGACATTTCAGTTAATAATCAAAAGTGTTTTGAAAAGTTAAAAATATGAAGGGCTAAAAGGTGATGTACAGAAAAAGGTTCTAATTTATAAATTTATCAAATAATTTATTAAAATCATTGCAGATAATTTATATTACCGTCTGTCTGAATTAAAGAAATAAACTGTATTTCTATCCAGTATCTTTAATTGTTTTAGATCATCTGATAAATAACAATAATATAATTTTATATTATTGTTACAATATACAATTAATATAATTTTTTTTTAAAAAATTATCAACGTATTGTCCCTGCCAACATGATATGGTTCTGCTTTCTCTTTACTGTATTTAAAATGTTGCGTTGTATGTTACTGATTCAATTAGAAAAAAAAAAAACTAAATTTCTACGAAGTATTTATTTTGAAAATAAACTAATTTATTAATAATAAAAAAAAAACTCACAAAAAATTTTTTTCTATACAAAAAATTTGAAAAAAAAATGGCTAGAATTTTGACCTAAATTGTTTTATTAATATGAAAATGTTACAATAAACGAATGATTAATTCTTTTCGTTTCCGACGAGCATTATGCAGTCGAAATATAATAGTAAGAATATAGGGTAACCTTACAAGATTAATCCACCCCACCTAATTCATTTAAATTAATTTTGAATGACCAGATCACCACGACAGCATTGACGGTAACTAAGGTTGAGTCTTATAGCCATCACCGGCTACGGTTCAACCTCTCCTGTGAGAAGCACGTTCCTTTATTGATAGAAGGTATAGAAGGTAGCCGACCTCCACCATTTCTGTACCCACTCGGGTGACTAGTTTATCATTGCCATACCTATGGTGCCCCCTTATGGGAAAAGAATATAGGGTAAAAAATAAAATGATTGATCATCAACTTCAATTACTAATTTATAATTGAATATTTCAGGTTAAAATAAAAACTGTGAAATAAATTGTGCAATGGTTAAAAGGAAACAACCTTTTCAAGCTTCATGCAACATATGTTTTTGTCCAAAAATATCAATTTCAAATGATTTTAAAAATGATCTAATATTTCGTTTCGTTTCATATTAAGACAACTATCGGATTATTTTTCGAAAATATCACAATTATGCTATCAAAACAATCCTTCTTTTTTTCTGAAAATAGGGAAAACGTAGGTTCCTGAAGTTAGTATTGAATGTTTGGATTACATTGAACCAAGCTATACATTCGTATTGTAAGTGGGAACAGAGGTGCAAGATTAAACAGGCAGTGTTTCTAAAGTTCAAAAGAGTGAAGTAAAATGAGAATTGATTTACAGAAAGTTACTACAGAAATTATTTTCGGAATACTACAGTTATTATTGCAATCGTGATAAACGTTTAATCGGCACTTATATGATTATTGATGTAATATATTTCCCTGAAACCGAAACGCGAATTTAGAAATCCGAAATTATACAAGATAGTCAGAATTAAAACATCTTTACTCTGAGCTATCTATTAATGAACTATTCATTATAAAGGCTTCAAAATTATTGAACATATTATTCAAGACATGGGAAAACAGATTACGCGAAAAAACACTCCCAGAGACACCGGCAGATGGCGATAGAAAATATGCTGAAGTGACACAAAATGCACATTACTAACACATTTTATTCGAACGTATCAAATATTCAATCACAAAGACCTTATCGATGCAAGGGAAACTGCACAAAGTGGTTCCCTTCTTCCAGATATAAAATCCGCATTCTGTGGACAGCTTCTTCAACTGCGGATCGTAATTGGTCAATTGAGATGCTTCTCACATGCAGAGTGATACCGTCTTTCAAATCTGCCAAGGTTACCAGATGTCTTCGATAAATAAGATTTTTTAAGTATTCCCACAGCCAAAAATCGCAGGGATTGAGATCTGGAGAAAGAGATGGCTAGGTTGTCGAAAGTGCAAGACTAATTACTCTATCATTAGCAAAATGTTGTCGAAAATACTGTTGTACACAGTCCAATGTGTGGAAGCGCTCGATTTTGCATAAAGGTAATTGAATCAAAACATTGTAGTTGTTGCATTTGGGGTACAATAAAACTTTCGAGCATATTTTGGTACCTCTTGTCCGTCATGGTGGTCACAGGACCATTACGCGTAGCCTCTTCTAAAAAGAAAGATCCAAGAATAAATGTGGCTGTGAATCCACACCAGATTGTAACTTTCGGTGAGTGAAATGGAATCTCTTGGAAGGTACGAGGTTTTTCCGTGTCCAAAATGCAACAGTTTGAGTGTTGACTTTCCACTTAAATGGAAATGTGCTTCATCTCCATAGAATCTGCCATGGCCACGATGCATCCATTTCAACTCTAGCCAGAAATGTCAATGCAAAGGTCAATCGCTTATCCCTATCAATGAGCAGCAACTGTTGATTATAATGAATTTTGTACTGGTAAACTGTGTCGGTCAATCAACATATCTATAAAGAAGTTGATTTGTAAATGGAACAATCTAATGGTAATCTTTTCTCATTTCTAAGAGGCGATTTCTGATTTCTTTCTCTTTCTCGTACAGGCAACGTCTAAATGGATAATATTTAACTAAGTTGGGGGTTTTAATCTTTTTTTTTTATCATGTGTGCACATGATGTTGTTTTGGTTTAAGGTTTGTGAAACCTCAAAATGCGTACGCAACAATTTGTTGAAGTCCTCAAAATGCGTAGGCAACAAATTGGCGATTTATCAGGCATCAATTTTTCGCTTTTAGGGTTATTAGAAAATAATGCAGAATGTTGTCACATTTGGCGATTTATCACCAACTGAAGTTACAACTTGATTTCAAATTATTCATTCTCTGAATTCTTACGAATTGTCTTAATTAATTTAAGTCATTAATCAGTTTAAACCTGTTTGAAACAATCACGATGCTATATTTAGAAAAACGATGGATTTTTTTCATCTCAAAATCGATCGAACTCCAAAATTTTGGAGAAATTTTTGCCAGCTAGAAAAATTGAAAATGAAAGTTTAAAAAATTTATATATATATATATATATATATATATATATATATATATATATATATATATATATATATATATATATAGAGAGAGAGAGAGAGAGAGAGAGAGAGAGAGAGAGAGAGAGAGAGAGGAGAGAGAGAGAGAGAGAGAGAGAGAGAGAGAGAGATTTATATATTTCTGAAAGTACAGACCGACAGATGATCAACCTCTCATTCGATTAGGCTCAAATTTTAATAGATGTCTTCATTGTCTAGTTGTTAAACGTGTGTGCTGAATTTTATTTATCTAGCTCTCTTTGTTTTGTAGTTATCACGTCAACTTATATTCAAACAGCCGGGCAGACAGGCTTCCTTTGAACGGATTATGCTCAAAATTGGATAGGAATATGCAAATTTGGTGTAAAGACCATATACCCTATTTTATCCGTCTAGCTGAGAGCGTTTTTGTGTTATCTTTGTCACAGACACACAGATATTTTCTAAAAAGGTGTTATTCGAGCTCAGAGAGATCATGGAGACTCTACAAAATCTCGAGTTCGAATTTTTTGACGATCACTATACTTTCTCTATATTATGTATAGTAGAAAGTAAAAAACACATTTTACAATCGTACTAAAATGTAGTAATTATTTTTCTTATTAAAAATCAAGTGAGAAAGAAAATATTTAAAAAAAATTACACAGTAATAATATTAAAAGAAATCCAAAAATTTATATACATTCATACTTCAAATAAAAACATATGCCAAATTTCATTTATCCAACTCAGTGCATTTTCGGGTTATTGATAAATAATTATAAATAAAAAAAACTTTTTTTCGGAGCTAGTGAAATCTAATATGTGGAAATTAATCAAAATCCTGAGTTGAATTTCTCATCTTTAAACATCTGCTTCTTTGCACACTATGCGCAAGAGAAATCAAAAACTTAATTCATAAAAGAAGCCTCAAAATTGAAATTACAGGTTTTCTATTCTACAAAAACTATCATAAAATAGTAATTCTATTACTCTTTTAATACCCTGTTTCATTCCTCAATAATAATGCAATTAAGCAGTAAGATCTTCATCTTTATAAATCTATTTTAAAATTGAAAAAAAAAAATTACAGGATTTGTGTTATAAGTTCATAAAAATAAAAATTTTAGAACTTTAAGTTAAAATATTTTAAATCGAAATCATTCAAATAATCCACCTTCCAAGATCTTTAATTATTAATTGCAGATCTTTTATTCAGCGATTATTTTTCAATAAAACACGCGTCTGTCAAATAACATCTGTCTTCCAACAACCCAATTACATCTACAATGTTTACGAACTCAAAAGTAATTTATTTAAACAATCAAAACAGCTCGAACTCGGGCGAAAAGAAAACAAATGGAAAATGATGCAATCCCCAAATTCTAAATTTACTCTCACAAAGGATATCAAATCAGTGCCTAAATCCAGTTCCTTCCTAAAAACAACGAAATTAAAGACGGAACCTCAAATCCCCTAACTTAGGATCCACTTTATTCAATGATGAATAGGTCTGCCGACAACGCCATCAACTTGCCACATAATTAAAGTGTACGCTTTCCGGGACAAATTGCGTCTTCACGTCGTGTTTTATTAAATCCTAGCTTACGCGTTTCTTGACCGTTATTTGTCAGCAGCGCCACCTACTGCGTTTTTGCGTAGCAAATTTTCGTTAGAGAACCGAGTTTATGTCGTGGTAATAGGAATCGTGAAGCCTCTAAATGAAGGGATAAAGTATAGTTAGTGTCTTTTTCATGAGTTGGATTGATAAATGCGCAACAGGTGTTTTTTATAGGAAAAGAGAAAAAGCGATGAAATAAAATAAGAAACAAAAAGGTTTATGGCTATTTTTTTTGTGGTTAGCTGTTTAGGTAAAGAAGACAAAGGCATTTTGCTTGAATTTAAAAGATAAATAATTGCTTATAAATTTTATTTTAAATTATTTTGTACTTAAAGTAAAGAAATCTGACCAATGAACGATTAATTTATATGAGGATAGATTACAAACAGTCTGGCGAAAGCCGGCAGAGACAGATAAAAGCACGGCAGGTAGGTACGGCAGTCTTTCATACTTATTATGTTTTACAACTTGAAACAATATCAATAAAATATAATACAAAATTTACATAAAATAAACAAAAAATTAGAAACTATCAAATTTACCATTCTACAATCTGCACCAGGAGCCTTATTGGGATTAATTTCAAAAATTATATGTTTGATTTCTTCTTGTATATGGATAGTGGAGCGATTATATATATATATATATATATATATATATATATATATATATATATATATATATATATATATATATATATATATGATTTCAAAATCAAAAGCACAATGAGTTAAATCTATCAAATATGGAATGCGATTTTGTGACTAAATTGCAGTTCGTTATCAAATTTTGATTTGAGTCGCTTTAGAAAAATACGTCTAAAAATAAATTCGATTTCCTTATACTATTAAAAGTTGTGAACTTTGGTATGACAGGGTTTAATAGCCAAAGATCGCATGATTTTTAGATTTTAAGATTAATTTTAATTAATTTAATTTAAGATTTAATAGATTTTATGTGTTTCTTACTTCTCCAAATGCTCGTTGAATTTTTAATTAATTTGTATATGTCTAATACTTCATACTAAAATGTTTTACTTTTTTAAAACTTTAAAAACATTACGCTCAGAGTTTTTTTAACATAGTTTATGAACCTTTTATATCTAATTATTTCTTATTCTTTTATATATATAATTTTCTATATTCTTTTATATATAATTTTAACCTTTCATATTCCTGTTTGAAGTCACTATTTAATTAATCGGGATTATAATTAAATTGTAACTTAACTACCAACATATCGTAAGTTTTAATCCAAAACTTGAAATAAGGCTTATTTGCTCCATTAAAGGATATTCTTCTGAATTCTTTAATGTTTGATGGATTCTTTTCTTGAAAATGGGATAAAGAACTATGTTGAATTAGCCTTTCCTATATTTTTACTGGACCCAAAATTTCCAACAAATAACTTTTTATACATTATAACAAGAATCATCATTATTAATTGGCATGATTTTAATTTATATATATATATATATATATATATATATATATATATATATATATATATATATATATATATATATATATATATATATATATATATATATATATATATATATATATATATATATATATATATATATATATATATATATATATATATATCTTCCCATTTATTTAAAGCTATAAAAAATGGTTCCCTTCTCCCCTAGAAAGAACTCTGAACCGATACTTATTTTTAAAGGCCTCTTTTTTAAGTGGCGATAAAAACGATAATGATCGCCACGTGTGCACGAATTCAAATGCATGAACTGTTTCAAAACTCTGTTGCGATTTGTTGCAAAATTCGTTGACTTCCTATAAGAATTCTAGCTATAAACTTTAAATATTACGCTTGCTATAAAAAATCCTGCATTAAAAATTTGTTCGAATATGTTAACATTTTAATATATTCCGCAATTTATATATATTCCACATTTTTTTTAAAATTTAATATTCCTAATTTCTTAACAATCTTCTCTTTCTTTAAAAAAAGTTAAAATTTTATTTTTAAGCCTTTTGGAAAATTATTTTTACTTTTTATATTTGTAAAATAGATGCTTTGGTTTTATTTTACTTCTTTAAAGTGCAACTTTTTAAAATTCTAAATTTTGGCGAAATTTTTTTTTATGGGAAACGTAGTAAATTAAAATAGAATGCTTATTTTTTGTTCAAATCTGGTACAATAATTTCTCAGTATGATTTGTAGTTCCTGAAGTGAAGAATAAGAAATCTGTTTTCTTTTAAAAATATTTCATAATTGTTTTAATATTTTAGAACGTGAAAATAATTGAAGATTTAATATTAAGTATCAGTTGGATATCAATATTTAAAGATTGGATGGAAGAAGAATTATTATTTTTTTTACTTTAGGAGCAATGCAATACATTTATTAAGCTATCTACAAGTTTTTGAGCAAATCATTTTAAAAGATTCTTAATTAGAGGATTTTTGATTACACTTCTTATTAGCCACACACGCACGCACACGCACACGCACATACACACATTTTTTTCAAGTTTTAAAAGTCTTTGGACATTTAATTGATACATTTTAGCTTCACGAATGGTTTTTTTCCAGTCTATTTTATGCAAAAATTCAAAAATACTACAATTCTATATTATTTTTTAAAAAAATCATCTCGAATATTTTTACATATTTTAATAAAACCTATGTAGTGTGAAATTTAAGAATGATGAAAGACCATTATGAATGTATTTAAATCTTAAAATAATTGGAAAGAATACACGACAATTAAAATATTGATATCGAGTTAAAGTATTTAATTTAAAATTAGTTGATTAAAAACATAAATTAATTACTAAAATTTTTTTCATTAAAATATTTTTTACTGAAAATATAAGAAATGAATAAAACTACTTTATAAAAATATTACGAAAGATTAAAAAGGAAGAAATGCATCTGATAATAAGCAAGAATGGTCTCCTAGGAACTTTCTCTCCAATAAATCTCATGTATATCCTCCAATAAATTTTTATCTCTTTCTCCAGCATACAATTTTGTAAAGACTGCGAATTCCTTGCATTAGTAAACGATAATCTCGAAATATAAATATTTGCCGTGAATTTAGAATTTTTGAAAATTCTGTTGATGAATATGTATTTTAGACGTCTTTTTGCAGACCCTCTTGAAACAAAATTTTTAATGAAACTATACCTGCAGTCACAAGATAACATACCGAATTCTATTATTTTAAAACGTTTATTTAGGGAATATTGTGTGCAAAAGTCCAGATAGAGAGGTGGTTAACCCTTCAGCAGATATGATAAAAAATGTGATAAGTAGTAAAAATGAGATATTTTTGGTACTAAACCTGTGTATCAAATTTTACGTACCAAGTTCTTGGCTTTTTTTAGTTATTCAATTCTCTTGTTATTGAAAAGCCAGACTGACAGACTTACTGTGAATGGATTTCATTCGAATTTCTTAGAAATCTACAAATTTGATTGGTAAATTCATATACCAAATTTCATTCCTCTAGCTCTATTTCGAGTTTGATTTTTTTTACGATAACAATTCTTCCTCTGTACTTTGTATATAAGAAAGCAATAATAGATTCACTATAATATACAGTATGCGGTTACAGATATTTTTTTAATATATAGAATTTTATTTCATTTATTTTATAAATTTTTAATTTATGGTGTGTTTTTTTATGTCTTCATAAAAACCGAAAATTTTGTTCTATTTCTGAAACCGTTTATTAAAAGATATTACTGAATATTATTAGATTATTAAAGATTAAACTGAATTTATTTCATAACCAGTTGAAAAAAAATCATACTACTTTTTCTTTAAAATAATTCTTTTAAGTTGAAAATATTTAAAAAGAAAAAAAATTATTTTAAAATAATAGATTCGAATTTCTTGCATTAAACTTCTTGTATGCGCCTTTTAGAAGTAAAAAAAAAATATTATTAAATAAAGGAATCAGATTTCTGGATTTAAACTTTACAGCATCTATTTTTCTTTTTCTTATGCATCCAATTTCTTTTATTTCTATAAAAATAAAACTTTTCAATACTTTTTTCATTCATTTTTCGAAATGCTAATATTTCGATTATTTTTAACTTGATTGTGATTCCATACGAGACAGAATATTTTGAAGTCATTTGAGAAAAAATGAATTACGAGGCACCATAATATTTCAAACGATAAATTATAATATCTTTTAAAACAAAAAAATGTGAAAATAATTACTATTAAAAAATAATTCAACACGGTTTTATTCGTTTGCTATTTAATAAAAAATAAATTTTTTATCAAGATGTTAAGGTTAAAAAAATGGTAAAAACTTAAATTTTTAAACAATACAATAAGGAAATTAAACGAAAAGAAATATTTGTAGAAATAAAAACATAATTTTCTTTTAATATTAAAACATGTTATGAATTTAGCGAAACTTTGATTTACTTAAAATATATCTGTCAATCATCTCGGTTTCATAATCCTTTAGTCACATGTCCGATAAAAAAAAAAATATATATATATATATTCTATTTTCTTAGTAGGCAAAAATAATTGATTCTCTAAAAGTTTGCAAAAAAAATTTTTAAAGTTTTTTCAAGACAATAATTATTTATCAAGATATTACTTTCGACATTGCTCACTATTATTACTTTGCTCATAAGGTTTGAGTTTTTATCCATAGTATGTTATTACTTTAGAGCATTTTAACAAAGGTACAAAACTGGAAAAAAATGTGATTATCGTTTGGAAAAAGATTTAACTTGCATCGGCTAGGAAAAATTCTGAACTAGGTCGTCTTTCTTTGCAACAGCTGCAAATGATATAGATGTAAAGCATCGTTACATGTAACGCTACACTTATTTTAAAGTTCTTAATAACTAAAAATAAAACACAATATGAGTATTGAAACAAGCATATGTCTGTGTTATTGAATTAAATTCATACCAACTTATTTTTTTACAATATGCAGCATGCAGCAAATAATCAAAATTTTGACCAATGCAAAAAGGAAAATCATCTTTAATAAAATATCTTTCATTGAACTAGCAATAAAAGACAACATATTCTAACTTTTTCAGGTTGTGCTTCTTAGAAAATGCATCAATTATCAGAAACTTTCTCGCCTATTCTCTAATAAAGATACTATAACAGAGGCAGTCCGAACATTTTATGCTTTATAGTTTAGTAAGGTAAGTCGAATATATAATTTAGGCACATTTTACGAAATCGATATTTAACATAAAAATAAATTTTTATAGAGAGGTCACATATGGAATTTTATTTAATAAAGGTCATTTTATCTGCATAAACCTTCTACGATTGCCACTTTCTCCCATGTGTACTGGCCTCTTACTTATTATAGAATCTTTTTTGTCAAAAGTTATTATTTTAATCGGTGTCGGGTTTACAAATATATGTATTTTTGTATCATTTTAAACCCGTTTTGGGGGTTATTTTTGTAAGAATGTACGGACTGTAAGATTTGTTGCAACCATTCGTTCGGATTAATCAAATGTCTCCACCTGGAACATCGTTATCAATAAATAACAAAATATAATTGGAATTCTATTAAATGATTTTATTTAATATAAACAATCCATATAATTGAAAATACAAATAATTTACAAATTCAGTTCCAATAAGAAGTTTAGCAATCAAATATAGCCAGATACTTCAAAAATATATTCTCAGAATATTTGTTTGAAAAATTCCTATTTGTTTGGCATTGTTCAGAGCAAAATGTTCTACCATCATAGTTAACCAATGATAAGGAAGTTTTATTTAAAATAATACACCTGCTAAAATCTACCGTCTGTCATTCATTGAAATGAAACACATGTAACAACATTTCCGCTTGATTCCGTTTATTCTTAGTTTGTATATCTAATAGAAGATGTTTATTTCAGTTATCGAAAGCAGGAAGAGATGTTTGACTTTAACAATTTTTTAAAATTGATAACATTTTTAGATTGGCATATGATCTGTAAATTGTGTAAATTTAATAATTTTTAATTAATTTTAGACAAATTTGTGGATAATTCTTTTAAAGAAACGAACAAAAAAAAAATTGAAATAAATTTTATTTTTTCATCAAATTTTTGATTCGCGTTGTTTTCAAATGTTAAAGTTATGATTTGAAAATATTGTATTCTTAGGATATTAATACATAACAGAATTTTCATTTTCGCTATTATTGAGATAACTTTGAAACGACATTCTTTCTGTAAATTGTGCGATGTTAAAATTGATATACATAAAAAGTAACGCCTCATGCAGTAAAACTAAATGAAAACAAGATTGAGTTAAACCTAAAGCATAAATACAATATTATGGTTTAAAATAGAATTTCAAAATTTAAAAAGATATTTTCAAAAACATTTATTTTTCTCTGAAAAATTTCTGCTTAAGTTTCTTTAAAGATTATGAGAAAATTTTAATTCAAAATACTACAATAATTCAAATAAAACAATGCTCATGGTTAAATTTCAAAAATGGGAAAATAGTTTCCTTACATTGATTATCTCAGAAAAAATAACTTCATTAAAAAAAATTTAATTCTTTGTCAACTTGAAATTCTTTCTCAAAATAGGGAAATTGTCAGCGGAATAATTTCAACACCAAATGCTTCGACTAGTTGGCTTTAAAAAACACACTGGTTTATAATTCAACTTCCTCGTAATATGATAGATTTATGGTATAAATGACCACTTGGTACACACGTATAGCAAATAAGGAAGTGTGTCTTAACAGAACAAAAACCTACACTAGAGCATTTGCAAGAGCACAAACTTCTTTTTCTAGCAATTTTGTTAAAGAATTATATAACTCAATTGATTTTTACCTTGAAAAACAAATTTTACTACCAGTTTCAAAACATGAGGCTAAGTAACAATGTTGGTCAACTACGCTGGTATAAACCTAGATCGGCTATTATGTTAATACGAATTCGGTCGTTAAATGACTAAAGCGTTTGATGTTATGTCCAGTTTTAGGATAACCCGGGCATAAAGTCTTAAAGCCTTTAGCCATGATGTCATTAATTTCTGTCCGCTAAGATAACATAAAATCTCACAATGAATGTTATCGCTAAACGGAACTTCATCAATAATGTTTTATGGATCAACTTTTAGTATTCATTTGTTGATGAGAAGAATTTAATGACTCGGTAAGGTTATAGTTCTTAATATCTCAGATACAAGTATTTCCACTAAATGTTTTAGTATTAAGTGACCAGAAGATATTATTAAAACATTTATGGTTAGAAGTAATGGAAACAATTTTTTGGAGATTAATGTATTCTACTTTGGAATATGTTGAAGCGATTCAATTCAGTCAACTGTTGAATTCGCTTCAATTGGTGTTTTAATGGCGGTATTCGATATTTCTCAGAGATATAAATGTCTGTAGAAAACAGTTGTGAGATTATTCGATTCAGTCATTTGTTGAATTTGATTCGATTTGTGTTTTAACGCTGTGCGTGTTTATGTCTGTTTTCTTGCTTTCAGTGTTGTAAAAAATACTTGCAAGAAAATTGGAAAAGGGAATAGCAGAAACAATCGGAATAAAATCGTATTTATAACTTTCCAACAGAGTTGGACAGTATCAGATGTTTAATATTTAACCGTTGTTGCTAAGGGCAACTGAAATATAGTTAACTGGCATTTTAATGATTGCCCTGTCTCAAAAGTCATGCATTATTGGATGTTACCTGGTGATCTTAGAACAACATTGTTATAAACTTAGAACAATTAAATTCTGCGTTCTAATTGTGTTTTTATAAAGGCATAATTATTTTTGAACAGGATGACTTAATAATTCGGTGCAAATTTAAAAATCAGCAATTCACTAAAAAAATTAAAATACAAAAATACTATTTGTGCAGGTATTGCAGTCGAGTTAATATAAAAAGTGCCAAAATGCGGGGGCGGGGGGAGAAATGCATTACAGCAACTTTATTGATTTATTAAATTCGCTATTCAAAACAGGCCTCTAAATTTCCCGAATAAAGAGGGCGACAGAAACTGAAATACCGTTTATTTGTTTTTAAGAAATGTTATTAATTTGAGAAGAAAATTTTATATTAAAAAGTTGTAGATATTAAAAAGATATATAAAATGATCTGTTGAACCTTATGGTAGCTTTATTAAATCAAAAGTACATAATAATATAAAAAATAGAATTTTGGAAAACAAAATTTGGCTTATGTATGTTATATATGTATCACATAGAAAGAAATAATTGGCAAAATATACAGATTATTTTCTGAAATATTTTGAAAAACTTAACTTTCTTAGTAAAAAAGGGTTGTAGAAATTGTCTATTAGTACTTTTCTATCAGTCAGAATTCGCGGCTCGAAAAAAAAATATTCAAAAAACGTCATTGTAGGATTTCAAATGGTATCATAGTAATCAATTTTCAAAAAAGATAAGCTAGAATTACATTTGAAGTTAACAATATATATCACTTATGAAGAATGGTTCATATAAATCCCAGAGATCTTTTATTCTATACAAAAGAAAGAGCTACGTTGATTTGGTATTAAAACTTCGGCATTGTTGCCAAAGGCTTTCGAGTTTTAAATCATATTCCATTGAAAAATGGCTATCAGCATTAACTTGGACCACGTTTAAATAGGACCTCAGTAATCAAAGACCCTTCGCCTGGTGTGGAACAGAAATCTGAAGAAGATATATGGGTAAAGACCTTATTGTGGTCATCGAATGAATTTTCTGAATTATAAGGTCTGCTGTAATATAATACTCATTTTGGTTCCACTGCTGACATAAACATAACAAAACTCAAAGAAAATTAATATAATTTGCTTATATTTAAAAAGAAATATGAAGACATATTTGTAAATATTGTAATTTTTTCATCACATTTTCGTTATTCACATTATTAATTCAGATCTATCGAAGATTTAAGCAATTATTTTGTACATATAATAAAAAGATTAATAGTTTGAAAGTGTACCAATAGATGGCACCTCAAGAATCAACTTCACGTGTGTTTGTTGCGCAAGCGCAGTACCGATATTCATGCATATATTATTGTGCACGTGCGCAGGTGAGCGCGAAAAGTGAAATGACGTGCGAGTCGTGAACTTAGAAAGTAGAAGCGATCAGCCTGTCCTTGACCTATTTTATGTTTTTATTTTATTTATTAACTATTTTATCGTGTTTTTATTTTTTAGCGTGTATTGCATAAAAAAAAAAGTAGTTTCTTTGCCTCTAGATACCACACCTAGCGTTTATACATCTAAAAAAAAATGACCGAATTCTGTTCACAAAGAAGAGGCCAAATTGAACAGTGAGGAATTAGTTCAGGTTTCATTCCTGGATTTTCGGAACATCATTTCTTGATTAGAAATATTAGTTAGGAGTTAGATTTTGAAAAAAACTTTACAAATTGAAAATTAAGTTATTGAAAAATAAAAATAAAATATAAAAAGATAAAGAAGTATAAATAATATTATTTATACTTCTGTTGCCCTTAAGAATTCTTTCTTTTGAATTATTACATTAAGATTATTTTTATAACTATTTGATTGTGTTAGAGAATCCGAATTGGAAGTAAAAATTGGGATGGGGAACTTTTTAGAGACTGACTTTTTAAAAATCTTAAATACAAGAAATCCTCCTAATTAATATAATATGAATAAAAATCGAGAGAATCTGGTACATTTTCTGGTACATTGTCATAACAAATTTAAGGCAGTTTTTGAATCTGATACAACAAATTACGCGACTTTTCCGGATAATTCGGATCATTCCGATAATTTACATGCTAATTATTAGAATCAGGATAAATATCATGCTAGAAAGCCGAGATAAATAGGAATTACACATGTTATTTTTCGTAGATATACCATACTACAAATATAAAAGCACAATGATTGAAATGTTTTTGTTACAATCGGCTTACATGATCAAAGAGCTTTGGTAAGATAAAATGTATCATCATAAATTAATCTGATATATAACAGTTAAAATAATATGAATTGAATAAAATATCAGATTTTTTAAAGCTTAATAAAAACTAATTGTATAAATAAAGGAAACAAAATTTTGTAAAGAATGCCTAAATTTAAGTTGAATTAAAAATTGTTAAGCATATGTAGTATTACTCTGACATAAATAAAATAAAACAACTAAAATAATACAATTTAACAAATTTGGTTATGGATAGCAAAGGATTATATACGTCTTAAGAAAGATTTTATCATTTGTCATATTTATTTTCTTCTCTTACTTTACTGCAACAGCTTTCAAAATTTCAAATGCACGCTAGGAGAAAGTTTTCATTAAATCAATTTTTATGCACCATATTTTTTATAGAAAATAATTATTTAATCAACATTAATTTGAAGCCGAATTTTACGTTTTCGTGTAAAAAGAAAAAACACATTATTCGTCAAAAAAAAAAAAAATCGACGTCGATATTTTGATGATGGTTATGGATTTTAAAGAAAACAAACATATATTTTTAAAACATTTTAATATCGAGAACATACACATTAAGTACAACTAGATAAAATAAGACATCACATTCATGTATATAACATGCCAAGATTTTCAATAAAACATTCACATTTTGGAGGTTACAAACAAACTTAAAATGGAAATTTGAATACAAAAATTGAGAATCATCTGTTAATGCAAAGATTCAACTATCTATCCAAATTTTTACAGTTTTGTTTTTATCTATATATAAGAATTGCCAAATTTTCCACATTCGTAAATCGTTTCAGGTTTTAAAAAGACGTTTGGCGATCAATTTTAGGACAAAATACTCTTTCGGGAAGCCAAAAAACATCTTTAATATATAAATTATTATAATTATTTACATTCTAATATAAATTCTTCAAAAGTATATTTAAATTTTGGAAAGAAGTATACCTTCAGTTTAAGGTTCATTTCATATTTAGAAATGAACCTAAATCCGAAATTTCATTATGAAAATTGTATATCCTTAGCAGACGTACAGTGGCTCAAGAAATTGAGAGTACACCTTACTTTTACTTGATAAATCCGACTTTCAATGTAAATAACACATTACTGGGAAGTGCAAACATGTTTTTATTTTTACACATAACAAATGGTTTAATTAAGAGTAAAAAAAAAGAAAAATCAACGAAATTCTTCTAAATTGAAAAGTTTCAGAAGCATTTTAAATAAACATACGCAGAATTTTGCCTAAAAAAATTGAGAATACACCAATGAAAATTTTGCAATATCACGCATAGAAATAAAGTGTCACTATTATATTGCATGTCTTTTGGCTCTTATAATGGCATCTAAACATCATGGTATCGATTCGACCTATTTTTGGTGGCATCTGAAGAACGTTTACCCCATTTTTCTTGCACCACTTGTTTTAAATGGGCTTTGTTTCTAATTTTGTGTTTTTGAATCACTGTTTCGAGTATGGCCTGCGAATATTTAATGGTATTGATGTCGGGGTACTATGGTGGTGTGTGTAACTGCTGTTTATAATGGAAAAGACACCATATTTTGACATTACGTGCATTCTGTTTGGGATCGTTGTCCTTCTGGAAAATAGAATTTCCATCTAAATCCAAATTTTTAACACTTTCCTTTAGATTGCTGCGACCATACGGTTCATCCAACTTGTTGCAGAAACTTTTCAAATCACTGACAAAAGTGTAAGTGCTGAAACTGTGCGAAATGTCATTAGACAAGCTGGATATAAAAGTCGCATTGTTAGAGAGAAACCATTCATCAGCTTGCAAATTCAGAAAAAGCATTTGAAGTTTGCAAAAACTCATCAATTGAAGACCAATAATTTTTGAAAGAAAGCTATATTTAGTAATGAAAGAAACCTCAACATTTTTGGCAGTGACAACCATCTTACTGTATGGAGAAAGCCTAATACTGCTTTGTATCCAAAAAATTTACGTCCTACAGTTAAACATGATGGTGACTCCGTCATGATTTGAGCATGCATGGTTTCATCCGGAGTAGGAAATTTTAGTTTTTATAGATGGCATTATAAACGATATGGTTTACTTGGATATACTTGGCAGCAATCTAAATGAAAGTGCTAAAAATTTGGGTTTAGATGGAAATTTAATGTTCCAGTAGGACAACGACCCCAAACAGAGTGCACGTAACGTCAAATACCACCACAGTATCCCGACATCAATACTATTGAATATCTGTGGGCCACACTCGAAGCAGTCGTCCAAAAACACAAAATTAGAAAGAAAACCCATTTAAAACAAATGGTGCAAGAAGAATGGGGTAAAATATCTTCAGATACCACCAAAAATTAGTCGAATCGTACCATGACGTTTAGAAGCCAGTATAAAAGCCAAAAGACATGCAGCTAAATACTGACACGTTCTTTCTATGCGAGATATTACAAGAATTTCATTGGTGTATTCTCAATTTTTTGAGTCAAAATTCTGTGTATGTTTATTTAAAATGCTACTGAAACTTTTCAATTTAGAAACTTTTTGGTTGATTTTTCTTTATTTTTACTCTAAATTAAACCATTTGTTATGTGTAAAAATAAAAACATGTTTGCACTTCTCAGGAATGTGTTATTTATATTGAAAGTCGGATTTATCAAGGAAAAGTAAGGTGTACTCTCAATTTTTTTTATGTCACTATATAATTCCAAATCTATGTAATTTGTATATATAACACTGTATATATAATTTCTATATATAACAAAGCATGTTCAAAAAGTATTTTATCATAAATTTCTTGTGCGTAAACAAATGCAATTAGACTGAAGCAATTTGATGAAGATATGAAGATAATCTTAAAGCGAATACTTTAAATTTTTTATTTTTCCAGTATCTGTATTCGCTGGCAGACGAGAATAAGTAAGGAAGTCGGATTTTCAATTTTGAAGAACCAAACGAACGAACAAAACATAAAGCTGAAAAAGTTGAATCACGTTACTCCATAAAAAGTCTATGTAAATTTTGATGATTCACAATTGGAAACAAGTAGCTAGATTTGACGACAGGCCCTCATGGACGAAAAAATACCTGCGACACAACAAAGGCAATTATTCCGAAAATGGTCAAATAGAGAGAGGAGAGGGAAGTATCAGCTAATAGATCCTCAGTATCCAAACATTGGATTGCCTCTAACTGTTAACCTCCTTGTTGATTCAGAATCATTCATTCACTATAAGAGAATGTGCAGGCAGATTATGCAAAAGACAACCAGTTGTACGTCATCCTAACAGAGTTTCAGAGCTACTTCCGAAGTCATAGCAAAACTTCTGAAAAGCGAGGCACTACTTTGAAGCAAATAAGGTAAATTATATATCAATATATTTCAATATGAGGGGTTTTTTATGAATAAAGATCTGATACTTTTTGAACAAACCTTGTGCATCTGGATATCTAGAATTTTTCAGACTCGTAAATCTTTTTTTTTTCTTTTTGCTGAAAGAAACATTTAGCACTGCCATCAATCTACGGAATACTTTTTCGCTTCTCTGTTAAACTCTAAATTTTTCTACATATATATAAATAAAATAAGCAGATGCATGAATATGCTTTTCATTTATACTTCATTTCAAATGAAGATTGATTTCTAAAGTATATTTATTTAATGGTATTGAAAAATATTGCAGAAGTATAAGTTGCCAGTGTCTGTCCACCTGCATTTGGAGACATACATCATAATTTAAAAAGCATGATATTTTATGTAATTATTTAAATCTATTCCAATATGAAAGAAAAACGAATAAATAAAAAATTCTTTACCCGAATATTATAAAAACATTTATGTTTTCTTAGTCAAACATAAAATAAAAGTATTTACAGTGACATGAAATATAACATTAAACGACACAAACAACTACACATTATTACATACATGGGTCGAAAAATGAAATGTTCGAAAATTTAAATTGTGTCCGTTTTATCCTTAATATTATTTCTTGTTTATTTGGAAACTCAAAAAAAAAAATTAATATCAATCAGAATTTTTTTTATACATTTAGAAAAAAAAGATCCTATATTAGTTAATAAATTTAAAAAGGATATTTCCAATATTATATATTTATTATTGCTATTTATTATGATGGATTCTATTATTTAGATATCATAGATTTTGGTTTAGTGAAGCAAACTGTAAACCTGTTTTGTAAAAGTTAAAATATAATTAATTTAAAGCAGATATCATTACTGATAGATTTTAATATATATTCATTTACATTGAATTACTTCTGTATGAGCTATCTGGACTTATGACAAAGTGCTTCTTTAACTTTTTCTTTTTAAACGATTCTTGAAAAAAAATATAGCGATACGATATAGTATTTTTTCATTCTGTAAAAAAAATACAATTATTTGTTTGAAATTTAATTGCAATACTCTTCTAAATAAGATAATTTTAAAAAAAAATCTTTTTTTATGCGTTAAATCGTTTATCATCTAATATTAATTATAAAATGCGACAATCAAAATATTTATTTGCATTAATTTTAATTATTGATATGCTGCATCAATCTTTATGAGAAACAGATTCATTAAAATTCGAAATATTTGAAAATTTCAATTAATATTTGTGTGTCTGCATTTCATTCAATTCATCACCATGGCAACACCACTCTAAATGGGAACGTAATCAAGATGATATCTTGACTGAATACATTCAAAGCAAAATGTACATTAGAACATTTCAGAAATACTATTTAACTACTTAAAACATTCACAGATGTACGACTAAGTAGGGAATAAATTACCTTTTTACCATCATTGTAAATTATTATTATAATCATGGTAAGTTATTAGGTAAGTGTTGATCAAATAGAGGGCTAAAAATAATTGATTGCTCGATTTCATAATGAAAACAAAAGAGTTGCTGCTATTTTCAAATGCAAACATACCGCTTCTTAATGCATTGAAATATTTTCATAAAATTAAGTTTTAACCCAATATAATAAGCTCATAATATTATAATGGTTTTGAAAATGCATTGTATGTTAAATTACCAAAATATAAAAAAAAAAACTTCTTTCAGTTTATTTCATTTAATACCCTTTCTTAGTTGTTTTGCTTTTTTCCTTATCCAGTTAGATGACACCTTTCACTTCAGAAATGAAGTGAAATTGATTAAATTGTACTATGCAGAATACTTGTAAGCTGTGTAATTTTAGTGCTATATCTAATGACTAAATTTCATTTTATAAGTTTGACATATTTTTATGTCGCAGGTAACACTGATTAAGTGGTTAAACTACCGTTGCAAGTAGAGGAAGCAATACAAATCTAAATGCTGCTATAATAAAAAAATTAAGAAATATGCAACCCATTATATTAGAATATGAACGGACAAATTCAATTTCTGCTATTTTTCTACTTATAACTAACTTCAATTATCAATACAGATATCTTTTTAAAAAAGTGAAAATATTGAACAAAAAGAAATGCTGTAAAGCAATATTGTAATCGCGAAAATGTTTTTCCTCGTTTAGAAATCAGAAAGTCAATGACTTGAAGAAAAAAAAAGCGCAACACAATTCAATAGTTAGTCTAAACGAGAAACCTTAAAAATCGCCCCAAAATGAATTCTTATTCATTTACTCATGAATTCTAAATTATTTTTTGTTAATATATCATTTACGAATCAATATTTTAAAACAATTTAAACAATTCTTTAAAATACGCTACAATTCCTGTACATAAATAGGATAAATAAACACAAACATGCACTATTTAACAATTAAAATAATTATATACATAAATAATACAAATATTACAGACATAAACAATGCAGATATTTCTAACTAATAAATTGAATTACCAATTCACAAACCTCTTTGAAAATTTTAAATTATGAAACAAAAAAGACTGAAAAGTATCATAAATGTAAAAATACTTTCACTCAACTACAAAGAAAATTAATTAATTGAAAATTAATTCAAAATTGATAACACAATTCCAAAGTTATTTTGAAAGCGAGACGTGAAATTCGATCGAAAACCAAAATCTTTGATCTTTGCCTTGTAATTTAGCTTCAAAGAAAACGCACATTAAATGTCATGTAATAAGAAAAGAGGATTATGAAATGTCGCTTATAATAATGTAGCCAATAATTCTAGAACCGGTGCAAATGAAGTTTTTTTGATTATACATAAACACATACCAGTGAAAACTTGATTAATTTTGAATTTCAATAAAAGAAGAGTTTTAAATGTTGATATTTTCTTCGTTCTTTTGTTGATTGTGATGCTAAATATAAGCTTTTTGTTAAAAATAACTTTATAATCCTTTTTTTTCTTACAGAACGTATTGAAATTTGATTGAATGAATCGTAATTAATTTACTGTAATTCTAATTATACTTCTAAAATTTAAGAAAAGATTATTGTTTATAATAACATATCTTAGAACACAATTGCGATTGCAAAAAAACATATGTTTTCAACATTAAAAATCATCGAATTTTGAGTTATAAAATGAAATATATAAAGGAACAAAAATTAGGTGTTTCATTATTTAAAAACCATAAAATTGCACAGAAAAATATAATAAAGTATTTATTAGATAATAAAAAGTGAGCTGTGATACTATAACTTTTAAATTTCTAATCAAAACTCGCTTAGAAAATTTTTTTATCTTAAAATTTTAGCATCTGTTATGTTTAATTTACTTAGAAATATATTTAATATAAAATATATAAAAAAGTGTAATTTTTTACATAGAATATTTTGCAGAATTCCCCTGATCTGGCGATACAAATTTTCTCTAGAAATAGAAAAATTTCAAATTGTAACATCAAAATCAGTGTTATTTACAATAGCATATCATGAAGAGAAGAGAGAATCTTGGCGGTAAACACCAAGAAAATTGCGAAAAGAAATCTGCAAAATGGTTTTTGCGATAAAATTAAAAATTTTAGACTTTTGACACTTCTAGGTGTGATTAACATTCATTTGTCACAAAAAAATATAAATTAATGACTTACTCACACTTAATTAGTAAACACTATTTGGAATAAATAAACAATAATGTATTATTATAATAAGTACATTAAATGCAACAAAATGTTTACAATTTTTTTGAACATAACTACTAATACTAGCAGTAATATAACAATTTATAGAATATTAATGTTAAGTAATGATATATAAACACAAGAGTTATTATTTCTTTCAGTAAACATTATTTTTTCACTTAAACAATTATTAAAGATAGAGATATTGAGAAATACGTTTAACATGTTAACATATACCACATATTCTAAGTCCTATATAGAAAGCTTCATACCATATAAAATTGTCATCAGACAGAATATATGGGCAAAAATACAAACTACTATAATAGCGTCAAGGTGTTAACATCTAAAAAGTATTACAAAGAACATTTTTTTTTCAAAAGCATCTATGTGCGATCAATACTGAAATACAACTTTGTTCAAAATACGTTAAAGTAGTATTATTTAACAACTTGAAATTAGCATTCAAGTAAATGTATAACAGTTGAATTATGATTTAAAAGGAATTAATAAGAAAACAAAATTAATATTTAAAAAACAGCAGTTCTTAAATGTATATTTCAAAATTCATATAACATTTTTTGAATATGTGAGAAATTTTAGTGAAAAACGACTGAAAATCAATAAGAATTAGAATATTCCATAAAGTTGCAATCGCTAACGAAGCATACAAAACTACACATTTATAGAGTTGGACATAATGGGCTGCTAACACATATCAAACATCGAGAACACCATGGTAGAACATTGTTATGAAAAATCACAATTGAATGAACTGAGATTATATTGATGTTCCAGTGAAATATTTACATAATAAATATTTGAAATGATTAAAATGAATTTTCATGCAAGACTAGGGAATGCAACAAAATGTCACGATTTTCCAATAAGCTCTTGAAGCAACACAAAAGTGTAATTGATCTCTTTGGAAAGCCTTTGCCAGAAAAGTTTTGTTCAACAAATTCATTCTTCATGCAGAATCTAACTAACACTGTATACATTTTTTCTTCTCAGTGTTCAATATTTGTTTGACAATATTGGATTTAAAATAGTCTTTTAAGAATAATCATCCTCATAATATATAGTAACTACAGACAAAATAGATCATCATATCAACGGAAATCATCTTAACGACATGTTTCCTTTTGTTCGAATCGTGGAATGTGACACTAAATATACATTTAACATTTAAAAAACATGTACCAATCAACCACCAAGAACTCGGAGACAGTAAAGTTGGCTACCATTCTTGGCCAATTGACTCAACAGGAAAATTATCAGATCTTTGGAAGTCATCATTTTCAGTTGTTTCCAAAATGACTCATCATTACATTCAGATTATGTAAAGGAGTGACACTTCTTTCTAAGTCAAATCGGTAAAACACGTTTTGGCATCCGCCATTTTCGACGCCATCTTGGTCAGAGCAGGTGCAGACAGAGCTTCCATTTCCACAGATCGAGGCTTTTTACGAAAGATACATTTCCCCTCCTCTGGACTTCCACAGCAGAACCTTTGCTTCAGGGCCTTCCTGAAATCCGACATGTGGTATGCGTACAAGAATGGATTAAGTGCCGAATTGGCATGGGAAAGAACGATGAAAGCATCTAACAACCATGTTGGTACTTGGCATCTGCTACAGAAGGCCTGTATGCAGTTGACTGTGTACAGTGGCATCCAGCATACCATGAAGAATACAACAATAATGGCAAGGTTTTTGGCCGTTCTGACCTCTCTCTTGCTGGCCTGCTGGGGACGAACATCCGGTGTGCCGTCTGGAGACTGGACCCGTTGCAAATTTCGGTGGAGACTTCTTTCGGAGCTGGATGTGGAGCCTGGTACTCTATTGCTGTGGCGACTTGAATTCCGGTGGTTTGTTTCATTATTTCCAGAGCCATTTCGTGGGAGCTGCTGCTCTAGAGCTGTTATCTGTCGCAGCTGGAAAAGAAAATGAAACATTTAATGATTCAAATTATTTTCATATATGAATTCATCAAAATATGATCAGCTTATTTTAAGATTTCTTGTATAGAGAATTGGAAATTCAAATAATTTTCAATGGAAATAAAAGTCATTAATTAAGAAACAGGCACTCATTTTTGTCACTAGGAACAAAAACTGCCATTATGATTTCAACTGAAACTTCATATTATCATGTCAGAACATGATATTGTTTTGGTTCGAGATTTTTGAAACTTTAAAATACACAGGCGGAAAATTGGCGATTTATCACTTTTGAGGTATCAATTATTCGCTTTTAGGGTTATTAGAAAATGATAAAGAATGTTGTCACATTTGGCATGCAATCGCCTACAAAAAGTTACAACTTAGCCAATAAAGGATAAGATCGTAAGATGTTATGGCCCGAAGAAAGCACAGAGAAGAAAATGTGAATGAACACAAAATAGAGAGTAAGGTTTGGAGCTCTAACGATTTTCAGATGAAAAAAAATTCATCGCTTTTCTAAAACTTGACAATACAATAGTGTGTGCAATATAATAGTCACGGGATCATTCCAAATCAGTTTAAACCGGTTTTTCGCAAAAAATTGTGGTCCCGAGATAGTTTTGGAGCTGGAACAATTTTGAGATAAAAAAAAAAACCATGATAATAATATCAGTGCTGGTGTAATCTGATAGTCACGTGATTGTTTAAAACGGCTTAAACTGTTTTTCACGAAAAAAAAATTCTGAAATGTGAGTCATTTAATTGCGAAATATAAGTCCTGTGAGCACATGATGTTTTTTTGTCGGATTGATACAACGTGAATTAAAAAAATAATGTTCTCACATAAAATTTAAGATAGCAGATTTCAATTTATTTTTTTAAAAATGGAGTTGCAAGCGTCAGGACACTCCTTAATCTAATGGACAAAAGCGAGCAACTTACAAATACATGACTAAGCATTTTGAATATTCCAACATCATATTTCTCCAAATTTCATGAAAAGTAAAGATAGATATTGTGAGTATTCCAACCTCTCTTTCCATAACATGGAATTTTTCGTGTTAAGTTCTATTGTACATTGACGAAAATGATGACGCATTTTAAAAAAGATAAATTTTTCCCGTAGATAGATAGATTTTATATAGATATATAATTTAATGAAAAAAAACAATTTTACTTATATACACACGAACAGATCGTGTTCATATTTCAACATATATACATACAGGCATAAATTCAAAAATTTGTTTAGCAAACTCAAAGTCTAAAACATGAAAATTTATCATATATTAGTATTATTATTATTATTTTCTTTTTTGACCTTTTTTATTTCACAGTAAAAAAATGAACCAATCTCAAAACAGCCGCCATCTTCTTGTAAAGTCAACAATATTTCAATGATAGTCAATAATAAAACAGTTTGATACGGCCCCACCTACCCTTTTCTATCCCTTTCTGTCTCTAATGATGAAAAGTCTGTGTAGTAAAAAGGTCTAAAGAAAGAATCCTACAAAAATGTTTCTTTTGAGCTTAAAAAACTCTATACTTTAACATAATCAACTTTACTTTGATGCATCGTCTGAATGCATGATATAATATTTAGCACACGCTATTTAATTAAAACAATTAGGGGTAAAAAATAATTGTAGAAATTAATTGTAATTAAAAAATTACAATTAATATAAATCTATCAAAGTGCAATAAAAAATATAAATTATCTTCTGGGATGCGAATGAACACATTCTAGGATTTGTTATTTATTTTTCCGATAGAATTGTCAGAAAGTGAATTAATTCCAATCACAGAGAACTTTTTTTTTTTAATCCGTTGAAGACTTCATGCAGGAAACGTTTCTTTTGATGGAAAAACAATTAACTCATAGATTTACATATTTCTCATAAACAAAATATTTCTCTGATACATTTTTAACTCAAATGAAATAGTCTGTTTATCATTTTTAAAAATAAAGTTCTCGATTTTCAGAAAAAAAAAAGAATTAAAAGGAGCACAGAATATAATTGAAGATTTGTAATACGTGATACCGTAAAAAAAAAAAAGGAGTTATTGAGATAAGGGTTAAGAATAGAGACAGTCGTTGATGTAAAAAGCTCGGGATAGAAAACGATGCTTCAGCAAATTCACCAAGTAAGCATTGGGCCAATAAAACAGGCTTTTAAAACTGTTGTATACATTATGGTGTGATTCGTTTAGTTACATAAGAGCACCAACGCATTCGCATTAACATTGTCAAAGATATTACAGAAGACTTAAATCTCTTTGCTGCAAAAATTCACTAAAACTGGAGAATTAAAAAAAAATTGGTACCCTTGAAGTAAAACTGAATATTTAGCCCGGGTTAAAGTGAAATTTTATATTTTTTATGCTATTTTATTTTCTTGTTTAATATTTGTAAAAATGTAATTTTGTAATCAATGTCTAAAAAATATATATATTGCCAGAAATGAGTTCTCGCACTTGCACTCTTGTGTATTTTCGGCAAGAATATATTATTTTAATATCATATGTCAGTAAAGAGATCAATACATTTCAATTTTGATTTTAAAAGTATAGTGTCATCTATGAGTAAATTAGCAAAAAATTTATTTTAAGATTTTTTTTATCATTTATATTAATAAATTATAAATTAAAGAAAAAAAGTTAAAAAATAATTAAAATAATGATATAATATTTTTAAACGTACTAAAAAAGGTGATTTTAGCAATATAAGAGAAAGTCATTCAAAAGACAGAGTTGATAAAATAACACAGAGAATATATTTAATTAGTGTTTAAAAATAAAATTTTTTAATTTATTAAAAATTCTTACTTATCAAATTTTTATTTTATCAGAATTAATACGAATTAATTCTGATAAAAGATAGTGTTTTGAATCATGAGTAATTTTTCGAAGTTTAATTTCTTTTTATATATTGAAAAAGAAAAAAAAAATGCGTAAAATCAAATAGTTTTTTCAGTGTATTCAAGTAGTTAACTCAGTATATTCAAACAAAAATTTATAAAATCGCATTTTTTCAGTCTGTTGGGTTAAAAATATTTTACTGTTATTTCTGAAAATGTTTTTTTTTTTTTTGGTATTTTTTTTAAATTCAGAGAAATTAAAGTTTTTAAAATTCATTAAAACATCGACGTCAAAGTTTTGGCAATGATCTCTCAATAACATGCAAAAATATTTATTAAAAATTAGTTTCTTTTAATAATGTTTTTAACTCTGTAAAAAAAAAATCTAAATGAAAAAAAAAGAATATTTCTCAACAAATCAGGGTAAAAAACGCTCAAGATTTACTTTAAGTATTACTTATACCTTTTTAAATGCGGGAATTCTCAAGCTAACTGAATCTTTATTCTAAAATAAAATTTAACTTTAAAAATGAAATAGTTTTTCATTTATGCCCGAATAAAATCCGAGAGAGTTATTCTCGCATAAAACAATAGCTCAAAAATGTCCTTCAAATTGAATAATGTCATCCTTGACCTTCAGTTACTTGTTCTAGGGCATTTTTGAGATTAATGGCCCTCAACTCAGGATATTGCTCTAGATCCATAATGGCGAGGATTTTACTCAAATAATACCATTTTCCTGAATAATGCGTAGATAAATAAATAATAAATGTTCGAAAATCTGCATGATTCAATTGAAAACCCCCACAATCAATAAGATTCATTAACTTTAAACAATAAACTAAATTAGATTTCGAACAAAGCAGAGTTCAGTGCACTAACTTGGTGCACTTCTGATAAAGTGAAATTGTCAATGTCTAAAATTAATTAATGCAACATCTTGAAGATGACAAAATTTCCTGACATTTATCTTTTTATTAATAAAGAGCGCGGATGAGGTTGCAGTCAATTAATTTATAATATCGACGTTTAGAATTAGAATATAGATACTGAAACGACAAAAGAATTTGTCAGAGGAACGTGAAATAATATGCATTTCACAACAGGCGATAGTTAGGCTTAGTTTAGTTAAGATGGTTTAGCGTCTCGTTTTGAAGCAACACGAAGTCTATTTTGAGACGGAATCTCGTAATTTTGAGCCATTTCAGAGCATGGAAAAAAAATTCTGTCGGCATTCCAGAAGTAGTCTTTTTTTTCTTTTAGGTTAAAGTCGTCTTTACGCAATGTATCAGACCTTCACTCAAACTTTTAAAACAATGTTTGAATCAAATTATTTGTCATTTGTAAAGACAAGTATTTCTTCTACAAGATCAGATGCATGCTTGATTCAATTAAATTTCATTCAACATTTGATAGTTTGAATGGGCTAGTTTTTGAAAGAAGTCGTAGTTCTTGTTGCAGCAGTCATGGTATTTGTTTTGTTCCAGTTTGTTAATTCAAAAATAAGATGTAAAAGCAATTAATAATATGATTAGCGGTGCAAAATGCCACATATGCCAATGAATAATTTGCTACCAATAATTTGTCCAAGATTTCCTATGACTCGAGAGTCAAAGATTAATAGCCATTAGAACATCTTTCAGTGGATGTTTGGCACTGGAAACTCTCAAGTTGAAATTCCACCATACAATGCAATATACTCTGTAACGTCAATTATTGGAAAGTGTTCATAGCATCGTACAACTCTGATTTAAAATGAGCAAATTGTTTGTTACTGTTATGTATAGGCCTTACTGTAGTTCTTTGAAAGAATTAGTTAGATTTAAATTACATTGTTGAAGTAACACGGCTGTAATTGTTTTGTTTGCCACAGAACTCTCAAGAGAACTCGTGATTTTGCATCGGGATCAATTGCTGTAGCAGTCCCCTTTCCAAACGTGGATACCACACTAATGCATAACATTTGATCCTAGATAGATGATATAAGCATCAGATCCGAGTATACAATGGATCTTCCTCGTAATTGAAATATGAAATCGGTCCTCAGGTTCTGCCACGATACCACTGCGAGATTGCAAATAGGCTAATTAAAAAGGGCAAAACATTTTGCGATATTCTTATTTAGGAACAAGATTATTGATTATTAACTCCAGTAAGGGTGACAGCTATAAGAAGATTCCATTATAAAGTTGTTAATATGACAATTAATTTAATTAAGTAATATTTTTATTTTCAATAATAAAAAAAGTTTGCGGAAATTTCTCCTTTGCCTTTCCTTCTGCTTCTGAATTAGATACCCCATCTACAAAGTTGCCCGAGGTATTCAATCATCCTATACCAAAAATTGTTCAAGTCATCATCTTCATAAATCAACAACGGCAAAGCAATTATGGTTACATAGATTTCAAGCTAGATCTGAGAATGCAGTTATAAGTTTAAATCAATCCATATCATCCTATTCCAAACAGAAGAATGTGAAAATCTCATCTTATGGTAAGAATGACACACAGATGAACAAGTGGAGCTTGCAATATTACGAATATTATTCATTAACGCTGGTTAAAAATGAAGGAATGGTGAATTATCAACTTCAGAGCTAATATAAAATAATGTAATGACTATATTAAACAAATATTTTGATGTACATTTAAATACCAGAGGTTTGTGATAATATAAAGCAAAATCAAATTAAGTGACTTCCCCTGTATTTAATGTCATCAAAATGCTTGTAAATTTATTCCAGAGTTTAAAAAATGAATAGTATTATTGTAAATTATTCTAAAAATATTTTTCGAAACTTATTAAAATTATAAAAAAATAAAATCGGATTGTTTTAAAACAACATTTTTTAAATTTTAAATTAATGTCAAACTATATTTATGTTCTATATATTACGAAAATTCTGAGAAAAATATTAAAATTTAGATTAAATTTAAGTAAAATCCATAAATATTTTGGAAAACTTTTCTTAGTTTAAATCTGCTGGCAACGAAATAAATATCCGCCACATTTGTAGCTTTAGGCAGGCGATGTCTTGTCTCTAATGACGTTTGTTTAGAGAGTTTTTAATGATGTTTTCACTACGCATGTCACGTGACATAGTTTACAGATAGTTTCTAGACTATAAACATTATCATGTTAAAAACTGATAAAGAGGAAAGTTTAAAAAAAAAAGAATTTTTACATTAAAGATTAAAAAAGCAGAAAACAATAACAAATAAACACAAAAACTCTTTTATTTATGCATTAAAAAGTAAAAAAAAATATCCTGTAAAAAATTTGCAATACAAAACTAATGCAACGAAATAAAACAAAAAAAAGTAGGAGAGTCGCAAACGATATTGCAAAGAAATTTAGCTTCAATAAACATTATATGAAAAAAGTTATTAACATTCATTAAAATGTATAAAAAAATCGATTAAAATTCCAATTTGCTCAAAATATTTCTATCAGAACTTTTACGATTTTTTTTCTTTTCTTTCTATCTTTCCGGAATTTTGATAAATAAACTGTTTTCTACCTTTTAATACGTTGATAAAAGTGTTTATTAATTTTTAAATTTTCCGTTATAAAAGATGTCTCAAAATTAATTCAAGATCTGAATTTGCCACCTTTTTTGCAGTAAAGTATTGGTGGTAAATTCAAATCTTGCATTAAATTTGGGGCACCCTTTACTTTTCAAAAACTACCGCATCTGAATTTACATGGTTTTGAAAGTGTTTGTTGATTCTTATTTATATAAAAACATTCGTATTTCCTGCAATTTCTTATTGAGTAACATCACTTAAAAGCTGATCAGATGGGAGACTATTATATTAAAAATAAAGGAATATGTCACGTTTACTATGAAAAAATAGTCACTGGATCAGGCACCTAAATTTTTCTTTAAAACAATCATGCCGGTTTCGACAGCTTCAAATAAAAATAAGTACAGGCGTTATTCCCAAGTCATTTATGCATAAATCTATTACCTAAAAATAGAGCTCTTAAAATCCAATTACATTCTTTCTTTTTTTGTAAAAGGGCGCATTTCCCTTAAGAAACTGGGCGGATAGTGATATGAAGATGGCCCATCAATTTCCGATTTCTTTTCCGAAGTAATTTCTTTTTTCTCCACCCCCAACCGGATATTCGAAAATGAGAAAAATTTAAGTGAATTTAGAAAAGTATATGTTTCTCTTAAAATATGCACATAAAAATTTGATTTGAGAATGAAAAATTAATGAAGAGAGTTCGATGTTATTTTTTTATTATAATAATAGGTAATGAGAAATATGGAAATTTAAAAAGCAATTATAGTTTCAATTACTGAGTTTTTTTTTTCTAGAGACAATACTTTCGTTTCAAAATCATAGTTTTCTTAAAGTGGAGGACAGCATCATTTTTTCTATATAAATAGTCATTTAAGGAAATATTGATTTGAAGATATAAGTCAGTAGTTTGATTTATAATATAAACTGAATATACATTTTTTGTGTCAAATTGAGTTTGTTTTTTGCTTTATAAAGGAATTGTAAATAAATCCATCAATTTATAGACAATGTTAAAATATTTCTTATGGTAATTATAAAAGATATCTAATAAATTAAGGGTTTTAAATCTTTTTATAATTAAATCGATTTTTCCATCAAATAGAGTGCAGAGGCCTCAAATAAAATATTATATTTAATTAATAAAAACATTTAAATGTATCCTTAAAAAAATAAGAATATACGATTTTCAATGAAACTTCTGCAACTGAAGTTCTCTAGAAACTTCGAAAATTGATGAATTTGCAATTCCTTTCTTTTTTCAATCTTAATTTCCACCGTCCGTCTATCTGTCTGAGACAAAGATAACTCAAAAACGACGAATTAGACAACTGGAATTTGGTATACGATCTTTACACCAAATATGCAGATGTCTTTTGAATTTTGGGTAAAATCTGTTCAGAGGAGGTCCGTCTGTCTTGTTGTTCGAATATAAGTTAAACGATAATTCCAAAACGAAGAGAGATAGATAGTACACATATTTAACATTTATTATGTAGACAACTGTCAAATATTGTGCCAAGTCCAATTACGAGTTGACTGTCTGTCGTTTTGGACTTTCAGAAACATTCAAGCGAAATAATGCAGAAACGCGGTGATTTTAAAATATTAAATTTGGTATGGGATTTTTATGACTACAAATGCAATTTTGAGTCAAATTTTGGTTTCAATCGGTTGGGAAAAACGTGATTAAAACACAAATTCTATTTTTTGATGCCATTAAGCGCATTCCAGGGATTAATAGTGTTAATAACTCACTAAGGATAACACTATAGATTCAATAAAAATGCTAAATCCACGCCAAAAGTTAATATTCCGCAATCACTTACGCCAATGCCATGCAAGGCGTTCTCTGGCATATAAAGTTTATTAGAGAGTATGCTAGAAGTTATTGGAGCGACCACTCCCGCTGGTCTTGTAAAAATCTTATAAAATATATGAGAAAACAATATACTTTTTGAACGAAACAGGTCTTTGAAGAAAAAGCCATTCATCAAAAATTTAATCGCACAAACGCAGATCATTATTTTGTTACACCAACTTAAAGAGAAGGATCACGTACTCTATCCATAAAACCAGTTTGATCCGGTATTCAGCTAGCACACAATCAAATTAGCATGCCGGGAACTTTTCATCTTGATCTGATGATGACAGAACATTTACCTTTTTGTTTATGACAGTTTTAGAGCCAGGACACGCCCTTTCTTCAAACCATTAGCTGGCGTTGCAGGGAGCAGGATACTTTGCACCGCGTTAATGAAAAGGATCCCAAGGAATCACTTAAGCTTAATTACAATAGCCGGCATCACGTTTCTAGAGGTTTCTGATCGTAAAAACAATGCTGTTGAAGCTAGATTGATCAGAGATTACAAATGAAGTTATTGTTTTATGATTGATTGATAAGGATTAACTAAGATTTTTGTCTCAGCCTTATAAAAATTGCTTGATATAATCGGAAATATTAAAAATCAGCCATCTTTGGCGATGGACATTTTTTCTGGAATAATACATCTCTGGCTGTTTAACTATTGTTATAGAATCCATGATTATTTATCTCCATGACTGTTGATATGGAATCCTTGATTATTTATCTCCATTACTGTTGATGTAGAATCCATGATTATTTACCTCCATTACTGTTGATGTGGAATCCATGATTATTTACCTCCATTACTGTTGATGTGGAATCCATGATTATTTACCTTCATCACTGTTGATGTGGAATCCATGATTATTTATCTCCATCACTGTTGATGAGGAATCCATGATTATTTATCGCCATCACTGTTGATGTGGAATCCATGATTAATTACCTTCATCACTGTTGATGTGGAATCCATGATTATTTATCTCCATCACTGTTGATGAGGAATCCATGATTATTTATCGCCATCACTGTTGATGTGGAATCCATGATTATTTATCTCCATCACTGTTGATGAGGAATCCATGATTATTTATCGCCATCACTGTTGATGTGGAATCCATGATTATTTACCTCCATTACTGTTGATGTGGAATCCATGATTATTTACCTCCATTACTGTTGATGTGGAATCCATGATTATTTACCTCCATAACTGTTGATGTGGAATCCATGATTATTTATCGCCATCCCTGTTGATGTGGAATCCATGATTATTTATCTCCATCACTGTTGATGAGGAATCCATGATTATTTATCGCCATCACTGTTGATGTGGAATCCATGATTAATTACCTTCATCACTGTTGATGTGGAATCCATGATTATTTACCTCCATTACTGTTGATGTGGAATCCATGATTATTTACCTCCATAACTGTTGATGTGGAATCCATGATTATTTATCGCCATCACTGTTGATGTGGAATCCATGATTATTTACCTTCATCACTGTTGATGTGGAATCCATGATTATTTCCTTCATCACTGTTGATGTGGAATCCATTATTATTTATCTCCATCACTGTTGATGAGGAATCCATGATTATTTATCTCCATCACTGTTGATGCGGAATCCATGATTATTTATCTCCATCACTGTTGATATGGAATCCATAATTATTTATCTCCATAACTGTTGATATGGAATCCATGATTATTTATCTACATAACTGTTGTGATATGGAATCCATGATTATTTATCTACATAACTGTTGTGATATGGAATCCATGATTATTTATCTTCTTAACTGTTGATATATAATCCATGATTATTTATCTTCTTAACTTTTGATATGGAATCCATGATTATTTATCTTCTTAACTGTTGATGTGGAATCCATGATTATTAATCTCCATCACTGTTGATATGGAATCCATGATTATTTATCTTCTTAACTGTTGATATAGAATCCATGATTATTTATCTTCTTAACTTTTGATATGGAATCCATGATTATTTATCTTCTTAACTGTTGATGTGGGATCCATGATTATTAATCTCCATCACTGTTGATATGGAATCCATGATTATCTTTTACATATTTGCTTGTTTAATAAGACTGGAGAAAAGGAATTAAATCTAAACTTTCATATAAATATGTTTTGAAATAAATCATTAGCATTGAAAGACCACTGGGTCTTTTATATATAAAAGATAACGCCAAATGTGGCGAGTTACACTTGGAATAATTCAAATTTTACTGCCCTTATTTATTTTAAGTTGAGTCAAGTTAACATTTAAAAAGACTTAATTATCAGAATTTTCTAAATAATAAATTTTCTGAAGAGTAAAATGTCTTTTTATTTTTCGTAATCTTGGAAATTCAAAAAGAAATAGTTCTCTAATTATAATCTTTACGAAATTAACGAAACAATTCTATAAAAGCCAGCATTCTTTAGAACAACATTACGAACTCGGGAGAATTTAATGCATAAAAAGCTTCACCATAATCTGAAGGTCTAACTTTGACAATATTTTATCATATTCCTTCAAATACACTAAAAAAATACATAACGGCGAAACAACTGACTTATCAAGAACTTAGTAATTAAATTTCAAGTTTAAAGCTATAAGCCAATCCAGACGAGAATAATCTAGAAATATGCCTTATTCTTTACAACTTTGGTAATAACAACCCAAATCTTGCATATAAAAGCAGAAAGGTGTCAAAAACTGCAGCGTAATTTCTGGTAGAGAAAGCTCGAGAGTTCAAATTACCAACCGGAAGTAATTGGGAGTCATTTATCCATCAGTATCAAGTGATAATCTGACATTGATTGTCTGAATAGCATTGCGCGAAGCCATGGAGGAGCAAAAATTTATTTTTATAATTGGTTGGTAGAGGTGTTTATCCAGGCTACGCAGTTCTCTGGAACGCCACCAGGTGTCATTCTCTTCAGAAGACCAGTTGACATATTTGCTCGTGCGTGTAATTATATCGTGCAAATGCCCGTTTTTAGTTTAATAGCAGACGGCGGCTTTATTGCGGTTTAACAATATAATACAGGATTCTTGAATTTTTCTGCATAGCATGTGAAATGATGATAATTAAGGTTACAATCACGGGTAACTAACTAATGAATGTTATTTAACTTGAATTTTTCTTCGCATTCTGTTAAAGGGACATATGATATAAAGCGAGACAAATAACATGAAATTATAATGATGGAAAAGAATGCTGAATGAGATGTTAGTTAGAGACATTAAGATTTCAGATGTTATTACTGATGATGTCGAATTCGACATTTGGCAGAATGTCGATGTTTGATTTTGATTTGCGTATGTTTTTCAGGTGGCATAGGGTAGTACAAAATACGAAAACCGTTCTATTAAAACGACTGTATTATAAAAAAATTTACACAGACAATATTTCTGTAAATTACATAATGTAAAAATCGTTATATACGCAGAATGTAATGTCTGTTGCAGTCAAACCGAACGAATAGAAGACAGAAAAATCAAATTAAAAACAAAATCACGCTGTTTTTATAAGGTGTTCAAAAATGCTTTAATTTTTAAAAGCTCATCATATTCCAAAGGCAGCATATTTTCTATAATACAAAATTTTGACTTATTCTTACTGATACGATATTCAAATCTTAACATGTTAGGAATATTGAGCTTTCTGTATAAGAACCATGTTTTAATTGAATACCCCCCCCCACCCCCCAGAATTCCGAAAGTTACTATAGAAGAAATTTTTTGGGTCATCTTCAGAATCAAACAACCATTTATTCAAAGTTGTCAGTTTGATTTCCGTAAGTATTTTCTTCTGAAATCCATTTTTTAAAATATTAGCTTTAATTATTGGAATGAAAATTTAGACACAATTACACACATTTCGTTTTTTTTTCGCCCATACAAATAAATGACTAAAAAATTTTATTATTTCATATTTTTATGCAAAAATGAATGATAACGCTCATGTTAAAAAAATCGTTGAAGATCTTTTTTTATTTTTAAATTTTTAATATGCAATGAATAAAATTAAATATATTTTTAAGAAAAATGTCTCCTCCAAATGACAGTTTTAGTTCTAAATCTGACACAAATATGCAATCATTTTTATACAAGATATTGAATTTGTGTTCCCATATTCAGAAATAAAAACAATATGAGAAAATTTATGCTTTATAGTGGTCATCTGCTTTTAGTGGTCACTTAACAATTCCCCATCTCTTGGACAGAAATTTTCTGCATTATTCAAGCAGGACAAACAGAACATTAATTTTGTATTCCATGAAATTAAACTTCTTAATACTTCCTGCAAACTGAGAACACTTGCTTGAAATGTATTCAAGAAAGAAATCAGAATTTTGAACAATATTATTTAAGAGCATTTTGAACTTCATTTCATTACCTTATATGTTCAAATAAATATGTATTGAACTCATTAACATAAAATAGTATAAATGTCAGAAATAAAATAGTTTTAAAGTGTGCATTTTTGTATTTATTATGCATATGTGTTTGCATGTTTTTTTAATTAATTTATGATGAATATTTATTTACGTGTTTTATGTATTTTCTATGCATGTATTTACGTAATTTTATACATGTTTCCGTAATTTTTATGCATATGTTACCAATGTATGAATATTTTTATGTTGTTATTATCATGTTTAATTACTATTTTTATGTATTTGATATGCATGTTTGTTAGCATATTTTTTATGTATATTTAAGTATTTTTTTATGTATATTTAAGTATTTTTTCATATATTTATTATGTATGTTTAATTTATATTTTTATGCATATTTAAGTATTTTTTCATGTATTTAATATGTATGTTTAGTTCATACTTTTTATGTATTTCTTACATATCTTTGTTTACGTATTTCCGTAATTTATCTTCTATTTTTGGTTTGTTTATGCATGTATTTGTATATTTATTTTTATTTAGCGTTTCTTTTCCTTTTATTTTTTATTTTTATGCAGGATTTTTTATCAGATTAAATATGTTTTTAGTGCAAGAATAAAACTAAAGGAAATATGTTCTATGTCTATCTAACTGCTGAACCAGTTATTCTGATTCCAGTTATAAGGGAATTTATTCGTGTTCTGTTCACACGTGCAGTGACGGACGGACAGACAAACTTAATTCTACAATATATCTTTTCTTACGAACTCAAAGAGCTCCTATGTAGTTCTTCTAAAAACCGAAACTTAATTTTTTAATAATTACAGTAATTTCAGTCTCAGCATATCTAGAGCACAACAAATTAAAAATGCCTTGAAAGTGATCAGTTTCAAGACACAAAAAATATTTTTAAAATTAATATAATTACGCACGTAGCTGCTTTTTTATATTGCTAAATAATTCCGATTCATCAAAATGTAATTACTATCTATCAAATTGCTCATTAAGTTTTATGAGCTTCCTTTCACAATACCCAATCAATTATTTTTAAATAATTGAAATATTTAAGAATAATTATTAAAGCAATTCAATTTTAGAGCACAAATAATATTGTTAAAAAGAAAGATATATGATCATAATGAGGGCAATTTTCATTATGATTTACAGATTTTACCCCAGGAAAAAATTTAAAGTGATTAATTTATTCATTACCTTCAAAATTCTCCTATATCTTGGCATTTCATTCAGAATAATATGACTAATAACCTAATTGCGGTTAGGTGAAAAAGGTGCGGTACGAAACTCAGTCAAAGATTCAACCCGATTTTCTCAGTCAACTTTTCTCGTTTAAGATGTATGATAGAAAAAAGTATTGCAATCAATCATTAAAAAAGTTAACCTCAGTATCTGGATAAATTTTCATTGTTTAGACATTCAGAAGTTTGGAAACCAATTTTCAAAATAACGTCTGACTGCTCATATCAATTAGCAGGAGTGATAATCTCAAAATTTCTAATAAAGGTGTGATCTCCATCACATACTCTTTAAATAAGGTGTGATCTCCATCGCATATTCTCTAACAAAGGTGTGATCTCCCTCACATATTATGTAATAAAGGTGTGATCTCCTTTGCATACTCTCTAATAAAGGTGTGATCTCCATCGCATATTCTCTAATAAAGATGTGATCTCCCTTATATATTCTGTAATAAAGTGGAATGTCCATCGCATACTCTCTAATAAAAGTGTGATCTCCCTCGCATACTCTCTAATAAAAGTGTGATCTCCCTCGCATACTCTCTAATAAAGATGTGATCTCTAATTTGCATACTCTCTAATAAAAGTGTGATCTCCATCGCATACTCTCTAATAAAGGTGAGATCTCCATCGCATACTCTCTAATAAAGATGTGATCTCCCTTGTATATTCTGTAATAAAGTGGAATGTCCATCGCATACTATCTAATAAAGATGTGATCTCCTTCGCACTCTCTCTAATAAAGATGTGATCTCCCTTGTATATTCTGTAATAGAGGTGGAATGTCCATCGCATACTATCTAATAAAGATGTGATCTCCATCGCACTCTCTCTAATAAAGATGTGATCTCCCTTGTATATTCTGTAATAGAGGTGGAATGTCCATCGCATACTCTTTAATAAGGGAGTGATTTCCCTCGTATATTCTGTTATAAAGGTGTGATCTCCTTTGCAAACTCTCTAATAAAGGAGTGATATCCCCTTCTCCATATAAAATCGTGGACCTTGGGCAAAGAGGTGAAGGTCATGAGAGTTCAAAATTTTATTTTCAGAATCTGACACGTAAGAATTGTATGTTCGAAGTAAAATGAAGAAAACAATTAACTTAATATATTAATTGCGTGTCAATGGCGAGCAAGGGTAAGAAATCTTTGTCTTTGGTGTAAATCCAGGCGTGATTTTGGCGATTAATCGCTGACATTCGGCTAATACACAAGTGCCAGAAAACTGAATATGTAATTTTGGGTTTTTTTTCTGATCGATTAAAATCAAAATTTGACGTAGAGCTACAACTGTAGTAAAAAGATCACACACTAAGTTTTATTTATTTAAACCATTGACTTTTTGAGTTACTATTACATGTATGAAAGTATGCATGTATACGATAACTCGAATTACATGCATACTTTCGAGAAACCTCAACCCCCTATCAATTTGGTTCAAAATGTGAAACGGACTTATATTGTAGGTGATAAAATTTCGTGCCATATTTTATCGATCCAAATTTATTATCGATTTTTGTACCAAATTTTATCTCTATATTTTTTTAATCTTATCTTTTTATACACGAAGTATAGAGAAAATACTGTAATCGTTAAAAAATTCGAATTCGAAATTAGACTATTCTCCACGTTCAAGAGTTTCCCTGAATCTTAAAAACATAATTTTAATCTTATAGTTATCTGTCTGTCTGTCTGTCTGTGAACTCGATAACTCAAAAATGCTTTGAGCTAGACAGATGTAATTTGGTATGCGATTTTTATTTCAAATTTGTAGTTTTCTATCAAATATTAATGAATTTCATTCATTTCTGTATGGCTGTTCAACTTAATAACTATTGACAATCTATACAGATAAGATTTGGTACATAGATTCCACCTCCAAAGCACAGATTCTTAACAAATTATGAGCCAAAACTGTCAAAGGAATGAACGTCCGCCGATCTGTATTTTCGAATACATGTAAACGTAATAATCCAAGAAACGCAATGACAAATTTATGAAATTTGGTATGAAATTTTGTGACTATAACTGTAGCTTCGTGACAAATTTTAGTTTCAATTGCTCGGGAAAAAAATCTCTCAACATTACCATTCGCACGATAGATTCAGTAAAAATACTAAATAGCTTCAAAGATCAATATTTCGCAACTGTTGATCGTGATTACCATGCGAGACATTTGGGGCGTTGTTCAAGGTCCTCTCTTTTATATTCAGGAAGGGGGGGGGTTAAGAACTTAATTGAAGAATGAGCGGGAATGTTTCGGGGAGAAAATTACAATTGTTATTTTTTTCCTAATTACAGTCTTCTCTTTTACTCAGACAGACTTTTTCCGAATGGATTTGTTCAAAATTTGATGGAAATCTATAAACATAGTGCAAATTTCATTCGTTTAGCTCAAAATTTGTTTAAATTATTGCGTTCACAGACAGATAGACATAATTAAAAAATTTATTTTTTCGGACTCATGAAGATTTGAAATGTGAAGGGTCGTCAACATATCGAATTTGAATTTTTTGATAATTATAGTGCGTTTTCGTAGTGTACCCCGCATACAAGATAAAATTTCCTCTAAATACTTGCTCCTTGTCTTCTTGTATGCTTTGATACGACTCAGTATTGCATATAATTTTTTGAAAATGTAATTTGTTGACAAATTTTGGTCAAAATTCGTCAGAGGAAAATCTATTATTTCGTGTTATGTTAATAAGATAACTCAAAACTCAATGAACTATGTATTGAAGTATGGCATAGTTTTTTATTCGCTAACTAATGAATCGATATAAAATTTTGGACTAACTATTATAACTATTTAAAAAAACAGCAGGAGTAGTCCCCCCAAAATTTCTTGCACGCTCCTCTCTAATAAACTGGTCATATGAAAGAACGTCTTACATGGTATTGACTCTCAATAGTAACGAAATATGAATGTTTGGCAGGAATTCAGCATTTATACCGAATCTATCGAGTCATCCTTGGCGAGTTATTTGGCGATTAATATCTGCTATGCGTTAATGGATCCAAAAATCGAATCTGTGTTTTAGATATGTTTTTCTCAACCGATCGAAACAAACATTTGACACAACACTACACTTGTAGTCGCAAAATTCTATACCAAATGTGATATATTTAAGTCACTGCGTTTTTGAACTATCGCGTTTACGTATTTCTGAAAGAATAGACAGACAGCCAATCCCTTGTTGGATTTGCTGAATGCTTGACAAGTATCTATATTATAGATGTTAAATCTGAGTACTGAATTTTATTTATATAGCTCCCTTCGTTTTGTAATTATCGTGTTTACTTATATTCGAACAGACGGACTTCCTCTAACCAGATTTTACACAACATTTGATAGAAATTTGCAAATTTGGTGTAAATTCCTAAACCAAATTTTAACAGTCTAGCTCAAAGCGTTTTGAGTTATCTTTATCACAGACAGACTAACAAACGGATTTCTAAAAATGTGTTTTTTAACTAAGAGGGGTCAACAACACTGGGATTCGTCAAAATCTCAAGTTCAAATTTTTTGACGATTACTATAAATATACGACAAATTGAAAAGGAATTAAAAATTCACAAATAAAATAATTTCATATTATTTTTATAAATTTTTCTTGAAATAGAAACATTGATCGTCACATTAAAAATTCCTATTAAATGAATAAAAAAATTGGAAAGGAATATACTGCAGAAGCTAGCCTCCTTTATAACTTAATACAATCACTTAATTTTGATATGAAATCTAATTCTAAAATCTGAAAGCATAATTAATTCTAATATGAACAATTGAATTTTTAAAATATTATAAGAGGAGTAATGTTCAAAACATAGTGAAAATAACAAAACAATTTTTAACAAATTGTTGGGAAATTGGTATTTGCCTGCTAAAACTGGGACGTTTTCTATGTGTATAAAATGACGAAAAGATGGGAATAAAAAAAATAATTTTTACTTCACTGCTATTTAAAATTTATTAATTTGTTTAACCTTTTTCAAAATTAAAATATAATAAATTCATATTAAACCTTATTTAATTTTATATTTGTAAATATTTATTTTGCAATAGATTTTTAACTTATTTCCTTACGTGCTAATTTTCTGAAATTTTTTCTGACACTTCTTTTAAGTGATAATATGGTATTTTAATATTTTCAAAACTTTATGATCCAATAATAAATTAATATTAATTAAATTTTGATTTCATGTCAAACGAATCATGTGGTAAATAATCCATTAAAAATATTCGAAAGTTTATTGAAGATACAAGATTCTGTATTAATTAGGTGTAATGAAACAATGACTGCAGAAAATAATAAAAAGTTTAAAAATAAGCGTTTTTAGTATAACGGATACTAAAAGAAATAAACTGAACAATTAGGCAACTAAATTACAATGAATACAAAAAGAATGACAATTGTTTTTAATATTGTTAAAAACTAATACAATATGAGTTTGTTAAAATTCCAATTACAGCATTTATATCTTTGTTTCACGATTTTAATTTTTATTGCGAGCGTTTTAGTTAGCAGCTAATCTTTATTTCTTGTCATTTTAACTTAACGTTTCACTAATGCCATAACAATAAAAAACCAGATCGTAACGATGTAACAATGGTCGTAACTCTTATACCTCAACTAGAATCATTACGCCAATAAAATAACAGTTATAAAATGCACAATGAGAACTAAAACAGATTCAATTCTACTCTTTACAATCACACTTTTTTTTATTTCTCTTACTTCTTTCTCTTTTGTTGAGGTAGTTAACAAGACATGCGAAATTTTTAACAATCTAACCCAGTTCAAATGGCAACGAAATATAATCTACACTCATTTAAAATCCCCAGACAAAATAAACCATGCTGCGTTGAGAATTCCCACATCATTAAGTCAGCAAAAATGAGTACATGATGAAAAACTAACTTTCGGAACAAAATTACTTTACAATTGCTTTCCCCTTTTTTTCTTGCTTGGTAATAATCAAAAGAGTAGCTTAAAATAAAGCATTTTTTTTTTTTTTTTTTGAATAAACAGCTGAAATAATAACTTCCGGCAATGGGCAGATGGAGATAATAGGTCCATAAAAACATTCAACAAATGAAGGAACTGGAAAGAAATTCGAATAGAAAGTATCATTTATGTTTTGTTTTAAGGATTTTCTCGATTTCTTTTCTGTAAAGCTGTTTATTGAAATATATTGTGGAATTTGAAGCATCAGATAACTTCAGAATTTCATTAAAATCGAAATAAAAACCGCAGGAAAGTTAAAATTTTAATCACAAAACAAATTTATAACATGTTTTAATTTTTTTTAATAACTAATCATGTTTTTTTATTGTGGCTTTGATTTTAAAAAAAAAATTATTTTTTGATGAAAAAGTTATTTTTTACATTCCTCTACAGTAAAAAAAGTGTCCTTTTTAAAATATTTTAAATCTTTATTTTAGTATGAGCTGTTTACACATAACGAAAATTCGAAACTCCTTCGCAACATAATAAATTTGTAATCTATATCTATATCTATACTTATAATAAAGCTCAATGTGTGTGTGTGTGTATGTGTGTGTGTGTGTTGGCGCTCTACAGGCCAGGTCATTTGACATACAGCTATCAAATTTGGTACATGTATACCTTAGAGGTCGGGAATGTGCACCTGGGGTCCCTTTTTTTGAAATTTTAATTAGAATTTTAATTATTAATTAAAAACTAACTTTCCCGCCAAAAAATCTTCCATTTTCCCCACCGCCAACTTTCCCGCCAAAAAAATATTCCATTTCCCCCACCGCCAAATGAGTAAGGATTTAGTTTCTTTTTTCTCCCAACAGTAATGAGGCTAGGGTTAATATTTTTCTGCGGATTATTTTAAACGATTCTGTTTATTTTCTTAATGTTTTATGCATTTAAAATTAAACATTGTTAATTAATCCATGTTTCAGATTCACTCTGAAGTACTTTTGAATTAAAATAACAAAGAATAAAGGAAATTAAAAATGTATAATCTGCATTTCGTTACCCCAACTGGCGTAGAAAAATTCACGCATTTCCGTTACCTAACTGGCGAAGAAAATTCACGCATGCGCATTGTTCTGATTGTTGTCATGACAACCACTTTCAACGGATGATTTAAATTATTTTTAGATTAGTTGCATGCTTTTGTAAGTAAATTGTATTTATGTTAGTTATATATTTTTTGTATATGCTTATAGTTTTAAGTACATCGTTTTTTTAAGTAGTTTTTTTTAACCTGTTTTCAATGATTTAAATTATTTTTAGGTTAGTTGCATGCTTTTGTAATTAAATTGTATTTATGTTAGTTATATATATTTTTTGTATATGCTTATAGTTTTAAGTACATCGTTTTTTAAGTAGTTTTTTTAAACCTGTTTTAGACCGATTATTTTAAACGATTCATTTTATTTTCTTAGTGTTTAATGCATTTAAAATGAAACATTGTTCATTAATCGATCTGTTCATGATGAATCTGAGAAATTTTTGTTGACAAATTCTTGAGATATTACATAAATTAAGAAAGATATACTTTAGTGGCCATAAGGTTTAAAGGCTCAGTGACTCTATTATCAGTAATCATATTATTAAAAAAAATGCTTTGTTTCAGTAAAATATATTATTATATTAATAGCAGATTAATCATTTACACTTTAATTTAAAGCATAAATTCTACGAGGGGTAACAGAAAATTAGAGAGATACATATCACGTTATGACTGAAGGCCTTTATAATATTATGAGTGAATTATATGACTATCAAAATTTGAAAATATTTTGCTGCAGAATCTATTAAAGTTGGAATTGCATAAAATATTTAATTATTAAAATTTTAACGAACATTAAGATTGGCGAACCGGCTGGTCGCCAAAGGCGGCTAGTATATTATAATTTGTAATAAATGTTTAAAAATATTTTTTTCGTAATGTACATTAAGTTTTAACATTCTTATACAATAATTGTTACACACATTTCATGCTTTTAGATTTCCATTTTGACTTATAAAATTGTAATTTAAAAATATATTTCCAAATTAATAATAGTTTAATAAAAGTATGTCCTTAAAAATATCTGTATTTTTATTATTTTACGTTTTTTAGTCTTTCACATATTTTACAATTCATGAATATCAATATTATGGAATTGCTTAAGCATTTTTTTATCTCGTTTACATCTAAATGGTACTTCTATGAAAATCAAAATTTAATTAGAATTAATCGATTAAATAATAATTTAGCATTTAAAATTTTAAAAAAAATTATATTGCTACTAAGAATATGTTGGCTTACATCACTTTCATCAAACAGAAAGTATCATTTATGTTCTTTCTTAAGTATTCGCGATTTCTTTTATGTTGAACTGCTTTAAATATATTGTAAAACTCGACGGTTCATATTATTTTAGAATTCATTAAAATCGGAATCAAAACTCTAAGCAAGTTAAAATTTTAATTGGAAAATAATTTCGTGATATTTATTATTAATTTTTATAATAATTAATTATTTATGATTAATTTTTAATTAATATTTAGGATTGATTTTTTTTCCAAATTATATTTATTGTGGCTTTGATCAAACAGAAACTTTATTAGAAGAAAACGATCTACAAAGTTTTCAAAATATAAGCGGGCACTCAAAATATAGAATACCGTCATGGGGTCTCGTACAATATCTTGGGATAATAGGACAAGAAGTGAGTGAAAAATTGACTAAAAATGGTACATATATAAACATGAAAGCAGTTAAATAAAATCTTGCAATAAATTTAATTTAACAAATTATTAAAAACGTGCTTTCAAATTAATAGAAGCTGGTATTTCGATTAATTTACATTCTTTAATCTTGATTTGTAATATTTCTCAAATTTATTCGTGGAGCCTCGACTAGATTGGAATCATAATTCATTTATATTCAAGCATATAATAGTTATCATATATGCAAATTTATAATTAATAATAAAAAAATTTAGTTATATTAAATAATTAAATTCTAGAAATATAAGAATAGTATTTTGTATTCGAAAATGCATAAACATACAAAATTTCAATCCTCTAGGACGTTAAAAAATCTATTAGAAAAAAACTTCAACATAGTCATGAAACTAATTAAATAAAAGTGTTTACGAATGGCTTAGTTGCAGAAAATTAATGCAAAAGTATATGGATTAATTATCGACATCTGCTTTTTTCTAGAATCTGCTGTTGAAAATCTTTTACAGATCTGATGGAAAATGCAGAGAATTCCATTTAATTTTTTTTTCTTTTTATTTAATTTCCAAATCTTTATGACAGAACGTTGATTTGAGAACTTGAATTGCCTATACATTTATGTATTCTAGACTAAAAAACAATATTTTATTATTTTCAAAATTCAGTCATCAGTCAGTCACAGTTAAATTTAACTTGGTTTTATACAAGATGGTGATTAAAATATTACAATGAAAATATTTTTAAAAATTCGTTTGCATTTTTTATGTAAAAATATTTTGACCAAAAATTCATTATATCGCTGATTAAATGCATACAAAGTGATACCTACTGAAGTGACTATGCACTAGATTAAAAACATTTTTCTCTAAATTTTATATAAAATCAATTATTAATGATATTTACACATATCTTGCAGGCACGAGCTATAATTCTTTTTGGAATAAGGAGATTTCTCACACAATAATTAAAAATAATCGATATTATCTAACTCTGCCAAACGATAAAATTATCAACTAAATTTTCTTTTACAATAGAAGATTTTGAGGAAATTGCTTATATATATGATGATTTTGAAAGAAGAATACTTTATGTAACTTGTAAAAAGCATAATGTTATTTTTTTTAAAACAACTTTTTAATAGTTCATTTATAATCAGCGGTTATAAATGAGGAAAATTATTGAAAGCGACAGCTCAAAAAATAACATGGTTAAAACTTCAGTAGGTGTTTTTATTTTTTTTATATTGGAATTCCTATTTCTTTTAAAAGATAATCGGCATTATTTGACTACTGAGACTTCTAATATTATATCAATACTGTTAGATCAACGGAATTTTTTATAAATTTCTTAACAGTATGTTTTCGATATGTTATTTGATACATTATCGAGGAATGGATTCTGAATATTTCACAACCTCGTGGAACAATTTTGAATAAATTTCGTTTATGTATAAAATTTGAATTTGGATTTTATCTTTAAATAGAGATTATAGCTAAGAATGAAACAATCGGTTACAACGAAATCAGGCATTTTTTTAATCTAAAAAAGGCAATGTTAAGATTTAATCATATATTCCCATCGACGATTTTTTAAATGAAAAATACCTTTACAAAGTCTTTATCCTTGTGAGATTTTCATATAAAAACATGAATATTATATAATACCATAAAATCGCGAACATTTTAGCATGATAATGTGTATATGTTAGAATGATATCTATAGGTTATTATATGCATAGTTAAAAAAATTGTTTAAAATCTTTTACAGACTAGCAATTGTACTTAGAGCTATCAAATTAGGAAAGTAGTAACTTTTTGGATCTTAATAATGCTTATTAAGATAGTTTTAATTAGAATTTAACTAAAAATTCATAATTTATTATAACTTCGGGAACATAGTTGTTCAAAACATTTAATATACCTCTTTCAAATAACAAAATAAGCTTTGTTGTGATAATTTTATTTCAGCTCAGTTTTTTCACTAATTTAAAAAATCATTTAAAGCATATTTTTAGCACTTATCGTTACTATATAATTCAGATCAAATATTAAAACTAAAACAGAAGTAAATGAATTAAACCTAAAGCACAGTTATGCCGCATCATTGTTCAGAATAGTAATCCGAATCATGTTTACATTTTTCTTTTATTTGTTACATTATTATAGAATAATTGCATATTGTGAAAAGAAAGATTTTTAAAAACATTAACCACATAATTTCTGAACTTCAAAAGAAAAGCAATTTTACTCCCCAATAAATAATCTGTATTCTGAATAAATTCGATATTTTACAATAATTTTCATCTGAAAATTAAAATTAAAAGCATCATTTGAGTTTTAAAAAAATCAGTTAATAATCAAGTGACCTATTTTTTTTAACTAATCAACCATATCTTATTGTAGGAATCTAGTAATTTTTTCCAGTGACCAAAGATAGATAAAGACTTCATTAATGTATCATAACATTAATAAATATCAGTTATTTGACTTTTAAAAAGGAACAGTTCTTGATGACAACGACGGAGACAATAAATAATAAATTGTAATTACAAAATTTTGAAATAGTCTAGGAGAAAAAACTTTTGAAGTTACAGATAAAAGAAATCCGTAACGTAACATTAAAAAAAATATTACGAATCTGCAATTTGAATATCATTCCAAAAATTTTTATTTCTGTATAAATATTCACACATTTTATTTTCAACTTTACTTTGATTTCATTTTCACTAAATATTAAGTGCAAAATGTCAGAGTATGTAGGCGGAAATGTGAAGAAATTGAGGACCATAGTAAAAAGTTTTGGTAAACTCATTTGATGTTCCTTTGTTTTGCTCAGTGATTGATTAGCGCCAGCGTTTTCAAACTCATAGGTTGATTCTTTGTTCTTCTTAGTCATTGAATAGCAGCAGCGTTTTTTGCACTGTAGTATCGTTTAAAGACGTTTATAGTTTGTAGCTATAGAGATGTACTCCCAATAAACTAGCGGAAATGATCTCCCCGAAACTTTCTCGTATATTCTCTAATGAGTGTATATTCTCTCGTATATTCTCTAATGAGAGTGCATATTCTCTCGTATATTCTCTAATGAGAGTGCATATTCTCTCGTATATTCTCTAATGAGAGTGCATATTCTCTCGTATATTCTCTAATGAGAGTGTATATTTTCTCGTATATTCTTTAATGAGAGTGTATATTCTCTCGTGTATTCTCTAATGAGAGTGTATATTGCCTCGTATATTCTCTAATAAGTGATCAAATTTTTAATTCCACACTTGGCAGAAGTGTTCTTTGTAGTATAGTAGAGAAAACCAGAACTTATGAGCCGGCATCCTGGCATAGGGGTAGCGCGTCTTCCCCATGATCTGGGCGTTCCGACTTCGAGTTCCGGTTCGGGCATGGTTGTCCTTCTTCTATTTTCTATCTGTGAGGTGTGTGAATGTGCCTCCCTGTAAAAAGGGGTTGTGCAAGCGAATGTGACGCATGAAGTAGCTAAGTCGTACTCTTGGCCTAGTTGGCGCTACTGAAAATACAAGAGACGCTCACTCAGCTTAAATCGCTGACAGATAACTGTCAGAGGGCTTGTAAAATGTCATAAGTTACAAAACAACGTAACATGTATTAATAGCTTGCCAGTGGTGAATCGTGGAACGATAAAATTTGGATGAATTTGGCGATTACTCACTAACATGTAGTTAACATATAAATACTAGAAAATAGATTAAAAATTTTAGACAGCATTTTTCTGGCCAACCAAAGCCAAAATCTGACAGAGAACTACAATTGTAGACACAAGATCGCATACCAAATTTCATTCGAAGTATTCGAAATTGCAGTTTTGTCTTCTGCGGTATCGTGTTTACATGTATGTGAAAACACAGACGTACTATGATCAACTCTCCGATATATTTGGTACAAACTTCGGCCTGATCTGCTTTATAGATTCAAAACTTGTGAACCAAAGTTTATCTATCCAGCTCTTTATATTTTGTAATTATTCTGTTTATTTGCACTGTGCTAGCCAGACAGATGTACTAACTGAATGGAATTCGTTCACAATTTGATAGATATTCCAAATTTAGTATAAGGAGTACCAAATTTCATTCGTCTGGCTCAAAACATTTTTGATTTGCACAGAATAAATTTTAAAAAATATGTTTTCCGGACTTAAGGAGGTCTGGAATGTGGCGATTTTTCAAAATTTCGAAATGAAATTTTTTTAAAGATAACAATACTATCTCTATGTATATGAGAAATTTTTAAAAAAGGAGGAGTTTCAATTGATAATTAAGAATAACTTGTAAGTCTATGTGAGTGAATGCGATTACGCTATAAGAGGAAGTTAAACACAAAATGGGCCATCTGTTGATTTGCCCTATTAGGGATACAGGATTACCATGCCCTTCGAAATTAATTCAAAATATTGTATTTCAGCTTTTTAATTTTATTTGGTTATTTTTTATACTAAGAATTTCTAAATAAATGAAATAATGATAGCTAAAATAACTAGGGAAAAACAAAAATAGAATAATCAAATTGGAGAAACACAGAAAAGCATACTGAAGCAAAAAATCCTTCCAAATGAAATAATTTACATGATTAAATGGGACATTAAGATACAAAACTCTAGATTAAATGTAACATGAAACTGAGTTAAGATAAGCTAATAAAATTGTATCATATGCCGCATAATGTTACACTAACAGTATGAACGCTGCATAATATTAAACTTTCTCCTTAGAAATCTTATCAAGTTTAAATATAAATCTTTTACTAACTTTAAAGTCGTTAATAATGAACACTCGTTTTTTATACAAATGGTTCTATCAAGATTATATGGTAAACAACACAGTATTTCTTGAAAAAATTACTACCAAACACATATCCATAACAATTTTAAAATAATCCATTATTTATCGTCCAAGACACACTTCACCCTATTGGTTAAGACTAGTAGCCAACAGAGTAATTTAGAACGCCTGCACAATATTCCCTTCCATTAATTCTGGCCACTAAATTGACCAGAACACGAGGGCCTGAAGGTTAAGGTTACGGAGTGATTATCTCAGAAAATGCAGTTATTACAGGAAATCTATTTGACCCAGAGTTAAGAAGTCGCTGTATCTAGGTTACGAAGTGCGAATACAACAAAAACGTTTCTTAATTATTCATAACGCATGATGGAGGCCACGACACGCAAGCAGAAAGGAGTGTGGATCAAATTTAATAAGCCTTTCGTGCAAGATAAATGATTTTCTTTTACATCTTTCCTCCTTTATTTTTTGGTTTTGTAACAGTGAATGTTTAGTTTAACTTTGCACTTGAGATCTAATTTAAAGTAATGGTTTAGTATTGAAGTTTAAAAATAAATTTTTTTTCTTTAAAAAAATCCGTTAACATATGGGTACTGCTGTATCACTACCCACTATGTAATCTGGCCGGCAAAATTATATTTAATTTAATACCAGCTGAAAAGAGTCATTGCTAATTGTTTCTTTTTCTTTTTTTTTTTTGTATAAAATAAATCTACTCTCGTTCTTGTTAAAATTCTGTAGCATTTCTTGAAGCTTTGAACATTTAAGCGGTGGAATCAATCTATATACTCCACAAGTGGTGACCCGGACGTATTCCATACACAAGTGGTGACCCGGACGTGATCAATACCCGATACAAACACATTGCCAAAAGAAAGTCCAGAATGATATTTTATCCCGTAAAATCAAGTTTGTTCCTTGAATGAAAACCCCATTAGAAGGCAATGCAAGAAGGATAAGAATCCTGAATAATTTTTAGTTATACAAAATCAATGGTAATTGTCTCCCTGAAACTTTCACCCATAATCTTCAATAAAGGATTATCCTTCTCTTGTCATATTGGGTAAAGCCTCAAATGAGTTGAAAGGCATTGGCGAGCAATAATTAGAAAAAATAGATCATCGGCTTAAATCTAGCCTTTTACTGAATTTAATTTTAAAAATCTTTTTACTGGCCGAACTGAAACCAAAATTTGATACGGGACTACAGTTGTAGTTACAAGATCATATATCGTATTTTATTAACCAGTTACGATCTCTGAGGAAAATGCGTATCTAAATTGTTATAAACTTACATATATATTATATAAATACAATTAATTATTATATTTATAACTAAATATTTAACTATTATATAAATGTAATAATTGTCATTGAATAAACTCGTCATAACACAAAGTGTTGGACTTTTCCCATGACGAATGCACTCGTCAAAAACAGTTCCCCTTGGTTAATTTAATTCATTGCGATTCTGTATTATTGCGTTATTGCGAAATTACATACCGACCGACGGTCACTGTTTTGACAGATTTTATACAAAATTTCAGAAAAATTTACATTTTAGATTCTAAACTTGTGCACCAAATTGTATCTATTTCGCTGTTTATATTTTGTCATTATCGAGGTCACTTGCCCTCGAACAGCCAGACAGACAGATATCCTCCGAATGGACTTCTTTCAAAATTTGAAAAAATCCACAACTTTAATGTATATACCATATTCCAAATTTCATCCGTCAATCTAAAAGCGTTTTATAGAATATAGTTTTCACGGATAGGCATACATAATGCCAAAAATGTGTTTTTAATGTGTCTGAAACACGGTGATTCGTCAAAAGCCCGAGTTTGAAAATAATTTCTCTATACGAATAAATAAAAATGAATTCAAAATGGCAAACTATACGTCTTAATATTGCATTGGAATAATATTTAATAGCACGGTTTAGAGACGAATTTGAAAATGATATATTTCTTGGAATTTCTGTGAACAAGAAATATATTTTTAAGATATGTACGATCTAATTTTCTGCCAAACAAAATTCTGAATTTTTCTTCGATTGCCAAGTTGTCTCACTAGAGCTTCTAAGATTAGATGGCACAATAGCTCACAATAACTGAGCAATTCGCAATAACTCACTAGAGCTTCTAAGATTCTTCTTCCCGTACTATAATCATGACTTAAAATCACGATGACACTATAACAGGCATATCCACTCTTTAAATTTCCATATGACACCAAAGACAGGACATTCGATCCTTAATACCACACTCTTGTGCTTAAAGCCCACATAATCAGAAGATCAAATACTGAATCTTTGACTTAAAAATGAAGATATGCCTGCATCTCTAGTTTTATGATTACCATGATATATCAAAGTAAGGATATTTGATCCTGAGTGTCACATTTTTGTGCTTTATATCGATGTAATCAAGACGACCATGAGCTATGAACCGGTTATGTCTTTGAATTAAAACCGATGATATACCAATATCTCTACTTACAAAATTTGAGAGCTCAACCAAAACACCTGATTGGGACATTTGATACAGGCTGTCATGTTAATGAGTATAAAACAAATACACTGATGTTTACATTATATTGCTACAGCTACGGAGCATAAAATCTGTCTTCATCTTTAATTAAAATCGAGTGTAAGCCAATATTCCCACCATAGCTCTCGTTTAACACCGAATAAATAGCCAAGTAAAAGATATTTCCGTACATATTGCAGATACGAAGGCCATTGGAAAGATTTTTCAGGAAAAATTATTATAATGATTGTTTCTTTAAATATAAAGTTTTTTTATATATCAATAGTCTTTATAATTTCATATATCAAGTCTTTATAATATCAATATATTATAAAGACTTTTGTAGGACTTCGATATTTGAAAAGAGCTACAGTAACGAGAAAATATATCTTACATAATTCTAAAAAAATAAGTCGTGATTCAGGACATGATTGCAAAATGACGCTGTCTACAATTTCATGAGGTTGTTATATAGGGTGTTCATTAATTATTGTCGGGGTTTCCGTACCTCATAACTTTCAAATAAACATTATTACGCAAAAACCGATTATGTATTCGTAAATTACAACTCAAAGAATTTTATTAATGATATAAAAGTGTAAATCTTTCACAATTTGCACTTTGTAGGTATTCAGCTGAAGAAGATTATGTATTCGTAAATTCGCTGAACAAATTTTGACTCGAATTGAGGATGATGAAAATTACCTTCGGAAATGGTTCTTCAGTGACGAATCCACTTTTCATGTGTCAGAAAAAGTGATTAAACATAACTGTAGAATATGGGGCTCGGAGAACCCGCACGATTATCAAAAGTCAAAATTTGTTCAGCGAATTTACGAATATATAATCTCCTTCAGCTGAATGCCTACAAAGTGCAAATTGTGCAAGCTTTACACTTTTATATCATTAATAAAATTCTTTGAGTTGTAATTTACAAATACGTAATCGGTTTTTGCGTAATAATGTTTATTCAAAAGTTATGAGGTACGGAAACCCGGACAATAATTAATGAACACCCTATATATCTTACCCCTAGATATGTACTGACAGGATTGTTCTCCTCTCGACTTGTATATGTTTACATTGTAAGATGCATTGTATTGTATCTAGATTCATAACGATGTCAAAAATATCAAATGCACGTTTTCAAATTCTTCCTTCTCTCAGATTGAGATCACAATTCAATTCGAGACAAGACAACAAACCGATTTTTATTTCCATAATCTGAGTAAATGCGTTTTCTTACATGAAAATGAAGAGACTGATTGAGAAGTATTCCAGCCCTTGATGGTTTTGTCCAAATTTTGATGCAAACTCATGACTAGAGATATAACTATTTACGATTGTATTCATTTGACGTTTTGCCTTTTGGAGTACAAGGTACAGTTATGTTCGTCCGAATTCGTATAGATTGATCAAATTCTCTAGGCAATTAATATATTTTAGGAATTTAGAAAATTTATGATAGGGGAAAATCGTTATGATTTTTTGGCTTTTAAAATATTTTCTCACTGTGCACTTATTACAGGAAAATGTAAAGTTGTTTTTGAGATAACGATACCGTAAATAAGACTAAAAGAATAGAAGCAAATTAAAAAATAAAGATACTATGTGCGTTTTGACAGCGAGAATTGTAAACAAATAGTTAACACATTTATCCAGGTAACTATCGTTTCAGGCTTATTGACAATGGATTTAGATATACACCCTTTTTACTTTCTCGCATGCGAAATATACAAAAAAAAAGTACTGTAAAAGACAAAGAATTCGAAATGTTGAAGAAATCTTAATCTATTTTTCATTCGCTTTCTTTTTTTCTAGAGATTTTAAATCTTATATACTCTCCTATTCTCAAAGACAATGCATCGTTTTTATATTTTCAAATTTAATATTAATTTATTGATTAATTGAATTAAATTTTAATTCCATATGTGGCGCCATCTGGTATTGAAAACTTCCTAATACTTATAATAACGACTAAAAGATTGAAAAGAGTTACAATTCAAAATTTTTCCTTTTAAAAACTGAAATATGTGATTTAAAAATTCATTTTCCTTTAAATGATTTATATTTAATTCTTTAAATACTAAAGGGATATATTTGTCTCATTTATATTTTAAAATTATTATAAGAATAAAAAAAATTTGAAAGTAATTATAACATGCTTTAGTTGTTGAAGAACAATGTATTTACACTTCTTAATTAGGCACTTAGATAGTGTATTCTATTTTCCTTCCCAAAGCAATTTTTTAATGAAGACTTTTGTTCTCTGTTTCTGTTTTTACAAGTTTTGTTTGTTAGTAGGCAGTAATGTTTTTTACAATATAGGGTCTAGATATTCTATGTAAGTTTTTATAATAATGATGTTTTACAGATAATTAAATTAATTGCTTGGTTGTAGGTGTACTACGTCATGTAACAAAACAAAAGAAAGGAGCATTACAAAGAAAAAAAAATCCTCCCGGCAAGTTGGAAAGAAAAGGTATATTCCTTTACATCTAAATTACTATCTGGCAACATAAATTGTTGATATCAGAAACAGGCAAAATTAGAGCGTGAAAATCACATTTTAGCCCCTAACTTCTAAGATAGTGCGGTTATCAAAAAACTTTAAACACAAAAGTTATTCGTCTTAATGAAGCTCTAATTTGACTACATAATTGGATTAATTTTTCTATGTTTAATATTAAAAAAGTTTTAGCAAAATGAAAATTTTAACCCCCGCCATTTCCACTCCCATTCAGCTAGATGGGACATTTAAGAAATTGTCCAACATTTTTGAATTTTTAACAACAGAGTCCAAACCAGTTAAAATAAAAATACTATGGTTATCCTGTTCATAAGATAACATGGGAAAAGTATTATACGCATATGTATAAAACCTCGGGGGGGGGGGCACCTCGAAAAGAGGATGAGATGCTTCCGGAGTGGTGGTTGGATCTCGCCACCCTGGAAGGTCACAAAAGGTGGAGGAACTGGTTCCTCCCATCGATGACGGGATGTACTTCCTTCGAGAAGGATTACACCGTTGCCGGTGATGGCCTTTAGGACTCAATTACAGTTCCCGCCAGTATTGCTGTTGCGGCAGTCCGGTCAGTCAGTTTTCTTTATCCGTGTGCCTTCGGGCGGGTCGGAGAGTCAGTGATATGACTTACTCATATGTAAAAGAGTCCGTATCAGAACAAAGGCTGGTTTTGGGTTCTAGGACCATGATTGGTGAAGAAAGGCAGAAATTTTCCCGAAGTCTTTTCATGAGAACCGTTGCAATAGGTGTTCTTCCAATAGGAATCTACCTAAAATTGGCGATTAATTCGGCCTTTTGGCTTAAAAACTTATAAAGGAAATAAAAAAATAAATTTGTCTTAATTTGAACCCATTATTCTTATCCACATAGAAAATACAGACAAAAATTTATTTTAAAAAGTCAATAGTCAAAGGGTTAAGGCGCAGATTATTTATGACAAGCATTAATACAAGTTCAATCAAAAGGGCATAAACCCCAAATCATTAAATATTTTTCAAGAAATAAAATTATAAAATAAAACAAATTTATAACACATCAGTTTCAGAAACAGCTTTTAACCACATCATATCGCTTCAAAAGCCGATATGAACCATTTCGAACTGCCCTAAAATAGAAAATAAATCCATACGAAAAGCAAATAAATTTACACCGAGCGTTTCAACGCTGTGACATAAAGAATATTTCGGAAAAAATTATTTTCTTGCAGAAGAAGGACACTTGTTTTGATTGTCAGAATTTTTAGCAAATCGATGGCGTCTCGATTCTAAGGACATTATTTCACAAAGAGCGACTTTTAAGTTAACTTCCCTCTCTTTTCATAAACTTGGTCGCATTTTTCTTCTTTGAGAATCCTGTCTTATTTCAAATTATTTTTCTTGAGCAATTCAGTCGTATCTTATATCTCGAGACATGATGTCTGGTGCTGGGAAATATTATTTTTTAAAACCAAACAAGAGTTTTATGAATGAACATCAAGAAATATATGAAAACAATTTTGACAAGGCATGTAATTCCGCAAATACTTCTGGAGATTATTTTTAAATGCGAAAGATACAAAGATTTGAAGAGGTTAAATTTTTGGCAAAAATATACAGTGGCACCCAAAATTGAGTATACACTATAAACTTTCTTCTTTAATTTTATTCTTTTTGATCTTAACATTCCTAATTATGGCAAATATTTATAAGAAAGACAAAATATACATTAACAAAAATATCAGGCTAAAAAACAAAACGGAGGAATCAATAATATTTTTATTACATAACATAACGCCATCCAGTAACTTTTATGTCAAAGTTACAAATTCCAAAGTCTCAAAATTGAGTATACATCTAGCAAAATCTGTCAACAAAAAGAGAAAATGATAAATTAATATTTTGTTGCATATCCTTTTGCATTTAGATCAGCTTGTAAACGGTGTGGCATTGAGTTGACAAGAGTTTGAGTTGTTTCGCCGGATATTTTCGACCATTTTTCTTGCAATACTCTTTTTAAGTGTTCCTTGCCCCAATATCGTGTTTTTGAACTGATTTTCCTAATTGTGCCCACAAATTCTCAATCACATTGAGATCTGGAGATTGAGGAGGGGTGTACAATTGCATTTTACAATTATACAACAACCATAACTTAACTATTTTAACTGTATGTTTCGGGTCATTATTTTGTTGAAACAGAAAACTTGACCCTAAACCCAAATTCTGGGCAATTTGTTTTAAATTATTCTTCAATATATCCAAATATTTAATTTTGTCCATGATTCCATCAATGAAAACTAAATTCCCCACTTCTTTTGCAGACATACAGCCCCATACAAGAGGTGAACCACCTCCATGCTTGACAGAAGGATTGGTGTTTTTAGGAAGAAGTTCAAAATTGGGCTTTCTCCAAACATAACATCGACCATCACTACCAAAAACATTGAACTTACTTTCGTCACAGAATATTACTTGATTCCAGAAGTCAGGAGGCTTTGAAATATGACTTTTTTTAAATGAAATTCTTTTCTCCCGATTTACTTCGGAAATTAATGGTTTTGTTCCGGCTACACGACCATTATAATTTGCTTTTCAGATTACTCTTCAAATTGTTTCTGCAGAAACACACTTTCCAATTGTTCTTGAAGTAGATGAAGCAATTTTTGTAGCACTCACTTTGGGATTGTTTGCTACCTCTCGAATAACTCTTCTCTTAGTCGTGGCACTGAGGATTTCTTTTCTTCCTCTTCCAAGTTTATTAGCAATTTGCCCATACATTTTATTCTTCCGGATAATTTTTTGAGCGCATCCGTGACTGTGTTGAATTTCTCTTGCAATTTCTGGTAGAAATTTACCATCTTCAGAAAATCGAATAACAAGTTTTCAAATTTCAACATTTGTTTCATTTCTAGAGCTCATTATGATAACCAAAACGTTTGTTTTCGCTTGGAAATCAATGATTGCCAGTTAAAGTAACAAACCTATTTTATTTATTCATTTGAAAATAAATAATGGTAGTCAAGTCGCATATTTTATAAGGTGTATACTCAGTTTTGTGACTTTGGAATTTGTTACTTTGACCTAAAAATTACTGTAATAAAAATATTATTGATACCTCCGTTTTGTTTTTTAGCCTAATACTTTTGTTAATGTATATTTTGTCGTCCTTATAAATATTAGCCATAAATAGGAATGGTAAGATCAAAAAGAAGAAAATTAAAGAAGAAAAAGTATAGTGTATACTCAATTTTGGGAGCCACTGTATATAAAAAAAACATAGTTCCAGGATTTAAAAAATAAATTCTATGAATAATTTATTTTCAAGAAACAACAAATCATTCATATTTATTGTATGACATTGCCATATTATTAAATATTTGAATAAACTAAACGAATAAACCAGGAGGTGTTTTCCTTTCACCAAAATTGTGAGTATAAAATTTTGTATGATATTCAAAAATAGGCGTCTGTCTATCCGTTCATATATACAAGAGCATGATCAATTAATTATGCAATCACTAGATACTCGAAATTTGGTATATTTGATTTCATTACCAGGATATTAAATTATTAAAAAATTTGCCCACGGTGGCCTGGTAGTAAGGTCTCGATTTGAGAACCGTAGGGTTTCAGGTTCGAACCCCGATTCCACCGAAGAACCGTCATGTAAGCGGTTCTGATGCATGTTGAATCCGTCGGGAGCAAACGTCCTTCCGCTAGTGCGGTGCGGAAGTTTGGAGAAGGGCTTCCAGCTCAGGTGCCTTCTCTACATCTGACCGTGATTCAAAATTGAGAGATTGCACTTATGTTGCTTTAAAATGGGACATTAATATAACTGAACTGAACTGAATTTTTATAAAAGTTTGGACAAAATCTGTCTAACGGCTGATTCTCTTTCTATCAGTCAGTCTATCTGCGGTATAGTTCATTTTGTACCAACACAAACGCACTTGGTTTGGTACATGTCGTAGCTGGTTCGTGAGTGCTTTGAATAAATAGGCAAATAGGAAACTTAACAAATTTATTGCAGATTCGTTCGAGTTACTCTGCTCAGTAACTCCTTCTCCTCCGAGAGCCAACACTCGAATGACATCACTCTTTTAATTACCCTCGCGCTAGTTGCCTAGCGCCATCTATGAACGTTTATTTCCTAACGCTTCAAAATCCAATCACTACAGTACATATTCATTTTTTTTTTTTGTTAGAACCGATAAAATATATGTCAATAATTTTCTAAAATAAGATTCATACAGTTTTGATTCATATTTTTGAGTAATTAGATATAAATTTCTATTTTTAAAAAATTTTATTTCATTTATTTTAACTTGAACAAGAAAAGTTAAGACAGAACACACCCGCACTCCCGTTGGGCTCCTTTAAAAATTAGAATTAGTTCAATATATTAAAAACCAACTGAAACGAATAATCCTAAATACATTTATCGTATTATATTAAGGAGAATTTTTAAATTGCTAAATAAAATATAATAAGATTTTTCGTACATGCGTCCCATTTTCTTTTTTGTTAAAATTTATTACTCATGATTAAATCTGAAATGCTTCTTTAATAGACGCCGAGTAAGAAACTTTCCTAAGAGATATATAACAACAAATAATATGGGAAAAAGTAGAGAAAAATTAGAAAAACTATTTTAAAATATCACAGAACTACAATGCATTAAAATAGATTTATTTCTCCTAATTTTATTTTCAAAAGTTGCTCTAAATTATACTGCAACAAAAAATATCTGCAAAAAAATGTACTTAATATCGTGGACCAATACTTGTAGAAAAATTTAATGATTAAAACAATGAAAAGTATAATAGAAAATATAATTATAATATAAGTAAAAGGTTATGAAACGTTGAAAAGGAAATTGAACGGAAATAAAATCAGTATCATCAGAAAACTGTTTCTTAAAGTGATGTAAATGTGCCTTTAAACAATAATATGATCCGAAGATATTGTAAAACTTTAGACTAATTTTTAATTAAATTTTTTTGCTAGACAGCGTTTACTATTCATGAAATACTTGTCAAATTTAATAATTTAAAGTCTAATAGCTTACGATATAGAGATTTTGGATGGTATTTTTAACATCATTATTATTGTAATTTACCGATTATTGTGGTAAAATGACGGTATTGCATTTGATTACCATGAATTTTAACATGATAATGTCAATTATCATAGTAAAATGACGGTATTGCACTTGATTACCATGAATTTTAACATGATAATATCAATTATCATGGTACAACATGTAATAAATATAACTATAATTAAAAATAAACTAAAAATATTGGTTTAAGTACCATATAAAATTTCTGTGTAGGGTATCAAAGACAAGTATTCTGTGTTAAAAATTGATCAACAAAGACAGACGGAACAGCATTTGACATAGATTTCCACCCACGCTTGCTGACCATTTGACAGACTGCACCATGAATATTAAAATGGTGAAACACAGACACCTTTTACGTTTCATTGAGGAACTGGGGAAAATCGATATTTGCCTTAATAGTACGAAGTTAGCAAAACCTGCAATTTCCCGGAATTATAACGGGAGAAAGGTTTTTCCAAAAACTCAAAAGGTATTCTTTTTTCCCCGGAAAATTACCTGGGTCGTTACCAAGCAAACAAATTTAATAATGCACACCAGGAAGAAAGTGTGGCCTCGGCTTGCGTTGGCGACAACGCAATTCTCGAGGGATTACGGTTTAAATAGGTTCCTCGTGGCATGAATTGAAGTTCATTAACAAATAAAAATGTTACAGGCAGGGGATAATTTTGGTGGACACTTTTTTGCTTTCTGCATTCGAAAAGCAGGCGATCGTCGAAAAAAATTGACCCGATGAATTTCTGCGTGTTAGACTTCTACGTGTCCAAAATTAAATTTGTGGAGTTGTTTTTGTCTATGACTGTAACTCGGAAACGATTGAGTTATAGACATGAAATTTGGTATGTGGACACCAAATTTGTAGATTTCTATCAAAATATGAACGAATTCCGTTGAAAGACAATCTTTCTGTCTATCTGGAACAACTCAAAAATAGAAAGCGCTACATAGATGCGATTTGGTATACAAATTCGTCTTTGAATTGAAGATCTGTATTAAATTTTAAACCAAATATGTCAAAGAGAGAAACCATTTGTTAGTTTGTATGTATGAGAACACAATAACTGAGTAAAGCAAAGATTTGGATAAATGAAATTTAGTATAGTGTCTTGTATAGACCTTATCAGATTTTGGATCTAAATGGTGGGAAGAAAAGTATCCAAAATACATACTCAAATTTTGGATCCAACTGGTGGAAAGAAAAATATCCAAAATACGTTCTTCATTATATTATGAAACACAAAATGTGACATATTACGTTATTACACACGTTGAGTGGAGAACTCCCAACTGCGGACTGTCGGTGAACTTAAGAAGGTTTGCTATCTCGTTCATTACATTATTAGCTCAAGGGCTGAAGAATACAAGAAGAACATAAAAGCAGCTATTTATTTAATAAATATACGAGAAATTCCAGGGAATAATATTCCTATGGAACCTATAAAGAAAAAATTTTATGATCATCGAAAATTTAAACATGATTTTAATTCCCCATGCTTTAAAGAATGTTAACTTAGAGCTAGATGCAAATCAGTAACGCGCCGTTTTTGAAATCTAAATGAGATTCCATCTTCAATCGTATATTCAACTACAACATATAGTTGAAAGTACTGATCGTAACAGTAACTAGCAAATGATGCATTAATGATAATGGTTGTTTCCATTCAGTTTACCGTTAGTGTGATATTTAATGAAGTTTCTAACCAAAGTGGCTATGTTCCTTTTCTCATTAGTATTATTCTTTTTGACCTCTTGGTATCATCAGGTGGATGGGAGGATGGGGAGAGAATAAAGCTGCATTCGAAGAGAATTTATAGTACAGCTCTTTTGAAAGAAACATTTATTTGGGAGTTTTCACTGGGAACTCAAAGAATAACTAAATTCTGATATCCATTTAAAGATTTATAAAGTATGGGAGGAAATAGTTAAAGAAGCTAGCGGAAGTAGTCTCCCAAGTATTTTCTCTCGCACTCTCTAAAATAAAAATGTTACACCCGTCTTCTCTTTTAAACTCTATAGTTTGGATAAGGCTACGAATGCCTTGTATGGCATTGGTGACCAATAGTTACGAAATATTTATTTTTGATGTGAATTTACTGCGATTTTACTTTTGATTTGAACGTGATATTTACATACGTATTCAATCTATTTTGTGGGTGTTGGCATTTTTTTTTCTGGAAATAAACCCTGACATTTAGAAATAATTACCTGAAAATAAAATTTGTGTTTTAGACACGAAGTGTTCAACTGATTAAAACCATAATTTGACAAAAAAGTAGAATTGCAGTCACAAAATCACACACTGAATTTTATATACTGAGCTCACCGAGTTTTTAAGTTGTCTCGTTTACATACTTATGAAAGTACAAACTGGGACCCTTGACGGATTTGGTTGCAAATTTGACAGATATTTATACTTTAGATGCTAAAACCATGCAAAGTTTCAAATTTTATACATCTAACTCTCATTGTTTTGAAACTATCGTCCAAGACTTATATATATAACTTTAAACAGCCGGACAGACAAACTTCCTCTAAAAGTATTTCATTAAAATTTTGATAAAAAAAATTACAAATTTGGTATAAAAAAGCATATACTAAATTCTATCCGTCTAGGTCAACGCGCTTTGAGCTATCGTATTCACGGTTAGATATACTGACAGACAGACAGATATAATGCCAAAAATATGTTTCGAGAACTTAGGGAGGTCTGAAAAGTAGAAACTTGTCAAAATCTTGGGTTCGATTTTACAATTCTTTATATTGTTTACTTTATACCTCCTACAAAAGAAAGAAAAAAATTTATATAGGTTGAATGGTTTTGTTACAAAAATAGTGATACCAGCAAAAACATTTTTTTTATTGTCTTGCACAGCATGTTTTGAAAACCCAAATCGCCTATTTATTGAAAAAAATTAATCTCACGAAGAACACAATATAATCGCAACGGAATTATACCTAACATACCAACACAACCTACCAACATACCATCGCAACAAACCAACACAAACTATCTACACTCTATACATAGGTTGTGTTGTTATGATCAAATAAATAAATAAATCTAAGAGGCACACTCCCGCCCCGAAAGCAATCGAAGAATGAATGGCTGTCATTGCGACAGTCAATGGGAGAACTACGTTTGTGTAGTAATAGCCACCACCAGTCCCCAATGCAAAGCCTCCCGTAATAGCACCTTCCGTCATTAGCGGTGGTAACTCAATCCGACATTTCTATGATTAACCAAAAAGCCAGAATCAAAAACCGTACCGAAAGTTTCTTATCCTTATATTTGGGATGCCACCTGGTGGGAGAAAAAAATGATATAAAGAAAGAAAGGTCAAGCAATAGCTTTAAACCTTCTTAAAGATATGTAGAAAAAATGTATGTGTTCACAGTTGACAGCAATGCAGTTTCTTTTTCAGCGGTTTTACAAGTTTTTTATTGGATTATTTGCGGTAGCAAACTATACTCAGAATGAATAGTCTTGAAACTCATGTCGAATGCTATGTAGTGGCTGAAATAAAGATTGGTGGCCTAGGGAGTCCCATACATGTTCTATCAGAATTAAATTCGGAGATCATGTGAGTCATTTCCTTTTTCCTAGATTCTTTTGGCTTAAAAGTATTCATTTACTAAAATGCGCATTACCGTCTGTAAGGAGGAAACTGTTCAGAACTTCGCCTCGTAACAACCGTTATAACTGAATGTTTCAGAATTCATAATTGCACTGGTAAAAATGTATTAGTCAATGTGACCATTTAAAATGATGGATTTAGTATTGTGATTCTAACATTTTTATATCAATGCCTTTTGCAAATGTTTTCAGGTTTTGTTCAGTGTGTGCCTGCATGCTTCATTTCCTGCAGTTTCAATTAGAATCTGGAAAGTTAATGTTTCAGGATGGGAAGTTAATGTTTCAAGAATCAGGAAGTTTAATGACATCATGGGACTTGACATTTTTACCAGTTCAATAATGAATTCTAAAATATTAAGATTCTTGATCCTCGAAACAAGTTGTTAAGGTGTGAATAACTTCCTCAAGAGAGGCCAAAAGAATTTAGGGAAAAAAATCTTAACCCACATGTTCTCCGAATTTAAATCGTATAGTGTGGAACTCACTAGGACACCGATCTTTTTTATTATTGCAGCCAGCACATAGCACTATCCATGAGTTTCAAGATTATTAATCGTTAGTATAATTTTCTACTTCAGTTAATCCAATGAATATCATACAAAAACTCTGAAAAAACTGGATTATGTTCAGCTGTGAATACATACATTTTTCTTCATATTTTTAAGAAAATGTAAAACTATTGTTTGATCTCTATCATCCTTTCCCTTACTAGGGGGTCAAACCAGATATGAGCATAAGAAACCTTCAGTATGGTGTTTGGTTCTCGCTTTTTTGGTTAGGCATATTAACGATGTAGGGTTTAGTTACCTCGTGCTGATGATTGGACGCATCTACTATTGGAGGCTTTGTATCTTGGACTGATAATGATCATTAAGATACTTAAGTAGAATTCACCTCATTGCTGTCTGAACGATGGTCATTTATTTTTCTCCGAATGTTTTTCAGACGGGTGAGATGATGCAACTCAGCTTTATTTATTTATTTGGTCTGAACAATACACTCGATCTATAGGGTGTAAGGCATTGGAAGGTGTAATTCCGTTGCCGTTATATTAAGAACGTTCAAGTACAAACTAAACAGAACAAAGATATGACTATTAAATTGAGAAGGTTCTTAATATTCAATCCAATTCGATGCTCAAAGATACTTTATTCAGGAAATCACAAACAAGATGAAAAATACAAAATCAAATCCCATTTAATTTTTTCAATACAATCAATATTCTCGATTGGTCCGAAACACGATTAGTAAACACTGAAAATTGCCTTTAAACTGAATAGAATTACCGAACCGATATTAAAAATCTCATAAATCTCTATTTTATAAAAAGTTGGACGTAAACCACTATTAAAATAAAGCTTGTGTTGCTTATAAATGTTAAATATTTTATGGGTGACGTGATGTGTTTACAATGCTCGTCTTTGATGATTAATTCATGTCCCAAAGCCGTATTTTTGGAAACACTTAGCTGCAGAATAGAATTCAGGCCTGTTGATGACGCAAATAGGTAAGAAAAAGAAAAAAGAACACGTTTTCAAGGTCTGTAATCGCTGAGCTTGTATTATTGATGGTCCATTTTTAGGCTCGATTCTGATTATTATTTTCAGATTTCTTTGAGCACTGAAGTTGTTATAATTTGGATTCTAAGTAAGATATATTTATTACATAAAGCGCGCGCGCACACACACACACACAAAATTACAGGCATTCCGATCCAGTAGACCGCAACATCGGAGTATGATGTTTTTAAATTTGATTCGCTTATCTTTATTTTATTTTTAAGACTTATCTTTAATTATATAACCGTGATAAAGTATTTTAAATCTTCGCAATGCATGAGTGTTTAAATGCATAATGTAAAACAGCAAAAAGTATTGTAAAATAAATCTAGAAATATTTTTAAAAATTTATTAAAATCAGAAAAGAAACTATGTAGTACTATTGTAAAGCTATTTTTTTTTAAAGTGGTGAAAAAAGTACTATTTTGCGACTGTATGTTTCTAAGTAAGTGAAAGAAAAATATTAATACATGTATTAATTTTTAATTAAAAATCTAAATAAGATGTAGAAACTTTTTTTAAAATCTTATTTAACAAATACCTCCCTTCCAAAAAGTAACTAGTTTCCAAATTTGATATTTTTAAATCCAATGATCCACTTTTAAAAATTTGTGAATTAATTTTTCCAGTATCCATATTGCATCATGGAAATTGAGGCAAATATTCTGTTTATAAGTATTATGCTAAAATGTATCATGTTTAATATTATTGAAATTGTGCTGATTTAAATCAATTCATAAAATAATATTATTTAAAGAAATATGTGCTTGCAGTTATCACAGTATGAAAGAATCTCGTTAAAAGAAATAGATAACATTATCTTCTGCTTTAGAAATTTTTTATTGAAAAACAATTCTCAGTCCGTTTTAATTTTATATTCGTTTATCTGAAACCTGATTTCTTTGAATTTGTAAATGGATTGAAAATTCATTTACAAATTCTTGTTGAATCGATTTTTCACTCAAATCCCGATAAACTAATATTCTGAAATAAAGTGCAATATTGTATGAAAACACAATATATTATTATTCTTAGAATTTAATTATCAATTGTATGTTTAGCTAATGCTAAATTTGTATTTTATCAAGTAATTGATTCTAAATTTGTATCAGACGTCATTCTTTTTAATTAGATATAATCTGTTCTGACAGAACAAGTATTGTAAAAGATAAAATGATTATTAGAAAGAATGAATCATAAGTTACGAATATTACAAGATGAAAGAGTTGAAATATTCCTTCTAAGAATACGTGACTAATTTGGATTAAAATATATAAAGTTTAGTTATATAAATTTATTCTTAGTAATTTTTATGTTTTTCTAGAAATAACTGAAATTATTCATTATTTTTATTCCATCCAAATTTCAAATTTCGTTTTGAAATAAGTTTATTTATGATATTAATAATTCCTTAATTTTAATCTCATAAAATTCATCACATTTTTAAATTTCTCATTTTATTTTTTCATACAATCATTTATTTGACAATGGAATCTGAAAGAAAAAAAAAAGAACAGAAATTTCTCATTCTTTTTTTTTTACATTATCATTACTCAGACGATAACTGAAAAAGTTGCGAGTATTATTTTAATCGCAGGTTTAAGTTCTTAGTGCGCATAGTTAAGGAGTATATTTGTGCTTCTGTTTTGATCTAGTATGTACACAAACCCGGCTGCTAATGTCAAAAATTGAAGTACGGAAATAAAATTCCGTCAAGAGACTTGATAAGTGTAGAACGACCTTCAAACGAAAAAAGAAACAAGTAGGAAGTTGACAGTTTCTCTCACACATAGTCTGCTTTCGTTTGACGAATCATCGGGAAATGGAAGGCTGATTCAAAACTGAGCAAATTTGTTCAACAAATCAATGCAAAATGATAATAATTACACCATTATGAAAGAAAATTGGGATTTTATATATGGTAATTGATTTGTCTTGTATTATAAAACTATGAAATCACATATAAATAATAAGTAAAATTTGCGTGCTTCAACTAATGAAGAATTCTAATTTGAACCAAGATAAACTCATTAAGGGTCTTATGAATATTTCAAATTCATTATCCAATCTTGAATAATTTATGGGAAAAGTAAAATTTGTTATTTTTTTTATTATTAATTTTCAGAAAGTACATTATTTTGTTGAGTCTTGAATCCAGTATTTTGAGTTCAAAAGTACGTGATAAAATTACGCATTCCTTGACTAAGAATTGTAATAAACGATAATTAATATCTTACTTTTTTATTATCCTTTTTTTTTTAATTTTTTGAAAAGAAAATACTTGATAATTATTAATACTTGATAATTAATATGTTTAAATCGCTATTCATATGTTAATAATAAATGTAATTTTTAATTCAATATCTATTCTCGAATGGATCAAATTTCATTCCTGAACTTTTATTATCAACTCATGCAAGTAATATTCAACAAGATACAAAATTCTAGCGCTGTATTTCCAACACAAGTTCATACATCTAATAGAATTTTAAACTTTATATATTGTAATCATTTAAAAAATGATTTCTTTTTATGTTGTTTTAGAAATTAGCTTGCGAATGTTTTAAATCATTAATATTATTTTGCCCAACCTACAAAAATTGATGATGTCAAATTAAAGAAAAATATTAACATATTATTCGATTTTAAAGATATTATAAATCCAGTGTGAGAAAATTTTAACTCAGTTTCACCTATATTTATTTCACTAAGTGTAATGTTCATCTTTTTGAAATTTTAAAAATCATTGTGTCTTTTTCTCAAAAATTTTAAAAGTTATCTCTTTCGAAATGTTTTCATACATTCTTCATTTTTATATTTTCATGACATGAAAGCAAAGTATCATTTGCTACTAAGTCTTTCAGCATGTTTAAATTCCACATAGTATGAACAAATAATGGTATAAACAAAACTCAAGATATTATATATATGATATTTTAAAATTTAATTTAATCCTAATTAATTTCCAAAGTTTAATCTTAATTCAGCCCATATTAACTTCATTCTAAAATGTTCTCTTATTTCCTGATCCAATTCCACCTTTCTTATTCAATTAATGCAACAGAAGCTCTGTAAAATTGCTTCCCACACTCCGAAAAAAGGGATAAAAATTTGTCGATCTAACACATTTTTTGAAATATCCCTATATTTCCCTCACATAAATCGACAGTGTGAAGAAATCCCTATCAAAATCTCACAGTATATAATTATGGAAAGAAATATTTCATTGGCTTTTTCTCTTTTCGCTCTTGTGTCTTTCTGTGTTGATGTGCCTCGTCGCTTCTGCTTGTACATAAATTATTCCTCCTGGGATGGAATAAAAGTGAAGTTTAAAATTCGAACGTGCCTTCCCTCTCTACCGCCTCTGCTTAAAAAATTATTTATATTATATTATATATATATATATATATATATGTATATTAAAAGATTTTCATTCGCAACTAGTTATATGACAAAATTTATTTTTACACTTACTATTATTACTCATGAGCTAATTTTTATAATAATAAGATTGCATTAATTATAATACACTAAAACAAAAAGGACAACATTGCGAGCTCATATTGCAAAAAGCTCTATTAATTAGAGCCATTAATTAGAACACCAAATAAAAAATTTGCATATCTCTTAACACACCGAATGTCGCTATCTGATCATCTCGCGTAATATAATGATGTAAAAACACTTAAGACTCTTGTTTCATCTCATTGAGTGCTAAGAACCGTGAATTCCTAACGGCGTTTTGACAACGCGAATGGCAACATCAATGAAAGCAGACGATATTGCTCTCGCGGGAAACGAGTCGTGGAACAAAGAATGCGTTATGGAAGCAGCTGAATTCTTCATTCAGTCGAAAACTGTTTTTATGACGAAAGAAGAATGATACGTCATTTTAACGCGTCACATGCTCGGAGCGGTGTCCTTTGAGTCACAAAATTCAAGACAAAGATACAACAGTGTTACCAGATTGATGACTGAAAATAAACAAACATGTGATGAGATATTTCCACGCGCTGCTGTTGCGATTTCCGAAGCGGAAGTAATAGAAATAAAAAATAAAAAAAAGGAAACGAACTGAATGGGGAATTGATATAGTATCTCGAAAACGAACGATTTTTTTTTTTTTTTTTTTTTGTAAGAATCATCGCTAGATGGATTTTGAAGTATGCTAATAATATGTTGAGAACATGTGTTGGCCGGGAATTGAATCATTTTGTTCTTTGTAATGCCAAGTTTAGAGTATAGGAAGAAGAGTTTGCGAAAAGTTTATGGGAAATCAGTCAACACTAAAAATACATCTCAAGTTACTAAATGAGGCATATCAGGTTAAAATTTCTTGCACATAAAAAAACCCAAGAATAGATTATTTCCACTTAGAAGATTTCATGCTCTGAAACATTTTAGATCTTTATTACATAACTAGCTGATGTAATCAGTGTTTGTTGGGACGAAAATATTTTCATAATTTTTCACTTATGAAGAATTATATGATTAAATTTTCTAGCTATCTCAAAACCTTTATTAAGATATTTCCAATATTTTATTATTTGTGCGAAAAAATTGATGAATTTAAAATGTAATAAGTATTCATAGTAAAGGTTAAAGTTATCATAATTTTTAATGCTATTTTTTTTAGATTGCCCTAAAAAAATTATCGTCAGCAAGTTTACTTTAAATTAAAATGAAAAAATCGTTTGCATCAAATAGTTTTAATATCTCGTAGCTTGCCAAAAAAATTACAGTTTATCCCAAATAATTTTTAAAAATTCCAGAGATGATATTTCAAAAATTATAAAGTTCCTTTTTAGATATTAGAAATAAGAGTTTATTAAACAATTTAAGAAGCAGTACTATTGTTTAATGAATAAAATATAAATGAAGTCAAATCAGATAGTGAATTTAAATTTACATAGACCGTAAAAAACAAGTAATCTAATTCGAATCATCCATTTACGAAATCTCCCATAAAATTTACCTTACGCTTTACCTTTAATTTGTGCTTTTACCTTTAATATTTATAAATATTAAATTAAAATCTATTTACATTTTTGACTTTTCCGGGTAATAAAAACTTAGGCATTTAGGCATGTTATTTTTATAATATTCAAAGTCAAATTCCAAGTATGTATAATTTTGAAGACTGGTAAAAAAAATCAGATTTTTCTTTAAATATTTGGCTTGTTGATGTATTATTTTCGGTAAAGAAATACGCTGAAGTATCTTGTTAATAAAAATAGAAACAATTTATTGTTCTTTATTATAATCCTTCTTACGCTTTAACATTTATATATAAAAAAAATGAAGTACTTCGAATACAACGTACGTTCAGCTATCATGTCGAATCTAATATTTTCGGCTGTATAATGAAAATATCACACAACAAAGCTTTATTTCTTTACTAACCGCCTTTGGCGACCAGCCGGTTCACCAATCTTAATGCACGTTAAAATTTTAATAATTAAATATTTTATGGAACTCCCTTTTAATTGCTTCTTTATTTAAATATTTTAAAACTTGAAATTTTAATAGTCATATAATTCACTCATAATATTATAAAGGCCTTCAGCCCTAACGTAATCTGTATCTCTCTAATTTTCTGTTAGCTCCCGTAGAATTTATGCTTTAAATTAAAGTGGAAATGATTAAACTGCAATAAATATAATATTTTTTTTTTACTGAAACGAAGCATTTTTTTTAAATATGAGTACGGAAAACAGAGTCGCTGAGTATTTAAACCTTATGGGAACTAAAGAATATTTTTCTTAATTTATATAATATCTCAAGAAGTTTTCAACAAAATTTTCTCAGATTCATCATGAACAGATCAATTAATTAACAATGTTTAGTTTTAAATGCATCAAACACTAAATAAATAAACAGAATCGTTTGAAATAATCTGTCAAAAACATATTAAACCTTCAAAACCAAGTCAGAACACAATCAGAACAGAAAACAATCAGAACACAATGCGCATGCTTGAATTTTCAACTCCAATTATGGTAACGCAAATGCGTAAATTTTCTACTCCAGTTGGGGTAACGTTATGCAGATTAGAAATTTTTAATTTCTTTTATTCTGTTTTATTTTAATACAAAAGTACTTCAGAATGAACCGGAAAGATCGATTAATTACCAATTTTTAATTTTAAATGCATCAAACATTAAGAAAACAAACAGAATTCTTTGAAATAATCTGCCGATAATTTCTTAAGCCTATCCTCTTTAACGTGGGAAAAAAAAACTGAAGCCTTACTCATTTGGCGATGCGGAAATGAAAAGATTTTTTTGGCGGGAAAGTTAGTTTTTAATTAATAATTAAAATTCTAATTAAAAATTCAAAAAAGGGACCCCAGGTGCACATTCCCGCCCTCCAAGGTATGTATGTGCCAAATTTGGTAGCTGTAGGTCTAACGATCTGGCCTGTGGAGCGCCAACACACACACACACACACACACACACACACATTGAGCTTTATATAAGTATAGATTAAAATGGAAGCAACAATTGCTTGTAGTTTCTCGAAATATTATTAGCTGTATCAAATTATTTTTAAAAAACTCATCAAAAGTTTTTTTCCAGATGTTAAAAATGAATTTTAAAAAATACAAAATTTACAAAATATTGTGATGGGTTAATCCAGGTATATAAAGACCGAAATTTTAAAAAATGATTTTAATAATTTTATTATATTGGAATAAGCAAATTCCTATTTCACCACCATTTAGGATTTATGAATACAACCATTACTATATTATTGTTATGTGTCAATTACATGCAGTGTAATTCATTCAAGTGTAATACAGTTTAATACATTCTCCAAAGATACTTTCTGCATGACATACTACATAGAAAATTCCAGACATTATGTTGAAAGCATGAAGAATTTATGAATAAAAAGTATTTATAAATTCTTATGATGTTTATTTTATGATAATTTGAAGATTTTAAAAAAAAAAACATGAATGGATATTCCAACTCTTTCCAAAAAAACTTGGGTGCCATTTAATTGAGGAAACAAGATTGCTATTTATTTTATGGAATTCATAAATTGTTAAATATTATTTGCTCAGTAATTTCAACAAATAAATAAAAACATAGCAATACATATTTTCAGTTGAAACCAGCCAGTAGCTCAAATGTTTAAAATTATCAAATCCTTTTCTTCTGTAAGATAACCTAACACTGACATTAACTATCAGCTGCTGTATGTTTTTTTAGCTGATACTGTGAAAAGAAGTTTTCCTAGTGATAAACTTTGTGAAAATAAACTAGTTAGTGTTTGGTGCATTGGCAATTGGAACATCTCTGAGACGGGGGAATGTTTGTCATAAATTAAATGCAAATCCAAATGTTTGACAAAAGCAATAAATTCAATATTTTTCTCTTCATATATTTGTTAATATGATTATTCTCTAATTTATAGTAATAACTAAATTTTACTTAACAATAAGTAAAAATTAGTAATAACTGATCAATGTGATCAATCGATTAATCATTTTTACCTGCTTTCATTTATAATTAACGATTAACCTCGGAACCTAAGCATTAACAATATAAGTAGGAGTATTAAATTTAATTATATTATGACTGAAAAATAATGCAATAAAATTTATTTTTATCTGTTAAATATATCGGTTGTTACTTCAGATAAAAAATAAATTTGTCTTTTTGCTATTATCAGCTAAGATATCAAGTATTTAATTAATTGTCATCAAACATTCAATAAACAACCACAATGCTTCAGACTTTGTAAATAGAATTTGAAATACATAAAACAAAAATTACGAATATTACGTATCATATAAGTATTTGTCTGTTATATGATGTAAAAAGCATATATCATGAAGTAAAATTATATTTAATTGTATTTAATAGTAGTATTCGACGAAATGGCAACGTGCACATAAATAAGATGATTTTTAAAATAGATTTTAAATAAAAAAATAGTTATATATTATGAAAAAATCTCTTTTTGTTTGTAACTTTATTTTTAACTAGCCGCCTTTGGCGACCAGCCGGTTCGCCAATCTTAATGTTCGTTAAAATTTTAATAATTAAATATTTTATGCAATTCCAACTTTAATAGATTCTTCAGCAAAATATTTTAAAACTTCAAATTTTGATAGTCATGTAATTCACTCATAATATTATAAAGGCCTTCAGTCATAACGTGATATGTATCTCTCTGATTTTCTGTTACCCCTCGTAGAATTTATGCTTTAAATTAAAGTGTAAAGGATTAATCTGCAATTAATATAATAATATTTTTTTACTGAAACAAAGCATTTTTTTTAATAATATGATTACTGATAATAGAGTCACTGAGCGTTTAAACTTTATGGGCACTAAAGAATATCTTTCTTAATTTATGTAATATCTCAAGAATTTGTCAACAAAATTTTCTCAGATTCATCATGAACGGATCGATTCATTAACAATGTTTAATTTTAAATGCATCAAACACTAAGAAAATAAAACGAATCGTTTCAAATAATCGGTAGAAAACAGGTCTAAAAAAACTACTTAAAAAACGATGTACTTAAAACTGTAAGCATATATAAAAAATATATATAACTAACATAAATACAATTTAATTACAAAAGCATGCAATTAACCTAAAAGTAATTTAAAGCGTCCGTTGATAATGGTTGCCATGCCAACAATCAGAACACAGTGCGCATGCGTGAATTTTCTTCGCCTTTTACGGTAACGCAAATGCGTGAATTTTTCTACTCCAGTTGGGGTAACGCTATGCAGATTATACATTTTTAATTTCCTTTATTCTGTGTTATTTTAATTCAAAAGTACTTCAGAATGAATCTGAAACATGGATTAATTAACAATGTTTAATTTTAAATGCATAAAACCTTAAGAAAATAAACAGAATCGTTTGAAATAATCCGCCGTAAAATGTTAACCCTAGCCTTATTACTGTTGGGAGATAAAAAAAAACTAAATCCTTACTCATTTGGCGGTGGGGAAAATGGAAGATTTTTTTTGGCGGAAAAGTTGGCGGTGGGGAAAATGGAAGATTTTTTTGGTGGGAAAGTTAGTTTTTAATTAATAATTAAAATTTCAAAAAAAGGACCCCAGGTGCACATTCCCGACCTCTAAGGTATACATGTACCAAATTTGGTAGCTTTATGTCAAATGACCTGGCATGTAGAGCGCCAACACACACACACACACATTGAGCTTTATTATAAGTATAGATTAAACTGAGAACATAGAGAAAGAGTCTCTCCTTCTCTGCGAATGAGAATAAACTTAACAATAAATGAATTTGAAATATCTTGTAAAAATACAAACTACACCAAATGATTTTTAAAAATCGCAGTTAGATAATTCTTTCTTTCTTATTCATTAATATTAAAAAATGATATAAAATTGAATCAACATTACTAATTAATTTTAAAATTTGCAACTTGAAAACAAAGAAATAAAACTTAGAATATTTTATATTTTCATTTATTTTGTGTGGTAATGCTTAATATAATTTTTTTCCTTTATGGGAATTAATTTTTATTAATAAAAATTAATATTGATTAATTGTCATGAACATTCCCTAAAATCTTCTTTTTTCTAAATTGAAAGCAAAATTTAAACTATTGAGTTGTTTAATTTTCTATAGAGGATAATTTATGAATCTTTTATTAATTTAGAATTTATGCAGATGGTTTTGTATCATGCAAATATGTTAATTTATTTTTTCTTATTTGATTATCAATAAAAGAAACACAGGTAAATTATCACAGTTTTCAATTTTTGGCGAGAAATATTTTCATGATAAAAAAAAAGACTTTATTATGCAGTCGTAACATAGGTAATTTTTGAATGAGGCCCTAATTTTTACTTTAATTAAATTACCTTATATTGTTTTTTATTTATTATACAGTCATTTGTATTTGTTATCATTGTTATAGTGAAAATCTTTAAAACTGGTTGGACATTTTTCAAATATATTTAGTTAATTTTACGTATTTAATTAATTTTACATATAAAATGCATTATTTTTTTATTTTCTAGAAATCAGAGAGTAAGTACGAGAAACATTTTATTATAAAAACTTTTATACTTGGGTATAAAAAAATAGCCATGTTTTATATAGGCTTAAAAATTTTCTTCCTGAATTTTTTTCCCTTGCATTCTTTTAATTCATTCATTTCATAATTCATTCATTATAATTAAAGCGGGACCTTGAGTTTAATTTATTCATTTTTAGTACTAAATAGTGAGTTTGAGATGGAAATAAAGCAAGTTAAATTAGGTTGTAAATGATAATTAAATTATGAAAATATTAGAATACTGTATCCTCAACGGAAACCGAAGATTATAGTGAAATTTTAGAATCGTAACGCATTCGTAATATGATATTGCATAACAGAAATCCAATTGAATATAAGTAATACCAATTAAATTGATTGTATGACGCGATATATGGAATACATCTTTCCTCTCATTTAAATAATCATAAATATAATTCTTTTGCAATTAATTCTTGTGACAAAAATTAAATTTAAGCAACAGTAATCAATAAATACTCTGAATAAGGAGATTATCTAATTAAAATTTTTATATATATATATATATATATATATATATATATATATTGTTTTTTGAAGCATAGACAACTTGTGAGATTTTGAGGATATACTTGTGACATCATGCAAGCGTAATTCGGTTTCTCAGAGCCTTTTATCTCATATGAACTTGACTTGTGACTTATTAAAGATATAATACTTTTCTCTCTTTACGACCTTGTGAATGGCGGCCTCAGAGGTTAAAAGGGGTCGACCAGTAAGACATTAAGAAACAGAAAGAATGGAGCCATTGTTGTTGACCGTTACGAGAAAGTAACCTTGACAACAAAAGATGTTGTATTACAATCGGTTGCATACATTTTACTATTTTCGTATCTAGATACGTTTTGTTTTTCTAATCAAAATCACGACAGTTACCTTGAACAAAATGGAAGAGAATTCGTGGACTGCATTTTGATGAAGTTCCTTGTCCAATAGTTAAAATGCGTTGTTGAAACAAATTTGAGATAACTTTCGGAAGCTTTTATCAAATTTTTTGATGCAGAAGCTGGTACTTCGTAGATAAAATTGTCATCGTTCATATTCGCACTATTGATTACATAATTACAGAAAAATGGAAAAACTTTGTGAAGTTTACTGATAAGAGAAAGATCTTGTAGTGGTTTAACCCTTTCTAGGGCCGTGGGAAGTATGCTTCCCACCAAATTTATCAATCTTTGTATGAAATTATGTAGGTTGGCATCAGTTCTGACAAATTTTTTTAGAAAGACAGAAACTGATATGCTTCAGTTCTTTATCTTACACAAAATGATGTGTCTTGATTTGTTACTTAATTATTTAACCATATTAATTAATTAATTAATCAAATTAAATTTATCTAATAAGCTAAATGAATCCCTTTTCTTATTCTAATTTCAAGACTAAAAATATTTTAACATAATATGACTAGAAAAAAAATGGCCCTTTAAAGGGTTAATTTAGTTTAAGTAATTCTCCTTTTGAAGCTACAAGAAGAATATTTTTGTGCCTTCAGATGGAAGAAGAAAATTGCTAGTGTAACATGAAATATCATCTCAATCTTCTCGTTTCCATGCCACACTTACACTAAAATCTGTGACTGGCGACGGCAGATTTAACGTTCACTTAGCCCACATACAAGATGGCTCCAACTTTTTCTGACCTTCCTATTCTGAAATTGAAACTATAAACATGCAATTGCAACTTCCCAATTTATAAATGGATAGTTCATGGTTTCGTGAATGTGGGATTCCGAAATGCGAGTGTTGATTCCGAATGCGGGAACGATTAAATTGATTGATTCCGAATCAATTCAACAGCACAAAAGCTATTGAGTTGACTCGGTGTGGATACGAGAAGACCAAGAATATGTCATATAAAGAATCATTCTTCACATCTCTCCATAATGCAAATTAATGATATGAATTGGCAGCAATCTACAATATGCGCATTTTAAATAAAATGTCCTTTATAATTTACAATGGTTAAGAAACTTCCAGGGTGATTTTTTAAAATTTTAAATAGATGTCACAATTCTCATTCAACGAAAGAATAAGAATCTTACTCCCCTTTCGGCGATCATCATTGAGAAATAAAATTAACCTGTTAATAGCTTCATGCCTCTGTTGCTTTATATTGTAACATTCAAATAGGTCGAACTAATGATGAAATTGAAAGAAAATTACACCACCCGTATCTCATCCAATGACGTCATAATAATTTGTGTTTCAGAATCCCCATTTTAAAAATATATCTTCTTCTATTTTCTTCTAAATTAGTTACAGAAGTTACAAACTTCTGTAACTAATTTTTTTTTTAAAAAAAAAAAGAAGAAATCTATTTTTTTTTTCTTTCTAAAATTACCTCTTTTTATTATTCTAAGATTTTCTTCTATCTACAATTTAAAGGTTAAAAGAAGAAATTAACATAAATATTTTTCTTTCAAAAGCTTGTTTATACATTCAGTTTTCTTGTTGTTGTTTCTAATGGCACTTGCCATGGACAAGCTCGCTGTTACGAAGACAGCGATTTTCAGCCGTTGGGGCAGTTTCTCTTGTTTTTATAGTAGCGCCAACTAGGGCCAAGAGTACGACTTTGTTACTCACGCATCACTCATTCGCTTGCTCAACCCCTTTTTACAGGAGGGCACATTCACACATCTCACCGATAGAACAACGGAAGAACAACCATGCCCGAACCGGGACTCGAACCCAGGAAGCCCAGATCACGGGGAAGACGCGCTACCTCTATGCCAGGTCGCCGACACGTTCAGTTTTACGGTATAGTGAGAAAATGAGATATGCTTCTTGTATCTCTTCCATTTGATTAATCGGATGTGGAAACTGATATAGATTCACAGCCTTTTAGATTAAAAGCATTTATCGAATTTTCTCTTCAATTTGTTGCTTTCTTTCCTGATGCACAAATAGACAAGTTGGCAAACAATCAACTCGAATTTTGCATCAAAATTGTTATAGATTAGAATTTTAGAAATAACACTATACAGAACAATTTATTTACCTAGTTTTTGCATGATTGTGTTAATGCATTTTGATATATGCTTGCGAAAGGGTAGGAAGAAAGATGCTTCCTTATAACAGCTTTCTAAAATTTGATAAAATCCATATAACTTAGTCCTACTTTCTAGACACATATGAAGATGTAATTCCTATGATTAAATAATAAACGATTTTATGATTATAAAATTATTATGATTAATAAATTACATTTTTTTTTATTTTATTTTTTTTTTACAAATTTATAATGTTGCTTCCCAGCGCAGTCAATTCCAAGTTAAAAAAAGATAATTTTCAAATAGTTCTGATAGATGCTCAATACCAAAACAATACCCAACCCCCCAGCGTTGATGTCAAGGCGACCACTTGGCTAGGAATTTAACGGCTTTGGCGACGAAATCGCAGATTCCAAACACAAGAATCTTGGAGATAGCTCCATTAGGACGCGAATCAGGGTGATCTTTCTAGAACTTTCTGTGGCCTGTCATTGAAATTACAAAAAGGCAAGAGACAGTCGAGTAGCTAATCGGTACTGAATCGAGTATTCATTTGAGTTTCGTTGAGGATTCATTTGAGTAATGAATCGGCAACTGAGTACAGCTTAAGCAAATATTCATTTAAAAGGAACAGACAGTGTTACTACAACAATTTGTCGTAACAATGCATTCGGAGATATTTTAGTCTCTTTCTTTATTAGAGGTCTTTTAACGAATGTCTAACAAATGAAGGCTGAACGAAATTTCGAGGTCAAATAATACTCTCTTTTTGTATACTTAACAAGCGAGGAAGTGTTAAATGTATTTTTATAAAAACAAATTAATAATATTATCTCAATAATTCGATACTTCACCAATTTGGTTCCTCTTACAGTCTGATAATTTCATCGTAGCTGATTGGGTTGTGGGGGGGGGATAAAAAATTGAAATAAGTCAATACAAGCATATGAGAGTGACTCTGCGGTTAGGAAAAGCAATAGCCTTCAACTCTTTTTTTTGAATTCTATTTTTGATACATAACTTGACAGCCTTGGCTATCAGTTGGTTCGCCGGTATTAATGGTTTTCAAATAATTTCAACTAAATATTTACTGTGAATAAATTTTAATGGCTTGCTCAGACAAATATTATAGAACTTCAAAGATATAACTCATAATATTTCAGAAGCCTTTAATCGTTCTGTCCATTTTGCTATTTTTTTCTTTGTCTATATCATTATACATTCAAATACATCACTGGAAAGAGCGGCAGTGTTTTAAAATGGAAACATTCCAAAATATTTTCACTGCTTGTTTTTGAAGCTAATTTTATACTGAAATCTACTCAACATAGCCGATTATTCTTATTTTGTTCCTCAATAATGGAAAAATACGGGGATTAAATTTTAGAAGAAAAAAGCAAAACGATAATTGTTTGAAAAATGTGAAACATACGTAGCCACAGCGATTTTTATTTATATTAATATTGACGGCTTTATAAAATACTATACAAAATGTGCGACATTCACACATTAATAATAACAAGGAAATATGAAAACATCCAAATATGAAAAATCAATATTTTCTTTCAATCTTCAGACCTTGACCTTTATGCGGAAGAGATTACTGCAATTAAACAGAAAAAAAAATCACGGTATCATCCTTTCGTCGTCCATTACTTTCTTATTAACAGAAATTTCCAATAAATAAATGTAGGTTAGTAAAGTAGTTCAAACATTCGGAAGTTCGCTTCCTGAAGAACTGATAGCAAAATCGCAAAGCTTCACTATTATTTTCTAGAGTTCTACTGAAAAAATAATGTTCCGATACTTGCTTGAATGATTGCAAAACAATAAATTCAATAATGATTCTGCATAGAAGCTTCAAAATCCAAATCTGTATATTTTGAATATTTTGTGTAGCAACGTAAGAAAATTAAAATGTAATTAATACTAATTTAACAAATGTAATTATAAAAATCGCAATTGTGGATTTTTAAGAATTGCAATCATTAATTTAAAATTTGAGCCAATGATGCATAAATGCTAGAGTGATTGCAAAAAAAAAAAAAAAAAAATTCGGTTAATTGAGAACAAGTTGAGTGAAAAAGGAAATATTTATTTCATAATTTTGTCTCCTGCTTTATAAATATGATTAAATGTATTATATATTTTAATATCACTTTATCGCTATATAAAGCGACGTTTTAGAATGTATTTGTGCAAGTGTTAGTATTACCGTAATACAGTTTTTGCCCAGTCTTGAAAAAATATGAAACAAATGCTCTTCAAAGAAAGGGAAAGGTCACTTCCCCACATTTCAAACTCCAAAAATTAGTTATTTCAACCAAGGCAAGATGCTAGCGTCGTCCATTGAGGTTTTTCGAAAGTATTTTAGTACCATCATAAAATTCAAAATATTAGCTTTTCTTCAGCATCAATAATTTCTCTGATTTTACTCAATTGTTATTCTATTCTATTTTATAAATTTTGTTCATTTTTATTACACTATGTAATATTTCTTCAATAAAGTTCAAATTCATACTTTTTAAAACAGATATTGGCTCTTTTACAAAATTTGATCCTCTCTTTAAATTTAAACATTTTTCCTATTCACAATTACAAAAGGTGAAATTTTAAATAAATGCATTTCATATTAATGGTTTAACAGTCAGAAAATTTTCTTTCGTAATATCCCAGATGGCGAAATATTCCGTCAAAATGTAGAAATTATCTTTCGATTGATTGATTGTTTATCTGATCTATATAAGAGATAGAATTTTGGTATTAATCTTGTTTTCATACCTAACTGATATCCAAAATTGTTCCGAATTAAAATAATTTCATGCCTAATATTATTCTTGTAATTACGACTTTTGTATAAAATAATAAAAAAAGCATAAAAATCTCTTTATCGTCTGAAAGTCTTTTTAATAAAATTGAGAATAAATATTAATCAAAGCAGACGATTTTTATAAATATTTCAAATTTTATTCCCAACTATTGAAGTATAAGAAATGTTTAAATAAACATTTTGGGGCAATTAAATAATTTCATTAATAAAAAACAGCTGTTCTTTATACAAATTGTAAATTGTCTGATTTTAAACTTGTTTTTTAGTATTCGTCCAGAATTCTGCTAAAGAATCTTGGCAAAACTTCTTCATGTCAGCTTATTTCCCAAAAATTAAAAATATTGTTATAAACAGTGTATAAAATAATTTTGGAAACACTTATTGAAATGTGAGAAACACCTTTTACGGAAAATAGAAAAAAAAAAGTTTCAAAAAAATTTTAAAAATAAAATAGAAATATCAAGCAATAAAGGATGAATAGCTCAAAGTCTTTCCAGTACCTGGCAATGAATTACCTAAAAAAATTCTTATTTTAAAATCGTCTGTAGCTATTCATGTATTAAATTTTGAAAATAATTAATAGAAATTGAGTAAATGTACGGGTATAAAACTTATATAATCGAAAAGGTACAATTTCCAATTTAAGATAGGATAAATATACATCTTGTGAAATAATTTACTCAGATGTTACACAGGAAACTACATAGTCACGATGGCGTTTTATATTTATTATATTAAGCGAATTGTATTAAGGAATTGAATAAGATGGAATTAAATCGTTTTGCAACATAATGAGAATAGAAGTTATATGATTCTTTGAAGGAAACCTTTTAAGTAATTATAGTCTGCAAAAATTTAATACAGATTAAAAGAATTAAACACGCTATAAGCATCCGACAACTAGTTTTGGATGGACCTTTTAACCATTTAACTGTTTTTGACGAGTATATTCGTCACGAAAAAAGTATTCTTGTCACGAAACATTTTGCGTTATGACGAGTTTATTCAATGACAATTATTAAATTTATATAGTAATTGTTTCATTATTATATTTATAATTAATTATTTATTATGTTTATATAATATATTTTTAGAAACGCTTTTTCCGAAGAGGTCTAAACAGTTAATTGTTTAAATTTGATGCAGGGTAAGATATGAGAGAGACACCTGGAAAAATACCATATTCTTCAAACGTATATTCACTAATATAACGCCGTTTAATACAAGATAGTTGATTTAGTAATCAGTAAACACACAAATCGAAAAGTGTCGGTTTAACCGAATCCTGAGTCAGTATTTCTTCGACACTAGAACCCAAATTATCTCTTCAGATAGATGAGATATTACAATTTGTGCGCGCATAGAGGTAAAAAGAAAGCTCATATTCTACTCAAAGTTTATTGAAATAATGAAAGGAATGTGGAAACAGATTAAAATTCTAAATCAACGTCGTAAAATTTAAATATGCCAAAGAGTTTATAGTAAACAAAATGAGTAAACATTATTCCCAAGGAATTTGCATTTTCAAATTTATTTTCTTCTTTTTATTCGTGTGACTGTTTTACAAACAAGAATGGAAAAAGAAACACTGTAGTGACAAACTTCGATTGGTCCAAATTCCAGTTCTTGGGAGAATGCCAATTATTCAGAATAAATTGAGATAAATTTCAGCTCGATTTATTCCAAATGAGGTATATTTGGAATAAACCCTAAATGAGATAGATTTTTATTATGTCTATTAATGGCAGTTGTATCTTTCTTTTATTTTGAAACCTGTTTGATTTTCACGTTCTTAAAAAAATATGAAGAAAAAAGAAGTATATTTAGATGAAAATCATTTATTCAGAATAATGCAACGATTTAAAATCTGAAAATGATGCAAGAAGTTAAAAGCCTGCTTATGCTAACAAATATGTTGAGTTCAAATGGCCAGGGTCTCTTAAACTATGGTAATTTGCATTATTTATGGTACATTATATTACTATTGGCGGTACAACATTTGTACAAAATATTTAAATGACTATCGAAATGAATGCAAAATGATGGCTTCTAATTTGTTTTGTTTATTGTTATACATATATATTCTCTCTCTCTCTCTCTCTCACACACACACACACACACACTTTTTTTTACACCCAAAGAGCCATATGTCAGTCACGGCTCGAGTATTAGCATTTAAAAGAAAACATATTTTCCCGAGAATTTATATTAGGTTTAATTTATAAGTTATGATTTTCTAAATATTCTTCAACTATCTGAAAATAAAGCCAGATGTATCGAAAATGGTCACAAAGATACAGACTCATACATCGCATTACTTGTCATCAATAAAATATTCTAACATTTGTTCTGTATAATTAAAAAAAATGTCAAAACCAAAGAACTATTTCCCGAAACTTAAACATAGGTCCGATTTCGACAATTTTTATTTTATATGAAATTTCACGGCCTTTTTATGTACCATTAATGACCGCCTTGTTTCCTACCTCTGTCTAACATTAGGGAGAAATTTCTTCCTACTTCCTTTTACATTATCTATGGAGATAGAACATTTAGTTAGAAATTTCATAAATTGAAATTTATAAACCCTATATGTTTTGTTCTTCAGATACCCAGTTCATATACATAAGAATGTCGGATGGTCATCCGATTGATGGATTTGATTCAAACTTTTCTATAAATTTTCCTTATTAGTTAAGAACTATTGTTATCGTCATCTCACCATCTAAGTTTGCCATAAGTTTGAGTAACTGTTTTCAAGCGTCCATGGACAATATATAGCTTCATCTTATACATATGTCATTCAAGAGATTGAATGAAATATATATATATTTCATTCAATGAGATTATAATTTACTTAGAGAGATCTTGTTCACATGTTGATTTCATGGAAATTTTACTGAAATCTATAATATTAGTGTAAATGTCACTTATCAAATATTAACCATTCAGCTGTTAAAATTTTTAAAAACATTTGTCAGACAAATATTTCAAAGCAGACAACATACTTTCAATAAATTACATTTAGTAATATGCATGAAGGAATAAAATCGCTCAGAAAAAACTATATAGGGCAATTTGTTGGACCTAAACTATAAAATGTGATCTGTAATTATTTCTAGGGTAAATAATGCTTTCCAAAAAAGGATTTTTCAAAACTTTTCAATAAAAATATAATTATTATGTAGTTTTTTCTTCTTCTCAATTTCAAAGCATCTCACTGCACAAACACTATTTTTATATCACTTAAAAAAATTCAAAATATTACTTTCAGTAATAACCATAAAGTATTTTTTTTCAATTTTAATTAATATTTTCACTTTTGTTTCATAACAATATTTATCAATGTTTTAGATACAGGATTTATACTCACATGATTTGCAATGTTAAAAAACATTTTTTGTGAATGCGCGTTATTTCTGCTATGAAATTAAGAATAAATTCTAACAGAGAATTTCCTTTAAATTATTAATTTTTTTTTTCAGATTTATTAATACATATAGGATGTAACAATTAATCGAAACCGAAATTTCAAAAATTATAGAATTTTTTCTTAGTATAACAGATAATCAGAATAAAACCTAAGGTACGGAACTCTCATTTTTGTTACTGTTTTGCACTTCTGTATTATCTAAGACACAAATATATACGTTGTCAACCATAACCTGATGCCGACTGAAAATATTTAATCAATATGTCGACCGAGGAACACAATCCATCATCAGTTTTTGTTTTTTTTTCTCATGAAACTCTCAAGTCAAATGAATATTGAGTGACAGCTGTTAGCAAAATCCCGACGATTATGAGCAATCTGAGGAAACATCAAAACAAAGTTCTACTTCTGATACATTCTGTGCCGAAAACAGCTGCGAGATTTTAGAATGTATGTATTTAAAAACTGACCGTAATGTAAATAGAGATGCGAATACAAATGTTTTTACTTTTTCATATTAGGAGATACGAAAAATTTATTTGCACACAGAGAGACTATAATCATCAAAAGTATTGGCTTCGAAATATTGATATTTTGATGAATGTCTACATTTCAGGTCCAGAAAAGAAATATTTGGAATTTTATTCGTCTGTCTGTAAATATTATAATGCACAAATAAAAAGAACTAGTATAAAGAAGTATGGTTGTCTGAATAACAGAATTGCTGACAGATTTTGGATGTAATCATTCAGTGACAAGTCCATCTACTCATATTGAAATGAACATAAACATGTATCAAACTAGATGGGTGAAATTTTGCATATGGTTTTCATGACCTAAATGACTGTAAATTGGCACCCAGTTGTCAATCAAATATGTATACGAATCAATTGTCATTCGATTCGTCGTTTTATTAATATATGACAGGAATAACTCATTTAAACTACAAGTTCGATGCACTTAATCAGCTATTCAGTTTTTATATCAAATTCAACGTCAAATTTCAGACTTAATGGTGAAAATCAAAATTGCTTAATTCTTTTTTAGTTCTTGCCAGGTCTGTTCACTTATATTAACGCCCCGTTTCTAAAGCAACATTGTGGCTATTTTGGAACTGACCTCTAAATTTTGAGCCGCAGTCAGATGACGAGGGCGACATCTGAGCTGCACTACACCTGTTGACAGACTCCAAACTTCTGCACCACACCAGCATGAGGACGTTTAGCCCTGACGAATTTAATATGCACCAGACCCGCTTTCACGAAGGTTCTTCGATGGAATCTGGTTCCGAACCGGAACCCCTCCCCCCGATTCTGAAACCTTACCACCAGGTTACCACGGTTCCATGGAAGTATGCCAGTCAAAGGACAACATCCACTGGCTTATTTGTTTGTCAACCATTTTGAAGAATTTCTGTTACTTCTCAGCTACATATCACATTTTACACTGGAATATTAGTTTATTATAACTCGTTCAAGAAATTAAAGTTATAATTCTGCGTAAGGCAATTTGAATTAGTCAAGATTTTATTGCTATAAGAAACAGAAAAATTATATAAATACCTGAAGAATTATAAATTAATATTGAAACATAAGTTGAATTTTTTCATTACATAATGAAATAAATACAAATATAAATTCATTTCTTTCTAATTTTTACTTTTTTCAAACACCATATCTATTTTCATTGTTATAGGCCAAGTTGTGCCATTCTGTGATTTTATAGTCAGTAACTTAAGCACATGTAATTTGTGTCTTGGATGAAGAAATTTCTTATAAAAATACTCAAAACTAATGAAGAAATTTAAAACATTTCATCTTCATTCTTAAAGGTTTACTTCCATTAGATTTACAAAAATGCAATATACGGAAGAACTTTAAATTCAGGCAATAAATAGCAAAGACTGGGTGAAATGTATATGTCAAAAACAAAGTTTATATATAAAAAAGAATGTTTTCGAGTAAACTTCTTTTTAATGTAACACATATTTAAATTAAACTAAAATTGTTTTTTAACCTTCAGAAATCTCACATTTATATTCAAGTCAAACTGACTAATTTCTGCAAAAATTAGAGATTAATAAATATTCATAAATTCAATTTTTTAATACACATATAATGTTAAAGCGTGGCAACACTAATTGCAATCTTCAAAATTTATTACGACTAATTAGAGCTTTCAGTATGAAAATTTTCATAACTAGGAGCACGAATTAGTTATGTCAAAAAAATTGAAGACGATTATTATTTATTGACGAATCTTACAGATGCATGTTTCCAAAGGTTTTTGTACAGAAAATTTAAGTGCTTTCTGGATGCTGTCCGAATAAAAAGAAGCCTTGATTTAATCGCAGTATCAATAGCTCATTTGCATCCTAAAGTGAAATAATCTGCACAAAACGAATGTGAATTAATGCTAGCCGAGAAACAACGCGCTCTTAACAATAAACACTAATAATCAGCTGTATTATTATTTCACAGTTGAAAAAAACAGTTAATTATCATCTGCGAATTATTCCGCATGCGATTGAAAGTATAATATAGCGAAAAATGCAGCAATAAAATTAAAATTTCTCTAATGGCAATTCGATTAAGTTATATATTATTAAGAAACGACGTTCGTAACTTTGAATTGTTCGTTAAATAATTGTCAATTTACCATAGATTTTTGTAATAGCCATTTCCATACCATTTTACCATAGGTTTTGCCAAATTCACCATTTTTTGTAGTACTAATTCGCTCGAGAAACAAAACAAAAAATGAATTTAAATGTATAGAATTCTTCAACATGCTTATTTATACGAAATAACAATTTTATATATCGATTGACTAGTTTTTATTGTGAAATTAATACTTGATAACCACTATTTTTTTATTCGTAATATTATTATTTTTGTATCGATTAAAAAATTTATAAAGCACTTACAAAAATTTAATGAACGATAGCTAACTATTTTATACACAAATAATTTATACCTGGTAAATATCAGAATCTACAAATTTAAAAAAAATGTCATTGTAATCTCTTTCGATTTCAGGTTTCTTGTGATTGTTTAGTTATTTGATTGCTGCAGCAATATTAATTATGAATTATGAATGACGCTAAAGGTTAATTCATAACTACTACTTCCATCAACATTTATATTGCTGTTTATTTTTTAATTACAGGATTAAAGCGAATTATTGTAAGATTTGAAAGATGACCAAATATTTATTTATTATTATTATTATTTTAATTTTGAGTTAATTTCCTATGATCTTAAGATATTAATCTCTTAAATGTTCTTAATTCCATCGGGATTCTATCCTATTAATATTATCAGTCCAGGATTCTTTCTGTTAACTGCGTTATGAAAAACACACAATGTAACATTTTACAGACAGACCGCTGGATAATAGCTCTCCCAAATGTAGAACTAGTTTATTCTTGATTAATAGATGCCCCCTAAAATATGATTTTTTTTTAGAATTTTAACTAAAATGTATTAAAAATTTAGATGGAATTATAATTCTCTCCCTTAATAACTTTAAAGCAAATTACTGCAATATATATATAACTGTAATCTTCTTTCCATTTGGTCACACATTATGTATTCCCATCCTATGTATAGATGATTGCTTAAATGAGAATTAAATCTAAACCAATTTTCCTTAACATTTATTCTATCGTAATTACTGACTGAACAAAATAAACATCCCAATCCAATGTTTAGTTGCAAGAACAATTCAGAGCGGAAGGTTGTTTAACAAAAACCAGAATGGATATCTTTCTATACCAGAATGAACCAAGCGATAGCAAAAATATATCGGATCAATGGACACATGAAGCACATCCGTTCTGACCACAGATAAGGATAAAAGGATCAAGATTAGACATTTCGGGAGAAAAAATGAGAGATCCACTTGATTACTTCGGGATTAGCTCTGAGCTTTGAGATGAAAACATATTATTTGATGAGACCTATCTCAATCGCTAATATCATTAGTCTTATCTCGAGATAATAAACATTCGACATGGAAATGAATGGATCATGTAAGTCATATTTAACACCTGATTAGAGTATAATTAATTCAGTTCAATGTTAAAGAGTTATTAATAAAAATCTTTCAGTATCATAAAATATTAAATAAATATTCGATTATTTCATAACTGATTATATATAAAGTACAAACCAAGGTGAGTGTTTTTCCTCTTATATTCTAATATAATAAATCAAGTTTTGATTTTATCTTCTTAATACAGAGAGTTCAGTTCAGTTGTATTAACATCCCGTTTTAAAGCAACACTAGGGTTATTTTGGGATGGACCTCATAACTTTTAGCAGCGGTCAGATGACGAGTACGATACCTGTACTAACACGACGGTTCTTCGATGGAGTAGGGTCTTGAACCTGAAATCCTCCGATTCCGAAGCCGAGACCTTATCACCAGGTCACTGTGACCCTTCTCAGTATAAGGAAGAGAAATTAGTAAATGTTTTGGACCACTTTTCGTTGTTTCTAAATGTTAATGGAAATGTGCGATTTTGATTAAATTAATTTACTAAATTTCTAATTTCATTTTTTTTTCTTTTTTAATTATCGTTTTCACATACAAAAAGACAAACAAATGGAAAGTATATTTTAAAGAAAATATTATGTATTGTAGATAGTATATTTTAGCGGAATTTAGACGAAGAAAAGCGTTAAATATATTTCACTCATCTAACTCAATACACTTTTTCAGTTACTGCATGTTTCTTGCACTTGGACTCACATTCAGATTGTTCTTAGCAGGAGTTCAACATAAACGTTATAGAAATTTATAATTTTGATATGAATAAAATACACCAAATTTCATTCATTTTCTAATTCCGTTTGGGATTACTACGCTCACATACAGAGAGGTAGAATTTAAGTCACTTTTTTTTAATTCAAAGAGGTCTATAAAATAGGAAAATTCATCAAACACAAGTCAATATTTTTTTTTTTTTTACAATTCAAATTTTTTTCAAAATTCTTAACAGAAATCAGAAAGGATTCATTGGTAAAAATGTTTGCCTTTAGACACAGTTGCGTATCATGAAATATCATTTTATGGAATTCGGAGTCGCTATTGAAAAATGTTTCTAAGAGTGTATAGTTTGCGAAGAAAAAAAATTGATGTGTTCCAATTCGTTTTACAACAGGTTATTTATACATGAAAAGATCGAGAATGTATTTGAATTTTTGAGGTGTTTTGTAAAAATAACTACACTATACAATGTACATTTTTAAAATGAACCTCACCTTTTAACAAATATTCGGTCATTACGTAAATAAAGTCCGAAATGGACGAAAAAAACATGATTCATGATTGTTAATGCATAGAATTAAATGAAAAAATATGAAAATTAATGGTTGTTAATGAATATCTAATCCTCTTTCATTAATATTAATATTCTTTCAAGGTGAATATAAAAGATTGTTTTAAAGCTTCGAATCACATAGAAAAATAATGTGAAATTTTATCTTTGAAAGGCTCATTAATCTTCAATAAATAATTAAATGGAATATTCTATGTTGGAATAGATAATAAACGAATTCTATTTCTTGTAAAAAAAATATACCAGAATTAACAATGAAAAGATATGAAACTAAGGAATGAATTACTTTGAAACTAGATCAACAGTAAAGAGCTTATCTTAAATCTAATTGTATTTTTTAATTTGTAAATTATCATCAAGTGACAAATATATATTATTTTGATAATAAGATTTGAAAATATTTCGAAGATATAGTGTTCGGTTTAAAAGACTCGACATTTTGTTGTGGAAAATTATTAACACACATGATCATATTTTTCCTTTTGTCTTCCATATTTGTTCAAATCGTAAACATAAATAAAAATCATTGTGTTTATGTTTTTATTTATGTTTTATATCTCTTCTTAAACAAATGGGTCAGCTTCATCACAACTTCGCATATTCATCCTTTAGAACAAGAAAAAAAATAACTTTAATTTTTCACCATGCAAAAATTGATCAAATGCTCAATGAATTAGAAAATAGTAGACACTTAGCCATTTTCTGGATTAATTGAAGAAAAATATTTTCTACTACTTAGATGTCAGCTTAATATTCAAAATTTTACTTTTTTAGTGATACCAAATTCGTTTCCGTGCCGTTTTTTCCCCTTCAATTGCTATTATTTTTTTTAATTTAACGCAGGCGATTTTGAAATGTGGTAACAGCAAGAATAGTCTGCTTTAATTTAACGCGATTTGTAAAATTTCTATTCCATATCTTTTGGAATTTTTTATTAGTTTAAAACAACTATTTTATAATGTTTAAAAGAGATGATATATGTATATCCTTCAGCTTCAAACGATTATAAGTGACAAAGGTTCAAGGACAGACAATTAAGTGGTATAGTATAATAAAAGGATTATGTGTATAATAATAATGCATACAAAATTAATTTTTACATTAAATATGTTTTATATAAATATATTTTAATTCTAAGAAAGCCGGGTATATCTGTTAGTGTTCAATAAAATTAATTATAGTACAGTAAATTTTCCTTTACAATACATATTTTTATAAATCCAAATCATTTTTATTAAAGTGCATATCATCCAAAATAAAGTACAAATAATTATCATCCATGGAAGTTATTTAAGAATAATATTATGGAACGGGTATTCAAGTGACAAAAATGGTGACACGGATTTTTTTTTATATCTTTTATGTCATTGTCTTCATTATTTGTATAAAAAAAGATTAGTGGAAAAAGTTATTTTTTATTGTTTAGGGCATTTTTAGTTCAATTATCTTGAAAATGTTGCCAAGTGAAAATTAAACTAATGGAATTGACAAATTGTTGTAGATTTCATTTTATTATTACTTTTTCATAATATTTTTAACCCATTTTTAAAATACATATCCAAAATCAATAATCATTAATAAAGTATACTTCAAATAAATATTGAAGTAATTTTATTTTTAATAATACAAAAAAATTTCGATGTACCAAGTAATTTTGGAAATTTATTGCACTTTTTTCAGAAATAGAATAAGCAAATAATCGTTATTGAAATTATGTTGAATCTGGCAATAACAAATCAATAGTTAATTAAGTAAATTTTTTGTATGCATTATTAAATGTTTTAAATTTATGATATATTTTTATAGAACACGTACAAAAAAAACACGCCATATATTTAATGAAAATAAGTTTCGTAAACTATTTAGTTCATCATGCTTCAGATATTACCACAAATCAATAATTAAAAAAATATTCTGCAGTAGCATGAAAAATTTACAATTAAAGAAAGAGAGAGATTTCCGACTAGAAAGAATAGACAGCGATCTGGAAATAAATTGACCAATTTACTAAACAATGGACTAAAATATGTTCACTGAAAAAAATATGTGAATAATTCTGACAGACGATAAAAAATACTGTTTTTAAAGTTAATAACGGTAAATAAATAAATCGTTTGCAAAAGCAATCCAAACATATATAAATCAAATATATGTTGACGATGTTACTACTAATATAAAAAGAAAAAGAAATAAATTAATTATTAAACTGAAGAAATAAAAAAAATTTAACTTATATAAATATGATTTATGTTCCGGATTACTTATTATGAACTATGTACGAAAGACTTATCTCTTTAATCCTCGTTTCCCGTGCAAGAGTCCATTATTATGGAAATCTTCTAATATCTCTTATTGGCGACAATTTTCCAATATCCTTGTTGCTTGGATCTGATAAATAGGTTCTATTCTTTCTCAATCTTAGAAGAAATATCGATACTCGAGAATACAGCATCTATTGACTGTCTCTGAAAGAATTCCGAGACTGCTGTATCAGTGATTTCTATCGAAACTTGAGAGCGCGAATTCTTCACAAGGAAACGAAAATTGGGTGCCGCAAAATAAATCTCCCTTCAACGAATCGATTTAATATCGTAGAAACTATTATTCACATTTGCGTTAACTTCACTTGAATTCTTTTCTTCAACTCTTCTCTTCTCTCAACAGTTGAAAGCAGGAATCACAAAATTGGATTTCTTCAAAATATCGTTTTGCAGATTTCTGCACATATTAAATAAAGGATTGGAATCGTACAAATGCAGGAAGTTAGCTTTTGATTCAAAGAGCTTGACCTACAGAATATAGAGTGATATTTTTGGTTAACTTTGTATTAAAACATTGTCTTTAAATATTGTATATTCTAAAAACATTAATCTGGGTTTGAACTATTTGAATACTGACATAGACATATGAAAAATTAAGAAAGCACAAAATTATAGAAAATAATAATTAAAAATTACAGAAAATTAAGGTTTTATAGATCTGGACACATATGGTGCGATTGAAAAAAATTTTGAAAACTGAAGATTTTAACTAAGAAATCTAGAAGGAAGGAAATGAGTTTATATAAAATTTTTGACTAACTTTGTATGAAAATAAACTTTCCATTAGATCCTGGTGTTCGAAAGATATTGTAATCCGGCTTTAACAACTAAATATTAGTCGTTGACATTTATGTATAGTTGCAGAGTTGTAAAAAAATTCTTCAGAATTTTACGAAATTTATTAAAAATAAAAGAGGATGAATATTTTAAGTAAGATTTTTATCAAAAGTGTTTGAGCTCACTGATGATGGATTCTATGTGTTACATTTTATATTTTCTATTTTAGCAAGCGATTTTCTAAACTATATAAAAGTAATAGTACACAATAACATTTACGAATCCTATATTTGGTCCAAAAAGATCATGAAAAATTTTTTTTATTTATGGAAATGGATTAAAATGATAAAGAATTTGAAAAGTTTTAACATCTGACTCACGAACTTTACCCTCAATTTATGGTTTACAGATAGAGAAACAGCTGTTAAAATTCAAATCTTTAAAGAAAAATATAAAATAAGTAATATTTGTTTTTATCTTTTAACAAATAAAATTTATTTTTGTTTATTTTATATGTTTCTAAATGACACAAAACATTCAAAATGGAGATTAAATATAGAACAGGAGTGCGTGTTTTTATTTGAGGCTCATAGCATTGATGCTTGCATTCCAGAGTTTAAAATTTCTGTGATTTAAAGAATAAGATCTGGAAGACCAAATATCGCTCTGTCGTGGTTTTTTTTAATCGTGTTTTTTTTGGGCGGGGAATATTTAGATACGAATGACTTACTAATTACATATGAATATTTTTCTGTCTTACATATGAAATGGTTATGAATGCACTCAGTTTAACCCTTTAAAGGGCCATTTTTTTCTAGTCATATTATATTAAAATATTTTTAAGCTTGAAATTAGAATAAGAAAAGGAATTCATTAGGCTTATTAGATAAATTTAATTTGATTAATTAATTAATTTGGTTCATTAATAATTAAGTAACAAATCACGTCATTTTGTGTGAGATAAAGAACTGAGGCATCTAAGTTTCTGTCTTTCTAAAAAAATTTGTCAGAACTTATGCCAACCTATATAAATTCATACAAAGATCGATAAATTTGGTGGGAAGCATACTTCTCACGGCCATAGAAAGGGTTAACATGTTATTCTAAGCAATCTGCTATATTGGAGTGTTTATTTTATTTTACAGTTTATCTATCATTGCTTACATTTTTGAACTTACATTCCGTTTTACTATGGTGAAACCGCCATCTGCTCCGAGATGTCCACTGTATGACATTGTCAGCTGAGAGCAGATAGAAAAAGGTTCTAATTGTTAGTTATAATTTATTTTGTGTGTGTGTGTGTATAAAATCGCGTTTTTCTCCAAAAAAAAGACACTAAAATAAAAAAAACTTAAAAAGCATAAATATTAAATATTAAAACATAAGTAAAAAAAAAATCAAAAAGTACGACTCAAACGGAGGACTCGCAACACACGTATAATCAATGTTGTTCTGACCACTATATTGCACTGCCTACACTCCGAAGTGGAAGTTGAATATACTTATTCTAATAGATAGTTATATATATAAAAAAAAAATTGTGTGTAAAATCTCGTTTCTTTTCATGAAAAGCACTCATTTAAATAAAACTTAAAAAGCAAAACCTTATCTAAATATAAAATTTAATCCTAATCTTTCAAACCGTTCCTTAGATGCGCGAAATAAATTTATATATATATATATAAGAATTGCTCGTTTAATGTTATAAGATTACCCTAAAACCAGCGTCGTAACAACCCAATTTACCAGAACATCTGCTGTTTACAGCATTTTCAAATGCATAAATATATCAGTGAGTTGATTTATTTCCACCTGCGAAGTCCCCCCCCTTGTGTTCGATATATAGATCAATTTATTTTCTTTTGAATTTGGATATTTTTTTGTTATTTTATCGTTTGTACCTAAATGACTTCGTAATATATCAATCACTTTTACGATGATTCCCTCGACTGTATGAATGAGTCTCTAATGTGCCATATACTAACGGATACTTAATGTTCTATTCTTAAAGAATCATTTGACAAAGTGAAATATAGTGATTTCGGTAGGAAATATATTATTTTTATCAATTTTAATCGTAGGTCGAGAGCAAAAAAAAAAAAAAAAAAAAAAAAAAAACAGGTTTAATGTTTTATAAGTTTTGATATGATGAAATAATCTATAATGTTTTTGCAATGAAATATGTTTATTTTCTTTTTGCAATGAAATATTTGCATGTGTTTTTTTTGTATTATTAATATATATAACCTTTATTTTACAGAAGTGTTATATTTAATAACTATATTTTTGAATTTTCTTATAAGTATTAAAGTAAAAAATGCTTTACTTTTAATTCTTTAAAATCACTGTATTCTATCGACTTTGTAATAACAGCTAGATCAATTTTGATGCAATTCGTAATTTGTGTTTTTTTAATGAAACGTAGTATAAAAATTATCATGGTATAATTATGAATTACTTGCATAATTATGAATATTTTTTATCTATATATTTTTTAATCCAGCAGAAATGAGAAATACGAATGTTGAACACATGAGAAAGGAAGCATAATTTTTATTAAATATATTTATGTTAATGCTAGTTGATAAGTATTCTAACTATGCTTTTTTTTAAGGTACCGAACTAGGTTTGGTGGCTAATTTTTCAAAAAAAAATTAATGTTTATTTGACGTTCTTTTATTAATATACGAAAACCATGATGAATAAAAGTTATATTATTTAAATATGTACGTAGCTTTTCTAGAAAAAGAATATTTTGATGTAAATTTTTGCATTTATTTACAAAAACTAGGATTGTTTTAGAGAAAAAAATTTATTAGTTTTTCATTTTTTTAAAAACATTGCATGTGCAACATATCTTAGAGTGTAACTAACTATTATCTAAGAATTATATTGAAAAATAAAATTTTTGTATGTAATATATGAAATTATCTATGAAATTTAGAATTTTTTTCAAAAATATTTACACGAAACAATCGTAAGTCCACTTCTACAGCATTCAACATCAAATGCATAGTTCATTACATTTTGCCTAATGTAACGAGCACTAATTATAAAGTTCAATATGATACCTTGATTATTTTTTGAGATATGACGATACCTGTACAGTAGAACTATGAAAAACTCGTTCTTCAGAAAATGCATTCAGAGTTTTTAAATGTTTATAAATAAACATCATTTACATTGGCAAATAGTTTGCTATAACTTGGTCTCTAATTGACATAGAGACAAAATAAAGATATCACCAAAAACAGAAACGCGCCTACTTTTTTAAATTGCATTAAAAATAAATTAATAAAGATGCGAATTTTCATCCAAATTCATATTCTCATCCTATTTGGATATCTAGCAACAATAAAATATGGATTTTTTATTAATTTTCATTTTCTCTCAGTAACATTTTTCTCAAAATAAACAAAGTACAAAAAATTTATTAATAAAATTAAAAATTAATCTATGCAATAAAAATCCAAATAAAAACTTATAATTAGAAAATTAATTCAAGCAAACAATTAACTAAATATTTCATACTAAAATATTTAAAATAAACTCCAAGCGTAATTAATTGAACTTAACTCAGACTGAAAGCGGAAGGTAAGTTCCTAGTTGAAATATATCAAAACTAACTAAAATTGTAACATGACAGATTTGTTACTTTGAAAACTAATTTGAAATAAACTATTTGATTTGTTATCATGAAGTAATCTTTAATATTTTCAATTCACTTCACAACATTCAATAGTTCAGATTTATGTAGGTCACTATATGGAACATTCAAAATGTTCGGTTTCTTGAATAAGAAAGCTATTATTGAATAGTCTAGTCTAACACCCTTACCTAGACATTGATACGTTACAAAAACAAATGGGTTTGTCATAAATGAGAATTTCAATGTTTTATTTAACATTAAAGAGGCATTCATCTTTGGATTTGGATTCATAAATGAAACTGATGGATGAATTTTCACTTCGTAATCGCATTACTCTACTTGCATGAAAAGCTATTTCGGAACAAACAATGTCTAACCTACAAATCGTTGTTTAACGTCAACTTCACATTAATTTTCTGTTATACTGGAAGTACAGAGTGTTTCAAAAGTTAGGAATAACTTCGAAAGTCAATAATTCGTAAACGAATGAAGATGTCGTTTCCATAGAGAGAATGGAAATGAAACTGGATTTTTGAAAACTAAACCAGAATTTTACAGTTTTAATTATTAGAATAAATTGCAAATTTGGAGTAGCGTTGTATTAAATAGGATTATAAACTAGTTAGACTGACAGATATTTAAAGCATCGCCTTTTACACAATTCGCTTGTCAGCTAAAGAAACCGGTTTTTTTTCTCAGTATTAAGTACCATTTCCTATGGTATGACAGAATATGATTTACTTCTCTATGATTAACTGTAGCTTTTACTAAATGACAGATTGAACGATAAAAATTTCTGCAATTCGATACACGTTGACCTCTAAAAGCGCTTATTTTCACTTTGTCATATTTAAGAATAAAAAAAAGACCTTTCAGACGGAAGAATAAAAAAAGCGTCACGTTCATTCGAAGATGAAATAAAATTAACTGAAAAGTCCGTTTTATTTGCTTTCAGTTTCTGGAGATGGAAGGTTTGGTGAAGAATGGTTAATCCTGACGACTTAATGGAACAGTCACACGACAAGACTTCGACTTATTCGTGCAGCGTGAGTTATGATTTATGACGTTTTATCACATGAATGGAAAGAGTCTACTTTCGTCCAATTGGCAAACACCCAATGATAAACTTCTCGGAAAAAGAACAACAAATAGAAATAAATGTATTATGTCACTCAAAAAATAAATCAGTGTGTCAAAAAAATGAAACGGTCAATAGAAAAGTATGGTGAAACTAAATGTTTTATTTCTGCTTTTTTTGTATAGACAGAAAATATTTTATATAGTTTTCTGAAGTATAATATGAATTGCGACAAACAGCGGCAAATTGTAATAAATGAAAGATATATGATAGATAGCATTTTTTCGAACTGTAACTTTTACAAAATGCTGGATAAACAGTATTCCACAACTCCATTTATAACAAATTATTTCTAAAAAAACAGTAATAATTTAAATGATGTATACAAATAAATAAATCGTTTGCAGCAATTTACACAATGAAAATATATATAAAAATCGTTTGCAATGATATATTAACTGAAACGAAATAAAATGAACGAATAAATAAATGTGCAATAGGATTATTTAATTTCCTATTATATTGTTAATTTATATTTTTAAATTAAAACAATATTTTTTTTTAGTTTCAGCAGTGAACCTGTGTCATCACTAGTTGAAATAGTTGCAAAATATTTAAAGTAATAAGTAAGAAACAGATAGTGTTACAGTCTTTCGTGTTAGTTTTAATTTATACGATTCAATTTAATTTAAACAATTTAATATCAATTTAACTTAACACCCATTTTAAAATGAATCTCATTTAATTACGAAAGAAGTAACAGAAAAAATATAATTATTAAGTTGAACTTTATTTTATGGTGATTAATTTTATGGTTTTTATATAGGTATTTTTTAAAACGTTTTTAAAAAATTCTATTATTGATAGTTTAAAATGTTGAGAATAATATTTTTATCACATATCTGAACTGTTGAAACAAAATTCTACTAACAGTAGGTACTAAAAATAAATTTACCTACAAAATTTTTAATTAATTTTTTTATTTAACTTATTGACTTAATAGATTCTTATTTATCAACTAAATATCTGTACACTTCAAGCTTTGATAGTCATATAACTCATGCAATTATAGAAATCATTAAGTTTCGTTTAGTTAAAAGCCGTTCTGCTCATTAAACTATGCATTTCTCTAATTTTTTCTCCCTCGCCTTTGAATTTTAAATTGAAACTGAATTAAATAATCTTTAACTAATACAAAAACTTTTTTGCTTAAATAAAACATGTTTCTTTGTAAAAAATACGAGCACAAAAAGCAGAATTGTTCAACGTCGAAGTCTTATTTGTACTACAGGTTATTTGGTATAACATATGCAATATCTCAAAAGATTATTTAATAAAAATTTCTTTGATTCATCATAAAATTCAATTTTCGCTTTTAATTTCAAAAAAGATTTAAATCACATAAAAAAGAATGTTTTATTTTGTTTCTGTCAATGAATGTACATCTAAAAAATATTAAATCAAAATTTTATACTGTTCTTCGATTTTAGGAAAATTCGATCCAAAAAATATTTTTGATCTTAAAAATAATTTCAACTTTTGGCGACCAAATCTTATTGAGCTATGAGCTTTAAATATTATTTACTTTAGGCTAATCAACAATTTCATTATTTTTAGCTCATCAGCATTTCAGAATTCTGCGTGCCGATTGGTTTATCTTCCAGACGGCGAAAAAAATGTCTAAAAGCGAACATTTTCAAAAAATAGTCATATTTAAATTTTTAAAACAACATCAGTTTTAGTCAGAAAAAAGTGGAACTTTTTTAATTTAAAATGTTAATGTCTGAAGAATACTTTATTAAACATGAATTATAGGACAGATGGATCTAAAATGTAAAATTCTTAATTCATCAGAATCTATATTGGCTCAAACTATATAAAATGTAATTTTTTACATCATTTAGATAATTTTACTTATTAAATGTTTACTAACGGTTAGAACTTTTACTAACGGTTAGAAACTATTACTAAGGGTTTAGAAATTATTTTTTGGTCCCCAATTTGAAATATATACTACATATATATGAAACACGTTTGACTTAAATAATACATAAAGTAATATACATCTATAAAATTTGAATTAATGATAAATGTATTTTTAGAAGGTCATAGAAAATTTCTTATATTTATTTTTCTAGAAAATATTACAATTCATATCCATATTCATTTCATTTCAAATAGATATATCTTGATAATTATAGTTAACTAGGTGTAATTTGAAGTGAAAGTAAACTTAATTTTTTTATTTGAATTTTTGTCAATGCGATGGCAATGTGATGAAAAAAGCTAATTTTCCTCGTACGAACGTAACTTGCTACAGCAAGTTAATTTTGTATGAAATATATAATTGAACCAGTGGGAATATTCTCTCTAAAACTTTCTCGCGTACTTCCTAATAAAGGAATCAGACAGAACGCCTTGCATGGTATTGGCGTAAAATAATTAAGAAACATTAAACTTTGGTGCGAATTTAGCAATTTTATTGAAACAATCCAGCCATCCTTGGTGAGTTATTTGGCGATTAAATCCTGGCATGCATTTATAGTATTCAAAAATCAAATTTGTATTTTAGACACGTTTTTCTCCACCAATTGAAATAAAAAATTCACTTGTAATCATCAAAATTCATAACAAATTTGATATATTTAAATCATTGCGTTTTTTTTTGGAATTATCGAGTTTATATGTTTCTGAAAGTATAGACTAACAGACATTCAATCTTTGGTTGGATTTGATTCAAAATTTTACAGATGTCTACACTATAAATGTAAAATAATTGTACTGAATTTTATTTATCTAGCTCTCTTCGTTCTATTGTGTTAAATTATAATCGAACAGCTAGACAGACGGACTTCCTCTGAACAGATTTTATTCAAAATTTATTAGAATTCTGAAAATTCGATGTAAAGACCGTATACCAAATTTTAACGACCTAGCTCAAAGCGTTTTTGAGTTAGCTTTGTCACAGACAGACAGACAGACGTTTTCTAAAAATGTGTTTTTCGAAGTCTGAGAAGTCTAAAATGTGGAGATTCGAAAATATCTCGAGTTGGAATTTTTTGACGATTCCTATATTTTCTTTTTATTAAGTATACAAGAGAGTAAAAATATATTGAATATATTTTTAATTGAAGAAATAAACTATGTATTAGAATTCTAAATAACAAAATTAAAAATAGAAAGTTGGATTTTTTTTCCACAAATCCAAAAATTGGATTTTTTCTAAATCTTGAAAGATTTAGAGTTTTAACCTGAATTTTAACTAATATTCATGGTTGAAATGGGTTTCATCAGAAATTATATCAATATTTGTCCAATGAATTATCATTGGTCAAATATTGCATTGCATATGCATATTTGCATTTTACGATTTTCGTCTAACTTTAATCAATATTAAATAAATATTTGAATGATATATTGCATGCCTATATTTTCAATACAGATCTATTTCATATATTTTTGTTCGGTCTAAATTTTGATGGGAATACACAATTTTGATGATATGTCCCAAATTTAACTTATTCAGTCTTTTCTGTTCATTAAATATCGTAATCATACAATACACGGATATTTATAATTTTAAAATTTGTTTTTTCGAACTCAGTTTACAAATTCTAGAGTATATTGAATGACAGAATATCAGATTAGGTTCAGAATTTGATACAGAATTTCATTTCGGTTGATAAAATGATAAATAAAATTTTAATCATATAATTTTATTAGTTTTTTAGAAATCGCAGTCATATATACAAACAAATTAATTTCTTATAAATGGATTTCACAGAAAGTTTGATGAAAATTGGCGTGTTTCATATAAATACAACAAAACAATTGTAAACCTTTTAGATAGTCGTATTTTTGTATAATTGATTTCGAAGACAGACATTATTTCATAAGATGAATTCTTTCTGATTTACGGATGTCTAAAACATGAAGGTTCAGCAAATTCCCAGAACAAAAATATTGTAAAAGCACCTGTACAAAAAAGTCTATGTACGAGAGAGTAAAATTTAAACAAAACAAAAAGCATTCAGCCGAAATTGTAGCACTTATAAGAATGTTGCAGAAAAGATTTCGTGACATATTATGCATTTTTTCATGTCTTCATGTCATTAATTTTTAATGCACTGAATATTACAAAAGTCAATGTCTAGACAAAATATTGATGGAAGAAAATAAATGCGAAATACTTTAGCAATTCAGATAAAGTTTTCTTAGACAGAAAATAGATTCTCATAGAAAATAGAATTTAATATGTATAAACTTGTTATAAAGGATTTCTCAGGGGGGGGGGAAGCAGAAGTATGTTACTGTGTTATAGTAGGTTCTGCTTCCACTTTAAATTTTTCCTGGCTGTTAAAATGTGTATAATTAGAGTATATTACTTTTTATGAAATTTTTAATAATATAAATATTCGCAATAAAATGGAATTTTGCGTTTGACTTTCCCTTTATAACATAATATATAAATTTTTACAAATATGTTAAGCCTTCTCAAATATTTGTTCTTTTACATGAAAGTAATTCACTCTGTCATTATATTTCATGGATTACTACAGCGTTAAACAGTACTTTCAGTAATATATGTCGCCATAGAAATATTCATTTTAGAAATAAAACGTTTGAATGTTTTTATATTCTAGAAAAGCAGTTGATAAAAATGAACTTAAAAGTGGTTATAGTAGTTGCGAATTTCATGCAATATGCATATCAATGATACTTTAAACTATACATTTCATGTATACTGTGTTAAAAAAATGTTTTTCTGTAGAATATCTTTTAAGATAAATTTAAAAAAGGAATCTTATTAAAAAGATAAAATTTTTATATTAAAATTAAGCATTTATTATCTTGAGAATACAACCGAATTCGGAATTTTTATTTTTAAAACTGTGACAAAATATCATCATGGTATTTTTTTCCACTTTGAATTTATCGTTTGCATATTTAATTTTGTTTTGAATTTTTGGCATCATTTTAAATAATTATCAGTATTTATAAGTAAGCTATAAAATTATACAGTATCATTTAAATTATTATATCATTAATATATACTTTTGAATATGCAAACAATAAAATACTTCCCATCCATCCTTCTCGGAATCCTAATATTAACCAAATATGCTAGAAAAAAGATAATTATATTTTATATATTGGGAGAAATTAATTAACATTAAAATAATTATTATTTTGCAGTTGAATATATACTCCATGGTGCTTTTGCATTTTTTTTATCTCTGAAAACAAAACCGTAATCTTCTATTCGTTATTTATTTACATATGCCATTTTTAAATAAAGGAAACTTTGCAATGTCAGGCGATTATTTTTACATAATCGTTAATTATTTACACATGTCATTTTTTGAATAAAAGAAACTTTGTATTATTAGACGATTATTTTTACGTAATCGTTATTTATTTACACGTGTCATTTTTTGAATAAAAGAAACATTGTATTATCAGACGATTATTTTTACATAATCGTTATTTATTTACACATGTCATTTTTTGAAATAAAGAAACTTTGTTAAAATCAGACGATTATTTTTACATATTCCTTATTTATTTACATATACCATTTTTAAATAAAGAAAACTTTGTAATATCAGACGATTATTTTTGTGTCTGGACAAAAATTTATTGAGATGTGTGAATAATTTCAGTGTACGAAAAAGTCACACTAATTCCACGCACAAGACCATAACGAAATATGTTGTAAATTATTGTTGTTACTTTACATTTTTTTAATGAAAACTTACAAAATATTTAAATTGAAAGTATCAGAGTATCAGTCGTTATTGCGTCAGATTTAATTTCGTTTTCAATGAAAATCCTCATTTATCAGTTCTGAATGAAATACAAGAAGATAATTTTATACAGAAAGAACCCATTCATTGTATTTTTTTCAAAATGTTTGTAACATAAATCGGAAATTTTATGACTTTTATAGTATAACTTTGCTATCTTTTATATATATATATATATGTGTGTGTGTGTGTGTGTGTGTGTGTGTGTGTGTGTGTGTGTGTGTGTGTGTGTGTGTGTGTGTGTGTGTGTGTGTGTTTTTATTCATATATATATATATGTCTTCATCCTTGGTTATTCTATAACGTATAAGGGGATTGATTCCATGGAGTTAAATGAACCCATAAATCTACATAAAACACAGCGCTTCCAGCGTCTGTATCTTCTTAGAAATATTTCATTTATTACAAGATGAAAAAACAAATTTCGATTGTCTTAAATCAGTATTTTATGAGCAGTTTCTTTAACAAAATCTTTCTAAAGCACGAAATTAAGAAAAATACCTGCTTCTATTTCTTAACGCTATAATAGAAAGTAAACAATGTGTTAAGAAAACATCGTCTTAAATCAATGTAATGGATGTCGGATCCTTTGGATGTTTATTATTTGGATGTTATATTTGTGTTATCGTAAAATATATTATTGCATATGGCTTCATGCGATGTTCCTGGTCATTTCACCGGATAAAGTAAATTAAGAATTATGTGTAAGAGATATAAAAGTTGGCTTCATGAGCTTATTATATCAAAACAAAATGGCGGAAATAATTGATACAAAAAATGTAGTTAAGTGTAATTTTTTCCTTCCATCAAATGGCTAGAGTTGTTTCTGAAATGTAATATAACATTTTCTTATTCAGTTTTCTTCTTTTCTAAAGAAATTCAGATATTTCTACTGTAAATGATAAAAATGAAACCTTTTTTGAGAAAATTAATAAGTATATTTCTTTGAAAGTTACCAATTATTAATTGACTAGAATGATATCCATTTTCATTTCTTTATTCCTGATACATAAATCATGCCAAGTTTTTTTTTTTTTTATATATATATAATTTTAACGAAACGTGCAATTTTTTTTTATTTGAAATTGAAATTTTGTATTTGAACTCTACCGTATAATAAATTAAAATGAATACACAGGACACATAACATTTAATACAGAAACTTTGAAATTTATTATTTAAATTTATCTGATTGAAATGTATAAATATAATATAATATAAATGCAGAAATAATCGCGATCCAATAAACAAGTTCAGAAACGTTAGATATACGCTTCCAGTTGGCAAAATGCACTATAATAGTGTCGGCAACACAATTAAAAAAACACATTTAACAACTAGCTTAGGGCAAATAAAAATGCAGCGTTACACGATAGAACAACGTGTTTTCGTTGTTGAAAGATATTTCAAAAACAATGAAAGTCATTGTACAGAACAGTTCGAAAATTCGAGAATTGGCTCCTTAGATGGTGTGATTTAACACAATTATATTTTTTATGGGGTTATTTGAAGTCAAAAGTTTATGCAAGAAGCACGTTTGCATTGAAGGAGGAAATCCAACCCTGTATCAACGAAATTCAGCCACATTTATGCAAAATGGTCATGGAAAATTTCGACAAAAGAGTGCGCATGCGCCAGCAAAGCCGTAGAGGCCATTTAACATAAGTATTATTCCGTGCACAATCCTATCCTGTGTATTTTACGATTCAATAAAAATATAACAATTTTTAAAAATTGTCTTTGTTTATTTGATTAAAATCTTACGTTAGCACGTAGTTCTATCGTATAAAGCTTCATTTTTACTAACCCTAAATTATAAACGTTCGAAGGGTTTTTTTAAGAGGATGGCCAACATTTTATTGTACAAATGCTGATTAATTTAAAATTTTGCGTTAATTTTAGAACAGCCTTTATAATAATCTAGAATTAATAACCGCTATCAAAGATGGTAGTACTTACTTAGAAGATATAATGTTACAAATTTTGTATATTTTCTTAACATTTGTAGTAATACACAAATAACAAAAATACCGACACTCGTCGTTATAAAATTAATATTTCCGTTGTCAGCTTAAATATGGTATTCACTAATACTCATAAAAAATCTAAATAAGGAAATTTCAATTACGGTGCATTTGAGTTTCGTATTAATCAATTAATTTTAAATAAGCTTTCTGTTGGAACAGTTCAAATCCAACTAACCTGTCAAGCAATTTTCCTAAAGCAAACAATTGAACATTCTTTAGATTTACGATTAACATGAAATTAATCCACTTTAAAACACCATCCATCAGTAGCAAACTAATTATTCTCGCTTGTCATTAGTCCACGGTCACTCATCACTTACCATGTGTCAGTTTTGCGATAATGGAACTGGACGCAAACAGACCGGTGGTCAATCTAATGCGTTTCAACAGGAATTGAATGGCATGAAGGGTTCAATTTGTGCTTGCCTTGTTTTGGTTGATATGACGTGATTCTGATGTTATTGTAAGTTATAATTGAGTATGCTAATTAAATATGTTAAGTTAGAATTGAAAAACGTGCATGGGTACTTAAATATTTCAGAATCACTTCTTATTTCTTTATAGATGACATAACATTGCTGTTATAATAAAATATGTTTTTTACATATAAGAGAACATGAAATATTGATTTACAGCTACAATTATACAGCTGGAAAGCTAGAAGCATATGAAAATTTTACGTACAGCAAAAACTACTTCCAAAATACACCTTTTGTGTCAACATACAATAATCAAACATAAAGTATAAGAATTTAAAAACAGATGCAGCAACTGTTTATGCAAGCGTTTTGAACCAATAAAATGCTTCGACAAAAATGACAAAATTAATTTCATTTAATTTACAACTGAAATAACTTCCGATTGATGACATTTTGTGGCAACATATAATTGTCAAACATTGGATGCAACGATCTGAAAACTGAAGCATCTAACTGAACCGAAGAAATATTTTAGCAAATTAAACAAACGACATTTTATAGTACAGCTAGAAACAATTCCAACATATGGCACTTTGTGGCAACATATAATAATTAAACAATAGATACAACAATCGGGGAACTGATGGAGCTAACTTACTCAAGCGTTTTGGACGAACCAATAAAGTGTTCTTGTAAATTTGGCACACGAAATTTTGATATAATAGCAAAATATTTTTTTGAAATTTATGTGTTCTTTTTTTTTCTTCATAAAAAATTTAAAATAATAGCTAAAAGTTGAAAATGTTTTAAAATAGTGGTTTTTCAACTTCAGTTTCTATTAAATTTTCAAACCTTTTCTCTAATAATATTACAGACGTCAAACTGAGATGTTGTTTATAATCCTTTGCATATAAATTGCTATGTAAGCCCTTTATGTGCATATTAAAATTTTATTAATACGTTTCTTTGCCATATAAATGGGCAAATAGTTCAGTTTATGATAAAAATATGCATTAAATGTCTTTCATTTCGTTATTGCTTTTATATAACCAGAAGAGTTAGATGGCATATTTGCATATCTAGTGCAATAAACTATGGAAATAATTTCCCATAAAAAATTTAAAATTTTCCCCACATCTAATCAGTAAATATTTGTAACATATAATTTTCTTTATATTACTGAACGAACTCTTTGCCTTCAGGTCAAACTATTTTATCATAAGTCATTTTATTTGGTTCCGATTTGGTATTAATTTATTATTTACAAAAAATCCGAGAAGTTGCATTCCAAAGAATTAAAATCAGTTATTTCTTTTTTTTTCCAATTCAAAGTTTATATCTTTTTTTTTTTTTTACTTCTCGTGCATACTACAATTTTATACAATTTAATTACCTCTAAATTCGATATGTTTATATTAAATATATTTCCATTACATAAATATAGATATATTTCCATGCTTTGAGAACTTTTTTCAAATAACTTCTAACTAACTAACAACTTCTTTCAATGATGTAAACAAGTCTCGCGTAAAAATTTAAAAATCTATGATTGAAATACAATATTTTTTCTATACTGTGAAAGAGTAATAGAAATATCTGATTAATATTAAGTTTATTTTAATTTAAATTAACTTTACCAATTGTTCACTAATTTCTAAAAACCTAAATTGACACGACAAAACTTGAATTGATTAAAGTAACATCTATATTTATTACAAGAAATACGATTATCCTTCCTACGATTCAGTCATTAATATTCGTAATAAAATTATCGCATTTTCAGAGCTTGAACTGATTTCTTGATTAACACTATGCAAAAACTTTCCTTTAAGATTTTAAATCCAAACCCACTCTGCAAAATTCAAATTGATTCAAAAATCTTCTTAAGATTTATTACGATAATTCCTATAATGATTTCTATTAATTATTTATACTCATTATTAATCAAGTACATTTTCCTGGATTTCTTCTGATATGCAGTTTGAGTACGAATTTTGATTCAAAATCTTCTTAAGATTTATTACAATAGTTCCTATAAAGATTTCTATTAATCAATTATTTACACTCATTATTAATCAAATAATCTTTCTCTATTTCTTCTAATATGCAGTTTAATTGCGAAATTTGATTCAAACAGCATTTTATGATTTATTACGATAATTCCTATAATGATTTCTATTAATCAGTTATTTATACTCATTATTAATCAAATACATCTTCCAAGATTTCTTCTATTGTACAATTTAATTACGAAATTTTATTCAAAATCCTCTTAAGATTTATTACGATGATTCCTATAATGATTTCTATTAATCAGTTATTTATACTCATTATTAATCAAATAATCTTCCTCGATTTCTTCTAATATGCAATTTAATTACGAAATTTGATTTAAACAGCATTTTATGATTTATTACGATAATTTCTATAATGATTTTCATTAATCAGTTATTCATGCTCATTATTATTCAAATACATTTTCCTCGATTTCTTCTAATATACGCTCTTTGTTTACGAAATTTTATTAAAAAAATATCTATATTTATTTGGATAACTATAGTCATTAGTTACTACTGCGCTTCAGACTTCAAAACGCGTAATCAATGAAAAACAACTTCCCTGGTCACTTTTGTCAACTTGTTTTGATTAAACAACACGCCGAACTGAATGAAATTTGAATCAAAAAGCTCTTCAGTTTAATTGAATAGCTATGATTCAGTCATTCAAATTCATTAAGAATCAAATTCATCCTCTACAGTTTCATTTAACACATCCTTTGATTAAACACTACGCCAAAACTCTTCAATAAACGCGTTTAATCAGACTTCATCAAGTCGAGTCAATGGATATTTTTGGTCACGAATTGCTATTTCCGCACGGAAGTTGGAAGTTCCGAAGTCCAGACGACGGGGCCATGTTATCGGGACGCCGAACCTTCAGCTTCATCCGTGCCTGCCTTAATCGGACTGGCATCTGGAGGTCACTCAAGCTTCCTGTCATTTCCTGAGATTTGCTGGAGTTCATTAATGAAAGGACAGTCAGGGCTCTATGTTAAGTCAGAACATTTCCCATTTAGCCTGTTGAATGTAACTATATTGGTTTTTAAATAATATTGGAGTTTTATATTTATTTACTGATTGAAAAACAACCTATGTCCAATTTAACCGATATCATATTAATCTGAATATATTATCAAGATAATAAATATATCAAAATGTTGATATAAAGATAGGAAAGAAATGTGAATGAATGCACGGATGTCGTAAACTATAGAAAATTTTTCTAGGTGATTAATGTGAATGCTATAATAGCAAATTTATCTAGGTGATTAATGTGAATGCAATAATAGCAAATTTTTCTGGGTGATTAATGTGAATGCCTTAATAGCAAATTTATCTAGGTGATTAATGTGAATGCCAAAATAGCAAATTTTTCTAGGTAATTAATGTGAATGCTATAATAGCAAATTTATCTAAGTGATTAATGTGAATGCCAAAATAGCAAATTTATCTAGGTGATTAATGTGAATGCTATAATAGCAAATTTATCTAGGTGATTAATGTGAATGCCATAATAGCAAATTTTTCTGGATTATTAATGTGAATGCCATAATAGCAAATTTTTCTGGGTGATTAATGTGAATACCATATTAGCAAATTTTTCTGCGTGATTAATGTTAATGCTATAATAGCAAATTTTTCTGGGTGATTAATGTGAATGCCATACTAGCAAATTTATCAAGGTGATTAATGTAAATGCAATAATAAAAAAAATTTCTGGGTGATTAATGTGAATGCCATAATAACAAATTTTTCTGGGTGATTAATGTGAATCCCATAATAGCAAATTTCTCTAGGTATTTAAAGTGAATACTAAAATTCCTTTAAAGCGCTTTATGTGCACTTGGGTTTTTTTGGCTAATCGGAAGGTTGCCAAAAAAGTTTAAAAAATGACAACAAAAAATCAAAACTATGAAAATAGTTGGATAGTTTATTTGGATTTTTATTTGGCCTAAGAACTTTTTTTTTACTTTTTCATACACGTAGTATAGACAAAGTCTAGTGAACGTCAAAAAATTCGAACCCAATATTGTGGCAAATCTCCACGTTTTAGACTTCTCTGAGTTCCAAGAACACATTTTTTGGAAAATGTCCATCTGTCTGTCTATCTTTGACAAAGATAACTCAAAACCGCTTTCAGATGGATGATTGAAACTTAGTATACGATCTTTACAGCAAATTTGCATATTTCTGCCGTGATTAAAATCTGTTCAGAGAAAGTCTGTCTGTCCGGCTATCTGAATATAAGTTAACATAATAACTGCGAAACGAAGACATCTAGATACATTGAATTCTGTACAAAGATTCAACATGTATACAGTAAACATCTGTCAAAGTTTGATGCAAAACCAAAAAGGGGTTGATTGTCTGTCGGTCTGTACTTTCAGAAACATGTAAACGCAATAATTAAAAATCGTAATGTCTTATATATATCAAATATGGTGACTATAAATCCAGTTTTGTGTCACCTTTTTGCTTCAATCGATTGAGAAATACGTGTCTAAGAACAAATTCGATTTCGGATATTTAAAAAGTATATACTATTAAATGCATGTAATATATGATATATATATGTGTGTAATATTGTTTTATGTGAAGCAGGATGCAGGTTTCAAGACATATATGAGACTTTTTACATTTTTAAATTCTTTTTAATCCATCGGGAAAGCATAATTATCTACAAGCAAAGACGCGGACAGTATGCGTCTGCCACAACGCAGCACAAAAGCGGAAGTGGGGAACAAGGCGAAATAAACTATCCCTCATCTTATATAACCTCAGATTTTGATAGGGAAAGTATTATTTTACAGTGCTAATATATTAATAAGATTCTGATAGGGATTTCTGACACATGTCAATCACATATAAAGGAAACACAGGGATCTTTTAAAAAAGAATGCGCTTACTGGATAGTTTTCCACCCCTTCACGCAGAGCGTGTGAAAGTGTCGGCGTTTAGTAGATTCAGCAATTTTATAAAGCTTCTCTGAATTAATTTAGAGAAAGTGGAATTGGATCAAGAAATAAGAGAATATTTTAGAATAAAGTTACTATGGGCTAAATTAAGATAAAACCTTGAAAATTAATTAAATTGAAATAAAATTTTAAAATATCATTACATATTATATACACACACACATATATATATATATTGTTACGAAATTTCCGGGGTTCGTTTGGATAGTGGGGGTTATATGGTGTGAAGAACGCTCAATCACCAGGCGGCGGCAGAAAATAAAACAACGACGTTTATTTACACGAAGACACACAGGACAGCACAAAGACGACAACTATATACAGCACAGAAGACGATTATCTTCAGCAGAGACGTGCAGCATACAAAACAGCAGCATACAACAGACTATACTGCAGACGGTAGCACACAGCTTAGTTCAGCACTATCTTCACTCCATCGCTGCTCCGCTTATTTCTGGAAGGCCAGTTCCTTAGCGTCGGTTCCGACTACGACGACTCCACTGGTCCACGACTACTCAATTCACGACCACTCCCCGGCAGGTGCAGTTCCTTTTATAGGTCTCAGGGGGCGGGGCTAGAAGTCTCTTAACCAATCAGGAACGTTCGAGGCGTAACTCGGTTCCTACTGGACGGACCGGGAAAATTCTCGATGTTTCGGGTATAATCTATTTTGGCGCCAAAGTCGCGAAATGGTCACCAAGTTTGTCGCCAAGCTCTGGGACCTCCTATGGAACCAACAATGCTGGGAAGCCGCATCACAGATTCGTAACAATATATTTAAGAATAATTATTTCTCTAACATACAAACGCTTTGCCAGCAGAAAGAATTAATAAAATTACATTTTATAAATGCTCGTACATCGAAATAAGCATCGCAAATAAAGTCCTCCCATTCTACTCTCTGTTTTATAAAAATAGGGTAAGGGGCTCATTTTTTTTTCTGTCTCATATAATGTAGTATAGAATATTGTAACAGTAATCGTCAAAAAATTCGAATTGGAGATTTTGAAAAATTTTCACGTTTTTAGACCTCTCTGATTTCCAAAAATTCCTTTTTAGAAAATGTCCGGCTGTCTATCTGAACAAGGATAATTCAAAAACGCTTTGAGTTCAGATGGTTGAAATTTGGTATATGGTCTTTACACTAAAGTTGCAGATTTCATCAAAGTTTGAGTAAAATCTGTTCAGAGGGAGCTTGTTGTCCGGCTGTTCCAATACAAGTTAACACTGTAACTACAAAAAGAAGAGAGCTATATAGATAAGATTTGGTACATAGAATTACCAGTTTAGTAGAATTAGTAGTTTAGGCAACTATCAAATTTTTAACATCCACTTTGACCATATGTAGGTTCGTGTTTTTAAAAACATGTAAACGCGAGAACTCAAAAACGCAGTAACTTAAATTTGTGATTACAAGTGCAGTTTTATGTCAAATCTTTGTTCCAATTGGCTCATAAAAAGGTGCCTAAAGCACAAATTCGGTTTTCGGATACTATTAACGCCATGCCAGGGATTAATCGCCAAAATACTCGCCAAGGATGACAAGATAGATTCAATAAAAATCCTAAATTCAAGCCAAAAAATATTCTGTAACTATTGTACGCCAATGCCATGAAAGGCGTTCTCTGGCATGACATCAGAGAGTACGCGTGGAAGTTCTTCTTGTGTATAGCCGAGCACCCAGCCACTACTAAACGTAGCAATAAACGTGAGGAAGTTTAGGGGAGTTTTTACCTCATGAGTTGATTTTGTCTCTAAAAGATTAACATAAGACTTTTTGCAACTTCATCAGTAGTTTTATTTCAGTTATCTAAAGAAATAAACATCAAATTGATATATCTGCATTATGCATAGTAATATCCAAATATAAAGAGCTAAAAGACGAATGAGAACACCTTAAAGATAACAACAACAAAAAAGTCTTCGCAATCTTTAAAACTATCAAAAAGTTCCATGAAATCGTTGATTAAATATTAGCAAGAAGCAGTTGGTGTCTTATCGATAACACTGCAAGCTACGCCCTACCTGAAATAATGACCTCATCAGTCCCAGCTTTTCTCCTATCCGAATAATATCTTTTATGTAGCAGCTCATGCATAGAGGATGCGTCGGGTCCATAACATTTCCGGTCAACAACTCATTGATATGCTGGTCTAACAGCACTGTTTTGCCGCTTTGGACAGGGAAAATTAGGTCTGAATTCCGGGTAAAACTTAAAGCTTGGTTTTCTCTTCTTTGAATTAGGTTTTTCGTTAAGGGAAAAGTTTATTCGATATTAAAAACTAAAAGTTTGTTTACTGATTTTAATGGTGTTGCTTAGTAATATTTGGTTGCTATATTATATTTATATTTTATACTAATCGCGCTTGGTGAATAATTTCTTCAGGAATACTGGTTATCTAGTTTTTGATTTATTAATACAAAAAAATGTAGCTACTCGATAAGACTTAAAATTTTCATTTTAATAAAATTAATGAAATTTATGCCGAAATAATTTACCTATTTCTAAAATATGCTTTCAAAATAAAAATGTTTTAAAATTCAGTGTGTTGAGTTAAATTCGATCGATTGTGTCGATTTTCCTAACAGGTTAAATAAGTTTCAAACACACAAAAAGATATTATATATGAGTTTACAACTTAACATTTTCTTATTAAATACTTGAAATATATCCTCCAATCAATATATCACTTATATAAATATTATGGCATTTATCTTGCATAAAAGATCATTTTACTAATTTCATGGATTATTTTATTCTAGCAATACTAAATTTTAAATTTTAGATAACTTTTTTACTTTAATTAGTAATTTACTGAAATTGAAAAAGTACATTTAAGAGTCATTTAATATGATAAAAGCGTAGGAATCAGTATAATTCAATAATATTAGTTTTTATACTCATCAAATAATGAAAATCACGGAGACTGAGAGTGAGGGAAAAAATACATTTAAGCAGATTTGAATCTCTAATCCTACATATCAAAGAAAGATAATATTTTAGACTACTTATTCGTATGTCTGTATTTTATTTTCAAAATTTACTCATAATTATGCAGCAGCGATATGTTGTACACAAGAAATCTGTTTGATTAGCTCGACAACGCACATTAGTAAAAAATCACATAATTAAAAAAAGGATAAGTTGGATTGTACATAGGGTAATATTTATGGTGATGGAACAAAATATGGACTAAACATTTCTTCCGTATCCAATACGAATTAAACGGGTCAAAGTGATGTAAAATCTTCAAATAAACTGATCATTAGATTTCAGCGAAATTTTACATTTTAGGTCACTCAAAGCCCGAAAAACAAACATATTTGAAGTTACATACGTCCATCTGTGAGCAAACAAATTCAAACCACGGGATGGCTCCTAAAAACTTTCTCGCATATTCTCTAATAAACTTATCATGCCAGAGAACACTTGACATAGCATTGGCGTACGATAGTTAGAGACTTAGGCTTGAATTTAGCATTTTTACTCAATCTATCGTGTCATCCTGAGAGGGTTCATTGGCAATTGATCCCTAACATGCCGTAAATGATATCAAAATCAAATTTGTGTTTTAGACACGCTTTTCAAAATTGAATGAAACCAAAATTTCATAGAATAAAACACTTGTAGTCACAAACACCAATACCAAACTCGATATATTTCAGTCATTGCGTTTTTTAACTATCGCATTTACTTGTTACTGAAAGTACAGACAGACAGACATTCAATCCGCAATTGGAGATGTGGTTCAAAATTTGACATGCTTCTATAAAATAGATGTTAAATCTGTGTACCGAATTTTAGCTATCTAGCTCTCTTCGTTTTGTAGTTGCCGATTTTAATTATATTCGAACAGGTGTACAGATGGACTTCCTCTGAACAGATTTTAGTCAATTTGATACAAATATGCAAATTTGGTGTAAAGACCGTACACCAAATTCCAACCATATAGCTGAAAGTATTTTTGAGTTATCTTTATCAAACACAGACGGACATTTTTCCAAATATGTGTTTTTCGAACTTAGAGAGATCTAAAATTGGTGATTCGTCAAAATCTCAAGTTCGAATTTCTTGAGGATTACTGTATTTTCTCTATATTTTATCTACGAGAAAATAAAAAAAAAAAAAAAAAAAAAAAAAGAATAATAGGTTCTAATTAATAATAGAAGTTAAATAATAGGTGCTAATTTGTTGTTGTTTTTTATTTTAGCGTTAATTAACTTACTAAATGTTAAGAAATATTGAGGATTTGTTTCAATTTCTATTTAATTTACTTTTAAATGATAACTACTGATAAAAAATAAAAAATGCGATTATAATTTTTTACAGTCAAATTTTATATCGTTTGAGTGCAAAAAAAAAAAAAAAAAAAAAAACGTTATTAATTTTTTTTAAAGAAAGCAAAGATTTTTTAATTAATTTTTTTTAAAGAAAGCAAACCTTAAATTAAAATCGTCTGATTTGATTTAATCGTTTGATTAATATTTAGTCAACTGCAATATTAGAATGGCTTTGAAGCTCGTTTTCCGCAAACAGCAGAAATAAAATAAATATTACACTACAAATAAATTTAATATACGATCCCTGAAAAAAAGTGGTTGCTACAAATCGACTACTTTAATTTTACAACTTTTGTGAATATTTCGAAAACTATTTTCGATATGCGCACAATCTTGGCATTTTAGCATGCCAGTTTTGCTCCTGTGCAAAACTTTTACTACGTTATAATTAATTTTTTATACCATATACATGTTTAAAAATTCATAAAAAGTATTAAATTTATGTTGTATATGCACTTATTTCGTCATTTAATGAATTGCGATAATTTTTCATTAGGGAGTAATTTTTTTTGAGAAATGCGATAGGTTTCGAGATATCGCCGAAAGTTCAAATTTTTTATTTAACATTGGACACGCCATTTTTCAAAAAACTATAGCTATCGAAATTATCATGAGAATTCTATAAAATTTTATTGAGAGGTTTAATTTCGTGACGACAAATCGATTCAATCATAAACATTGAATAAACGTAATGGAAAAAGTTCAAATTAATAGTCAATTAATTGTATTAGTTTACTCGATTAATGCATACATGCAAAAATATAAATAGACAGACGGTTTACCCCTTTTGCACAAAATCTGATTAGACAGACGGTTTACCCCTTTTTTTCAAAATCTAAATAGACAAACGGTTTACCCATTTTGCACAAAATCTGATTAGACAGACGGTTTACTCCTTTTTTTCAAAATCTAAATAGACAAACGGTTTACCCATTTTGCACAAAATCTGATTAGACAGACGGTTTACTTTTAAAATCTAAATAGACAAACGGTTTACCCATTTTGCACAAAATCTGATTAGACAGACAGTTCACTCCTTTTGTTCAAAATCTGAAAAGACAAATGGTTTACGCCTTTTGCTCAAAATCTGAAAATGCAGACGGTTTACTTATTTTTGACAAACTCTATTACAATGGACATTTTAGATGTTGTGTACCAAATTTTATCTATATAGCTCTTAACGTTTCGCTGTTACGAACACATCCGAACAGCCAGACAGATAAACTTCCTCTTTTCTTTTTTTCATTCAAAAATTATAAAGGAATCTACAATTTGGTTTGAACACAATATTCCAAATTTCATCCAACTAGCTCAAAGTATTTTTGAGTCATAATGCTCACATACAGGCATATTTTCAAAAATGTGCTTTTCAGACGCAGGGAGATCTGAAACAAGAAAATTCTTCGGAGCCTTCAGTTCGAATGTTTTATAATTACAATTGTATACTTTGTATATATGAGAAAGTTTAAAAAAGGTGCCATGTTGTGTTAATCTAAATAAAGACAAATTTCCTGAAAATCCAGCTGCTTTTAAAAAAGAAAGAAACATTTTGTGTTGAGAAAACAATTATTCTTTTTGAATTTACCAGGTTTTATTTCTTTCTTTCATGTATAACGAGTTTCCACAAGCAGCTAGTAGTATATCAAATTTCTCAAAAATAATTTCATATATCTTTGAATACTTATTGTTTAAATTTAATATTATATAAAGTGCTCAAATACTTCTTTATATTTCAGTAAAAAAAACAGGAATAATTTTATGAAAATACAAGTAAAATTTTGGCAATTCTTTTCTTTAAAATTTGCTAACATCTTGACACTGAAAATAGCTCTTTTCAACACTACAAATTTCAGTAAGCACATGCACTTTATAAAGGGCAGAATGTGATTTTGGAATAACATGTTTTTATAGCAACAAAAAAATACACCAGATTCAATTTTGCATTATGTACAAACGTAACTGCTTTCTTTAAAAAAAAAGAATAAATAAATGGGGTTTATAAGCACGACTTTGATTACTCAACATCGAAGCTATATTAGAACTGTCCATATTGTCACGACTTCAGTGCGGTTTCATGACTCGATCTGCATAATGTACGAAACATATCCTGTTGATATAACACAGTACAAAATACAAGATTTCAAAAACATACATAACAAAATATAGTAGAAGTGTTCTTTTGGTGATTCTCGGGTGATTCAAAAGTCCTTGAACATTTGAAAATTCAATAATTTACTGAATAATGTAGATAGAGAGGTAAAAATTGACATACATGCTTGAAATGACATGGGGTTTCACTGAAAACAGTGCAAAAAACGGCCAACAGTAGCTCTTCATATGATAACAAAAGCAATAATTAGTACAACAATTGATTTTTCTTTATAACAAATGCTCAACATGTCGACAATCATTCACCAACAATACTTGTAGTCGAAAAATAATGTTGCGAACAGCATCGTATAGCATATCTGTAGGTGTAATGAAAAAGTGTCGTTGGATGTTGTCTTAAAATCCTTAATGTGATCAGACGATCGCGGTAGATTTCAGACTTCTGGCAACCTCACAACCAATGTCATACAATGGTTTCCAAGACAGTTTTAGAATTATCGATAGCCCAAATTCTGTAGTTCTGGGAGTTAACAGACCCTCAGAGTGTGAAATGGGCTCCATTGGTCCACAACATGTTTGACAAACAATCGTCATTTTCCTGCACTTTCTTTACACTTGTTTTTCTTTCAATAAAACCCAGGGTTATTTCAAGCATATGTATCAATTTTTACCTTTCAATCTACATCATTCTGTAAATTTTTGAATGAATTTTCAAACGTTAACGGACTTTTGAATCACCCTCTACATAACTTCGTTGAATAGTGAAAATGATCCTGCATACATTTTTGGGATAATACACCTTTCCCCTTCCATAAATGTCTAAAGACTGAATTTCAATAGTTTAAATTTAAAGCAAATTTACACATAAAAAAAGAGGAAGAAAACGTGCCCCAAATTCCTTGAAAGACAAGACTGCTTTGGGATTTTATAATTACCATCAAAAACTTGTTTGTTTGTTTCTTATGGCACTTGCCACTGACAAGCCCGCTGTTACGAAGACAGCGATTTAAGCCTGAGGGGGACGTCTCTTATTTTTTATAGCAGCGCCAACTAGGGCCAAGAGTACGACTTTGCCACTTCAAGCATCATTCATTCGCTTGCACAACCCCTTTTTACAGGAGGGCACATTCACACATCTCACAGATAGAACAACAGAAGAACAACCATGCCCAAACCGGGACTCTAACCCGGGACGCCCAGAGCACGGGGAAGACGCGCTACCCCTATGCCAGGACGCCGGCACCATCAAAAACTTTTTTCAGCAATGAAGAATTAGAAAATTCAATTTCAAAAAGAAACACGAGTAGTGAATGACTTCAAGAACATAATATAACAGTCAAGTCAACAGTCATTGAAGAATAGGAAAATTCAGTTTTAAAGAGTTACACGTGGAGTCAATGACTTCAAAGTCTTGCTTTGGATAGTTGTCAGATTGTCAAAAATGAAAAACAGTAGCTTCGAAAATACATGTTTTCAAGCGATTTCTGTGTTTCTGACACGCAAAGGGATTAATAGTTCAAAATAGTAAAAGATGAATTTATCTACTGACATAAAGTACATCGGTTCAGATAAGTTATATTTGCGCATTATTTTGGATAGATTGTTCCTTTAAAACATATTCTCATCTGTGACCATATATAGAGGATAACACCCGAGTCGGCATTCTCTTAATTTCCATACTTTATCTATAAAATGAATAATTTTGAAGAAAAAAAAATCTATTTTCATGATGTTTTCATATTTTGCCGGGTTTACACTCGGCCATTTATAAGACGGTCAGTAGGCGGCGCATCTGTAGAAAGGGAGTGGTTTATGTTTGCCGCAATTTCATAGCATAGATTCAGGGATGCCATGCTTGGCTATAAATTGCCATTTTGGAGTCCCTGAATTTTTTTTCACTGCGTATCGTATTAAAAGGATGAATATTTACACAAAGAAACGTGGTAAAATAAAAAATAAAAAATTAACCACACCTAAATTTGGAAAACTATAGCAAAAAATGGCAAATAAAATGAAAAAAAAAAACACATCCTCGCATGAGAAAGAGCAAAGAGCAAAAAAATGTCGGAATTAATTTATCATAAGTGATCGATTTTTTCAAGCCAAAAAAACCGCCAAATTCTACAAAAGCATGCGCAGTAAAAAATAAAATACAGCTGCAAGTTGTTGTCCCGTCGGGACAATTACTTGCCATTGTCCGAACAGCATTTTTCATCCTTTCTACGCATGCGCTGTTTTATGACTGGTCGAGTGTAAAACCGGCATAACATCATCCATTAGTGAAAACAGCAGTATATGATTATCATATGTTGGACTCAAATGCAAGATGGTTCTTCTATGGAATCAAGATTTAAACCCTGATCCTCAAATACCTGCAACCAAGTTTTGACTGTCGTCATTAAATAAAATTGAGAAAAGATCAAGAACTATAACTTATTTCAATATTAGAAAAGATCATGATTCTGCTATTAATGAAAAAATAAGACTATTTTGAACTATATGACAAAATATACTTTTTAACACAACTGAACGCGTATGAAAATATTAGGTTTAGAAACCAAATTAATCCTTAAATCCATGAATTTTTATTTTAATAAATAAAATTTGAAATCAACCGAGAAATAAGTAGTTAATAAGGAAAAAAAACACCTACGACTTTTTTAAAAAGATTTCCAAAAAAAATCATATTGATGAATTACTACATCAATATGAACAATCACTCCTTGAGTTCTATAAATCTACTTCGTAAAATAATATAATATTTCAAACGAAAATAATATCTCTCTTTACATTACAAAACATGAAAATTCATGAAACAATTATTTTTAGCATTTAAACGTAAAAGAACATTTTGCATGATAAAACACATGCATTTGCTAAATGGCCACTGTGTGGTACTCTTACATAGGAATTTTACACCTCAACCTGTTTGAAAATATAGGCCAGTCACCAGCGCCGTCTTTTCATACATCCATAAATGGCAAAGGATAAGATGACCCTCTATATTTAGTTATGTTAAATCGATTTTGCATGTTGATGTATTAATACATCACAAAAAAAGCTACATTTTCCTTGATTAAATTTAACAGTATGTACAAAAATATAAATATTATCCGTCACTTTCAGCTTGTTCCTATCCAAAAGCAATTTTCCCTATATGTTTTTTACTTTTTATATAAATAATCATAATTCGTAACACCCGCCGAAATGAAATTGTACTCAGATAGCGTGCCAACGATGAAAATTGTCACAGATAAAGAAATAAATTGTGAATGATTCTAATTTCGTTCGGAAACTATAAAATAATTTTTGTAAAATAAAAAATAAAAAAAAAATCTCATCTTTGCAAGCTGGAAGGCAAAGGTAGATTCCTTTACATCTAAGTTACTATCTGGCAACATAAATTGTTGATGCTTTAAACAGTCAAAATTAGGGCGTGGAAATCAATTTTCAGCCTCTAACGTCTAAGATATTGTGGCCATCGAAAAACTTTAAAGCAAAGTTTCTGCATCTTAATAAGGTGTTAATTTGGCTAATTGAATTTATTTTTCTATTTTCAATATTAAGAAAGTTATAGCGAAATGAAAATTTCAACCACCCGCTTTGAGCTAAATGGGTCATTTACGAACTCGTACGAGATTTTTACTTTTCTTGCAACATATTCGAAGGCAGTTTAAATCCAAATAAAATTTCTCTAATTATTCTGTCCACAATATAACATGAGCAAATCATTAAATGCATATTATATAAACTTTTGAACGAAGGGTGGTTTTAGGTTCTAGATCGATGAAGAACTGAACAGATTTTCTTGAAATCTTGTCATGAGAACCATTGTAAATAGGTATCTTCCTCTAGGAATCTACCTAAAATACTATGTAAATGTTACTACATAAAGAGATATGAGGTTTCAAACATACGATGCATACCTACATTGCTATGCATTTAAAAGTTATGATTTATAATTTTTAACTTCAAAAAAATTCTTAAATATATTAATCTGCTTTTGATAATGTAACCTTTTGCCGTCTACTCCGACCCGGTCGAAGGCACGCGAAAAAATCTCAATGAACGGACGGCCGGAACTATGATGTTGTACAACTCTTCCATTACGAAGTACGTCCCGTCATCGATGGGAACAGCCGACCCCCACCCTTTTTCTGTATCCACCAGGGTGGCGAGAACTAACCACCATACCGGAAGCTTTTCATCCTCATTTTTGAGGTGCCCCAGTGGCGCTTTTGAGAATGGTACAGAATTTTACCTATTGAAGAGACTATAACTTTTCTTTTACAATGGTTTTAATAATTTGTCTTTTCTTTATGTTCATGTAATCCGTACAAACATGTTTCGCCACCCCTAAACGTTGCGGCCAATCTAATGGCAGGTTTTTCGAAGTAGGAACACTAGAGGATACGCAAGCCCCACTTTCCAAGATTGGAATTAGTAGATTAAAAATATGTTGCCAACTTAGTTGTCAAATAAATAGATTTGTCAAAAAATTTTAAAAACATTTCATTACTTTCTATAATTAGAAAGCCCATCATTTTTCTACCATGTCTCGCCGTTTAAGATTATAATCCCTCTTACAGGAATTTATCTCAAAAAATAATACTTTGAGATCCCTATCTCAATGTGTATCACAGCCTTGAACTACAGAAACAAGATTTTTTTTTTCTTCTCACATCGTTTGGGGATTCCATTGAAGAAAACACAAGCTCCTCTTTCATTTGGAGGCGTTGAAGCGAGATATAATATATCAATCGCAGATTCTCCATATAATGAGCCTTGATGAAAGACGTGTCAAGTGGGAAAACATATGAAATCACTGTCGCTGCAAATGTATATGTTCATGACTCGTTTTTCTCCTGTATGTTTGAGTCAGCTGATTGAATTATGTAATACAAAACACACGGGAGTTCTTGAGATTTAATAACAACATGTGTGAATCTAGACATGAAAAACAACTTACGAGCAATGTCACTTTTTTTAATTACGTTTAGTGGATGATTGATTACTGAATACAAAATCTAAGCGTATTCGGAATATCTATTGACAGATTAGGGGTTTTTCCATAGACTAGAATATTTATACAATACAATTGTGTTTAAACTTATAATAGTTAAGAAAATCAAATATGCATTTGGGAATAAAATTTGATTAAAAAAATTTTTTATCGTTATTTACTTAAAATTTTTTAAGATCTACAATTTAATTGTCTACATCAAAAAACAAATTTCATTTATATATATATATATATATATATATATATATATATATATAGCATATTTCTTTTGGAGGCATCGTATTCACATATACATAGACAGATACAAAGAGACAATAGGTACTATCATTCAATTGATACAAATATTGAATATTGGTGATAAAAGCATATATCAAACCTTAATCAGCTTATTGTTTATTTATTATCTTCATATTGTTACGAAGTGATAAAAACGTATCCCTGACATGCCGACCTTGGCGACAAAAATTGGCGACTTGGCGGGAAATTTGGCGGTCTTGGCGACAAATGTTGGCGACCTTGGCGTCGAAAGGAATCTTCTAGAAGACTCCAGATGGTCCCAACATTATATCACCGAGACCAGTTTCTCCTTGAAACTTGGAGAAAGTTCTGGGACTTTCCCAAGATTACGTCACTTCCAGTAAATGACATCACTTCCTGTGGGAAGGCTATAAAAAAAAGCAAGCACTCGAGACCGAGAGGTCTTGGAGGATTAATCAGCAAGAAAGCTGCTGAACTAGTAATTAAATGTGTGATTTATTGGCGGTATTTTTGCAGTAGAAAATTTTTTGTAACAATATTATGTTGATGAACATACAGACTTCTGTTAAACTGATTTCGTCCAAAATTTGATACAAGTAAACAATTTTCATGAAAAGGTCACATACCAATTTTCATTTGTCAAGCAATCGTTGCCATCATTCGTAATTAATTGTAATCGCATAAGACACATTACTCAAGAACTTACAACATTTCTCAAAAAGTTGAAATCAGTTAGGTATAGTTTATGAATTGATATACTTGAAAAAATTAGTTTGATTAAATTCATATTGATAAAAAAAATCTTATTAAGAATCAAAAACATACAGATCATTAGAATATCATGAAATGAATATAATTTTAAAGAGTATCATTCAAATTTAAAATTGAAAAAAAAACATCTTATAAAGTATGAAAATCAGTTAAGAAAAAATGTATTAACTGATTTGTATCTTAAAAACTGCTCTTCAAATTTCAAATGTTAAGATACATCTATAAGCGATGTTACATTTTCTTAAAATAAAACTAAATATGCATTTTATGCATTGTTTTTTTCGAAGTAAACTTATTCTACATAGAAATTTACACGAAGGAAAGATGACAAATTTCTTTCAATAGCAAATGAAAATTGAAAAAAATTTGAAATAATTTTAAAATTATTTCCAATGTTCATTCTAGTCTTCATTAAGTTCTAAAATCTATAAACGGTTTTGATATGTTCGTCACTATTTTCTTTTAAATATACAAATAATAAAAGATACCATCGCAAAAATAAAAACAAATATACTTTGTAAGCATTATTTTTTCGATGTAAATTGATTTTATATAAAAATTTATGCTATAATAAAAGAAGATAAATTTCTTTGAATAACAAATCAATTTGAAGAAAAAGTGAAATAATATAAAATTTATTTATAAAAATCATACTGATCTTGATAAGTTCTAAAATCGATAAACAATTTTGACACGTACATCATTATTTTGTTTTAAATATACAAAGAATAAAAGAAACCACAGTAAAAAAAAAAAATCCTCCCACCTCTAGGCAATATTTTGTTCTTCGTCTTTTAATAATAAAAGATGACCTCCATCCATTTTCAGAGTCCAGGGACTCATCACACCTGTTACAAATTCTGGCGAAAGGAAGATAACATAAAGCAAGATGGTATGATGCTAATTTAGAATTTTCATTATAATAATTGGGTTTTCTTTGTGTTGTTGGAGTACTTAATATCATAAATAATGTCATTATTGTCTTAACCATTCATTGTCTTTAACCATAAATTTTGTGGCCTGAAATAAAATATAATTCTGAAACAAGATAAATAACAGAAAATATTTTAAAGATTTTGCTATGCATTCTAAAATTATTCAGTAACAAATCATCCCGTTCATTTATTTATTTCATACCTTTAAAGATGGAATTCTATCATTCTAACGATTCTTGATATATCAAGACTCTAAAATTTCTGCAAGAGAATATTTCAGATTAAAAGAGACAATTTTGATATTTTCGGATATTAATTATCATTTAATAATTCCTCTTAATTCAAATTTGATTCCATATGAATAAATGCCATCTGATGGTGAATTTTAGAGAAAAAAATTATTTTAAGATTCCATAATATTTATATAAATGAATTAGGTGGTTAAAAGTTACTTCGATGTGCAACTTCAGTTTGTTGCTGATGATGGAAACTCAAATAAGCATATAGTAATCTTTTAGCAAATGTCTTCTCAATAATGTTAACCTTGTCAGCTATCTTAATTTTTGAATTTGGCGACTTGGTATTGTTAGTATCACTAGTGATTTGAAAGGAAATGTTGATGAAGATTTAAACTATTAGGAAATATATTAAAGACTAAAAAATAGTAAATAATAAAAATGATGTTTCCGAAAATAATATTGTGTTTTTCCACAATAATGTCGCTAGTCAATAAATTATAGCTTCATTTTCTTTTGTATATGGAAATGTATTTTTTCCCCGTTAGTGAATCACTGTTCATTTCAAATCAATTTTAGCTATTAGTTTAGGTTTGGGTTTCAGAATTCGTGAATATAATTGCAAAGAAGCAAAACTTTTAATTCAACTATATATTTTCGTCTAAAATACAACAAATATTTTTTTTTTTTTACTTTATTCCTTTAACAATTTACCAGTGTTCTCGAGATTTCCTATTTCCAACTTTCGTTAGTTAATCTATGAAAATTTGAGGAGATATTTTGAAGAGTATAAGAGCCCGTATAAATGAGCATATATTCTAGTATCAGGGAAAATAATTCCAAGTTTCTATTAAAATTAAATTATATCAAAAATTTGTTTATAATTCCAACTTGTTTAGTTATCCATTAGCGTTTATTTTTCTAACCATTATGTTTCCATAGTCTTGATCAAAATATAATTATTTTCTGGCTTTCATACCTTTAGTAATGCAAATTTTCAAAAGCTTCTTCATTTTTATGATGAAATAACAATTACTGAGAAGAATTTAAGTAATTAAATTGCTTAGCATTTTAATATCCAAAAACAAAGAAAAAATATAACACCATAATTATTAAAAATTTCTCCCATTTGAAAAAAACGCAGCAATTTAATGAATCTCCCTTATATCTATCTAATACATGATCAGACTTCCTGTTACAACTAGTAGTTTCTGATAGCTGATATTTATTTATTTATTTGGCTGAAGAGGGTGGAAATACTTGCCTCAATTTGGCGGGGCAATAAAAAAATACCAATTGCAACATCAGAGCCAATCCCAATAAGGAAGCCAATAAGTATTTAGCTATAAAAGCCGGTTTGGAAATTATCTGGAACTACTTGGGATAAAGATTAGATAAGATTTCCAACGAACTTATTAGTATAGCAAATGATATTAAAAAGATTCTATCAAATTGAAAAAAAAATGTTTGCTAATTAAGAAGACTTCAAACCGCTTAATGCCAAGATTATCTGATCGTTGAGTTTCAATTTAAAGGAGAAGCAAATTAAAGGAGAAGTGAACATTTTTAATATTGTAGCATGATAACATTTAAGGTTTGATTCGTCTAGTTATATTTTTGTTTTAAATTTTGCTTTTAATTATATGGCAGTTAAATCGTGCACATGAAAGATGCATTTAATATTGTTTCAACGCTGTTTGTAGTGTACATCCAGTATTCAAAATGTTGAAAAATATTGTCATAAATTGCAAAAAAACTTTTTTTGAAGATTTATTAAAATTATAGAAAAAATTATACCCAGACAAAATAAAAGAATAAGGAAAACCTTCGCAGACAAGGGATCCTGCCTACAAGTTTAAAACGCAGTAGCAAAATGACTGATATGTCTAAGAACTATTTGAACATTCAAAATAAAAATTAAGAGTGATATATTTATTATTTAAGTTAATTTAATCATTTGACAACAAATTTTGCATGATATATTTTGTTGCTATTATTATTTTAAGACATTAAATTTATCAATTGCTAATATTATCATAGGGCAGAGGGAGTAAAATTTATTAATATTTGGCTTAATTTCTCATTAAAAGTTTGGAAATTTTCACAGCGTGAGCGAACCTCTACTACCTAAGAAGTAACTACATGCTTAATGTGGTACCTCTAAGTCTAACATTCTGTTTAACTTCTGAACAATTTTTCCATCATGCATGTCGCATAAAATTATTTATCGACAATACGACAATCTATAAGCATTATTAAGTTGAAAGACGACATTAAACATAAAATTCTGTTCAATTTCTCTATCATTGAAAACTTAGTACATCTAATTAGTCTTCAGCTCGACTTTTTCTCATTTAAACACAAACATTTATATAATTTTTTAGCTTATTCTCTTACCAATAGTTTCTGAAGAAATTTTGCCTTATTACAATACTTTTTTTGAATTTCAAATTGTTAACATTAAATTGCATTTTTATTTTATTTAATTGCGTAAAACAAAATATAGAGTAATTTCACGTCCACTGATTCCTTTATTAATTTTGTAATCTTGTAACTATGCCTAAAATATTTTTTTACTGAAATTTAGATAAAATGCCATAAAAGAAGTGGTAGAGAAATGATTAATATTTATAAACAGAAGTTTCTCTTTAATTTTTTTCAAACATTTATATTTATAAAACATTTTTTGATTAGCATACAGCAGCGCACAACATAAGAAAAAGCAGAAAGGAAGAGTATTTGCTTAAATTAATTTCATCTGAAATTCGACCTAAATCTATAATTCTGATATAAAATCCCCTCCAAAGCAAATCTCTTTCATCCAGCTGTTTGCTACTTTCAGCTATCGCGTTCTTATATACTCAGATTGACAGATAGTCTGTCTTCTGATTGATTTATCATAACATATCTTACACATAATTTTGGTATTGAAGTAATATACGAAATCTCATTTATCTAGTTTCTTGCGTTTTTTAGTACTCGTGCAGTTCTGATTCTGAAACTTTTTTTCGGGTTCAGGTCTAAAAGCATGAGTATTCATCTATGCATCAAGATGTCATAGTCGAATTTTTTCATGTCCATAATCATTTATCTCTGTATTTCGTATAGACGAAAATAAATATATATTTGCATATTTTATGCAAAAAAATATCATATGCTATTTATTTTGTATATCAAATATGTAGAAATATTTTCAGTAATTTAAAAAAACATTACCGTTAACGCCGTTACATACCACGAACTTGGAACGTGGAAGAAAAAACTCGACCGTCCTTCCAAAAAAAAAAAAAAAAAAAAAAAAAGACATGATCTGTCAGTCACGTGACCTCACTGACATCGAATTGTTTGAATCTCCATGACGGACAACCTAGAAGAATTCAAATCCAAATTCTTCATAGAAATGTCTTTACCGGATGGAGATATTTTTACGCAAAACCTTTTCAATTAATAAGTTCCAAACAACTAGTTAGAAATGGAAATATGATTGAAAAAAAAGTTTTGGCTAAGATACAACACTGGTAGGTAAATACATAAAATTATTCAGCTCAATAAAGAAAATATAGTCAAACGAAAAAAAATGACAAAAAAATTTATTAAAAATGCTAAAAATAACTGTCAGGGAGAAATGTCAAAGGATGCAGAACAGAAATTTAATAATCAATTCAGAGCAGAAATTTAATTTCAAGTTATATCGAAGGATTATAATACATCAACAAAACATTCGAAATAACGATATTGTAGACTTTATAAAATAGAAACGGATAGAAGATAAAATTTCCATTCTACGCACCAAAACAAAAATAACAAAAAAGTTTCTCCCCCTATCAAGTTTTATGAAAATCACGTGTGCTTGAAATAACTCCCTGAATTAAATGTTAAATGTACCTTATGACTTAAACATTCTGAAATTGTTTCTCTATGTTACCAGCTAAGCGTAAAAATTTATGTTTGTAACCTAAGAATAAGATTGTTGATGAATTCCTTAACTGGCACAAGTTGATATTGCTATCTGTAAAGGTTGTTTTCCCTCAACAGCACTTTATATGCAGGAAAAACATCGCAATTAAAAAGGAAAACAATGCATCTCTCATACAAAAAGTATTGTTCTCAATCAACCATAAGTTATACATACATTACAACTAGATATAGCTTTATACCGCTTTCACGATGGTATCTTTAATGTTTCCATACTTTTTTTAGTCCTTTCTGATTTCCTATGATTACTAATATTTTTTTTCTTTTGGTTCCGCATAATTTCCTATGATCACAATTGATTCTTTGCATTCCTTCAGGTTTACTATGACCAAACTTTATTCTTTTCTTTTGGTTCCATCTAATTTCCTATTTTCACAATTTATTCTTCTCTTTGAATCATCTTTTATTTCCTATTAACAAAACGTATTCTTTTTTTGTTGTTGTTGTTGTTTGTTTCCTTCGAGAATTTCCTATGCATATAATATATTCTTCTTTTGGTCACTTCTGATTTCCTACGACAACAATTTATTATTTTCTTTTAATCAGTTTGGTTCCTATTTGGACCACAATTTATTTTATTTCTTAATCCTCTTTTAGTTTGAAGCTATGCAGCAAATGAATTAGTTTTGGTTAATTAGAATTTATGTCTTTCGTAGATGGAATATATGGTTTGATTATTGGAATTTTGAGGGCTCTTACAAATTGTTCAATTTTTCTTAAACCTATTTTTTAGAAATTTTGTCTTCTTAATTTTTCAGCTACAATATAATCACCTTCTTTCTTTATTTTTCTCATTCAAATAGCAACTAAATTACTGAAATGGCATATTTCACACCTCATCATAAAGAAAAATTCATGAATAAACTGCAAAAATTTAAAATTTGCATTTGAAAAGAAAAAGGATTTTGATTTGGGGAATAATTGAATACAGCAGTGAATTTTACAACAAATGCAGATTCTTCCTAACAGAGTACTTCAATCCCACATATTTAAGCGATTGGTCTTTTTCTGGTCAAATTATCTAAAAGCTTTGGCGGCTAGCGTCTCCAAATGTAGTCGTTTGGAGCTTTGTTATGAGCCAAAAAGCAAAAATATCGCCATCAACGAATCCCTCCGATTTATTTTTCTTTATACATTATTTGCTCTACTAACTTTTCGCTTCAGCAAACATTAATAGTTAAGCCCACACATATATAACGATTCTCTTTCATTATTTATCTTTGAAAATAAAGACCCAATTTGCAAAGAGTTTTCTTTATGGAATTTCCGTTCTATCATTTTCGATTAAACTATTTATCGCTGCGTTATTTCAGTCTTTTTACAGATTTCCATGCAAAGTAATGACGTGTTATTTCAGTTCAACTAAAAAAAGGAATTCCGAAATTATTTCTTATTCATTATGTCATTCTTTTCGATTGTTTTATGTAATAGGTCAAATGTGCAGAATTCAAAAGCTAATATAAATAAAAAAATAGTTAAAAAAAATGAGGTTTTATTTGTGGATTATAATACATTGTCACTATTATATCAAAATGTCATATGTCACATTTGTCAAAATGATTTATTGATGCAAAACATTATATTTATTTGATAAATTTCTTCTCAAATTCTTTATGAGATATGGATATGTTGTATGTTGACGCAAAATACTATACGTACTAACGGTTCAAGATGTAAAATTTTGTACGTTCGATTTTGTGTGTGATTTTCGACATAAGACATTTTAAAATAATAGCGACTATATAAAGAATGTTTTTCCAAGAGTTTATTTTATATCCATATCAGATATCAACTTCCAATAATTCCTGCCAATACTATTTGAAAGACAATGTTTTACTCGATAGTACTATGGCAAAAATTTTATATAGATAGTATTTTAGCAAAGCGCTACGTATTTTCTTTTAAATTTGTTTAAAGTTTATATGATGTTTATGCTAATTTAATTTCTAAAAAGGCATTTTGTAATGAAATGAACCAAATATTGTACAAAAATATATTGTATTGCCAAATGAATGGATACCCCTGAGTTGTAGAATCTTGAGATTTTTCTGATGGATGGCTGCGACTGTCGGAAGACATCTGGCCATAATGGTTAGTGGTATCCTTTGGGTAAAAGAGGAATAGCATATTATATAGTATATACCATGCCAAGTATTTCACCAAGCTGGGCGAGAACGCGTTAATTCAATTTTTATTGGTAGCAGATGATAGAGGAAGCAACATTTACAGTAAAATTGATAGTAGATGTTAAGAGGAAACAACATTTACAGTAAAATTGGCAATAGATGAGAAGAGGAAGCATCATTTACAGTAAAAATGCATATCACGACGCATTTTTCAAAAGTGGGAAGAATTTTATTCTGATGACTGTGATTGCTCTAATCATGACATGCCAACTATGTTTATATGACTAATGACTGAAATCATTTCAACCATGGGAAAACAAAACTACGACGCATACTCTCAGCGCCAAACGCATTCGACTTCCTTTTGCTTTCTTTTCTCCGAAGTACACCCTAGAATTTGGGTTGTCCTGTCGGTTGAATGAATATGCGAGGAAAAATTTATTAAAACTCAATGAGGGTAGTCTCCCTGAAACTTTATCGCATACGTTCTGATAAAGAGTTATCCCTTTCCCCCATCCCCAAATAAAAAATGTGGACCATGGGGAAGGAATCGAATACGGTGAAGGGGAGTGACGAACTATAATTACGAAATATAGCTCTTCGGCGTGAATCTAATACTTTTACTAAACTGGGTGGGTTTTTTTCCAACTGATCAAAATTTGACTGTCGGAAAAACTGATCAAAATTTGACCGACTGGACTACAACTGTAGTCACTAGATCACTTAACGGATTTAAATTATGTAAGTAGTTACGTTTATGAGTTATTGTATTTACACGCATGCGAAAGTAAAGGCCATCAGACGGTCAAAGCTTTGACAGGTTTGGTTCAAAATTTAACGATTTTTAGATTCTAAATCTGAGTGTACCATATTTTTTTGTGTACCCTTATTCTGTGTGTACCATTTATTTATTTTGCACTTTACATTTTGAGGTAAATAAGTTCACTTGTATTTCGGCAGCGGAACATATAACAGATTTCCGTACAGACTTCCTTTTGACGGGTTTTTTTTTTTCAAAATTTGATATAGAGATTTGGTAGAAGATAGAAATATACAAATTTGGTTGTAATTCTATATATGAAATTATATCCGCCTAGATCAAAGCATTCTTGAGTTGCCATATTCACATTCAGAAAGACAGACAGACATAATTCTAAAAGTGTGTTTTTTGGATTCAAGGAAGGCTGAAGTGTAAGATTCATCAAAATCTCAAATTCTTATTTTTTTTATAATTATTCCTTACTTCAGTGTGTGTGTGTGTGTGTGTGTGTGTGTGTGTGTGTGTGTGTGTGTGTGTGTGTGTGTGTGTGTGTGTGTGTGTGTGTGTGTTAAATTTTCACAAAAAAAATCAACTTTTCAGCGCAATCATCTACCTTAAATGTAAAGTTTATTGCTTTGTAAGGTAGAGTACTTGCAAAAATAATACATTAAAAAAATTCTTTTTAACGAGATTTTTCGTCTAAATAAAGTTAGTTAAACATTTCAAAAATCTCTTGAAAATTCCCATTTGGAAATTTTAAAAATTCAAGCTTTTCTTTCTCACAAAATGACAAGGAACTCAAGAATAAACCATTTGTTTGCAAAATTAATTACAGCATTATTCTAATCTTTAAAACTTTTGCATCGTTTACAACACTTTTATTTCTTCCCTCAGATCAAATTTAACTGCTAATTAATGCAAATGTTTACCATCAATTTACATTTTCTCCTAGTTTCGATTACTGTTTCGTGGACCTCTGGAAAAGTGTAAAATTGGAGTAATACTGCATTGCAGCCTCAAAAAGATTTAAAATCGGTGGAAATTAATGTTGCGTTTCGAAATGAATCATTTACTTGGGTGATAAAAGTAATTCAGACAGAAAAAAAACATTGTACCTTCTTTCTTGTATTATACTACTCGTTATTTGTTTCTTATGTCGTATAGAAAAGATAAATATCTCATTTTGCATCTTTCCTTCAAATACAGATACATTCCTAAGTTTGATGCGAAAAGTAATGAATTTCCTTTACTTAGTTTTGTTAGTATTTTAACAGACAGACATTAAAAACAGACAGACACAGAAAATGAACAAAAGCTGACAGTGACGAATTTGGTCTAAAATTTGAAAAACGTCATAATTTAGGTGATAAAACTCTTATTTTAAATTCCATTCAACCTAGATCTTTATCTTTTTGAGTTATAGACTACAAGACGGACAGACAGACTATCTTTCGGCGTATTTTTTTTTTCGAAAATTTACTAGAAATCTGTTAATATAACTCTACAACAAACCTCATTTAATTAGCCTGATATAACGTCTTAAAAGTCATATTCACATGTCTGTGGTTTGAGACATTTGAAAGACAGGCGCCAAACAAATATAGAAGTTGGGTAAAAGATTACACAACAAATAGTATTTTCACTGCTTTTTTCTTTTTTTAAATTAGAGTGTTAATATATAAAAAAGTAAAGTATTCAAGAATGTTTTTTTTAACTCTTGGGAAAAAAACATAAATTGATTAACTAACTCTCCCTCGTTTAATTCATGAATTAGAATTTCTAGATATTGGTGTCTTAGTTAAATTTCGACTAACGACCGACTTCTTCGTTGGGTTTACATTTTCAATGCCAGTTTCATTCAAACTGGTTTTCATATCGCCCAAAAAATAGGAAAATCCAATCAATGCACATAAAATTATTCTACAAAATGTAAAGGGCTGCGGTGGCCCGGTGGTAGGGTCTCAGCTTTGGAACCGGAAGGTTTCAGGTTCGTGACCCGATTCCACCGAAGAATCGACGTGTAAGGGGGTCTGTTGCACGTTAAATCCGTCATGACCAAACGTCCTCCCGCTGACGTGGTGTGGTGTGGAGAGGGAGGTGCCAGTTCAGGTATCGTCCTCGTCATTTGACCGTGGTTCAAAATTACGAGGTCCATCCCAAAATGGCCCTCGTGTTGCTTTAAACGGGACGTTAATATAACTAAACTAAACTAAATACACAATGTAAAAATTTACTCTCTCATGTATAAAAGAATGTATCAAAATATTGCCCAATAGTCTACGATATTTACTATTCAATATTCAACAATATTGCGAATATTTTTCTGTTGTTCATAATTTAAACGAAAATATAATCTAAAATTATGTTTTATTTCATCTTTTAAACAGATAGTGTAAATTGTCATGTGTTGCGAAGGTCTCAAATCGACAAAGGAGTGTCCTTTGTAAAGTAAAGATTTAAAAAAAATATCAAGCTCTAAAGAGAATCTATACATCGAGGCAAATAACTGAGTCTTGACCATCTTTTGCTAATAGATACAAGAAACTCTTATTTGCTTCCCAGTGTGGGGAAAAATGTTTCACAATATTGTACGATATTCTGTGAGATATTATTTATTCAATATTCAACAATATTATACAATATGGCGAATATTTTTGATTATTTGTATTATTATAAATGTTTCGGAATTATCTACTCTGTTTTACATAATTTAAACTAAAATATTCTCCAAAATTATGCTTTATTTCATTTTTTCAACAGATAGTGTAAATTGCCATGTGTTGAGAAGGTTCCAAATCGACAAAGGAGTGTCCTTTGTAACGTAGAGTAAAAAACAATATCAAGCTCTAAAGAGAATCTATACATCGAGGCAAATAACTGAGTCTTGACCATCTTTTGCTAATAGATACAAGAAACTCTTATTTGCTTCCCAGTGTGGGGAAAAATGTTTCACAATATTGTACGATATTCTGTGAGATATTATTTATTCAATATTCAACAATATTATACAATATGGCGAATATTTTTGATTCTTTGTATTATTATACAATATATGTTCTCTGTTGCGTACAATATAAACGAAAATATACTCCAAATTTATGTTTTTTTTTCAAATTCGAGGGTTTTTTTTTAGCAGATGGTGTAAATTATCATGTGTTGCAAACTCACAATTCGATAAAGGGGTGTCCATTGTAAGTTTAAATGTAAAAAACAGTATCAAGCTCTAAAGAGAATCTATACATCAAGACAAGCATCTGAATTTTGACCATCCTTTGGCAAAGAATCCTATCAATCAAATTTCTCTTTATATCATAAGCAAAACCTACTTTCCTAGAAACTTAGTCTGCAAAGTAATTATGAATTTCACTTTCTAAGCAAAACAACGCAGCCATCAAAGTGAAGTATTGTTCTTTTATGACTTTGTTTACTGAGTGATTTACCTGAGAACTAACAGCGTGCCATCTGGTGATAACAAGTTCCGACAGATTTATCGAAAAAGTTCAGTCATTATAAATCATTTCCAGACGTGTTGCTCCCTAAATAACAGCATATAAATAAGACAAACCTTTGTTATTTCCCATGATATTTCCTAATTGGTTCGATATAGCTCCAAGTGTGAAAAAAATTATCACATTTATTTCGTTTCGTTTTTTTTTTTTTTTTTTTCGTTGTTTCTTTTTATTCGTTTTTTTTCTTTTTCTTTTCCTTTCCTTTCCTTTTTTTTTTTTTTTTTTTTTTTTCATTTTTACTTATAAAATAGTTTCTTAAGGCAAGCTGGAAGGCAAATGTAGATTCCTTTATATCTAAGTTACTATCTGACAACATCAATTTTTCATGTACGAAACAGTCAAAATTAGGACTTGAAAATCAGTTTTCACCCTCTAACTTTTAAAATATTGCTATTATCGAAAACTTTTAGACAAGAAGTTGTTTGTCTTAATGTGGTGCTAATTTGGCTTGATGTATTTATTTTTCTATCTTCAATATTAAGTAAGTTACAGCGAAATGAAAACTTCACACCCCACACATCATTTCCATCCCCTTTGAGCTAAAAAGGCCATTTATGAATTCGTCCGAGATTTTTACATTTCTAACAACATATTACAAGCCAATTAAAATCCAGACAAAATTACCCTAGATATCCTATTCACAAGACAATACGGGTAAAGCATTATACAAACACATATTATATATACATAACGTTTGAACACGCAATGGTTTGAGTTATTACATTTCAATTGCGATTTTCTATTTGTAAATTTTCAAATCATATATTATGGATAAAAAAAAATTTTTAATACTACTATTTGGCGATTGTTTAACCAACGTATTGGTAAAATGCTCTTTTATTGCTGTAGTTGTTCCGACCCCCCCCCAACCCACCCCTCTCGTTTTTATTTAATGACTAGTTTCTCATTTATAAAAGCTGAAATCTTGTAATCTTTGTTTTTTCTACTTTCTTATATGTCAGAATATCAATTATGTGTTCTTGTTTATAGTACAATATTTTCAGAATTTAATTATCAGTTATTCCATTCATTTTTATTAAATTTCGATCCCAATTGATTGGCGGCCTCCGGCTGAAAATTTGAGAGAAAAAAAATTTATGATTTTAGAATATTTATCATAATAAACTATGAAACATGTTACAAATTAGAAAATAATTTTTAAAAAGGTTTTTTATTTTCTTATTATTGTGCTGAAATGATGAAAACAATATCAAAAATATGGATGTCAAAATGAAATGGCAAAAAATGCTGCATTAAAGGAACTCAACCTTTATTAGAAATTAAAACACGTTACAAATATGAGAAAAATTCTGTTTTATACTTAGATTATTTCTATAATCTCGTTACATTTTTACGAGTTCATTTTGATGTCTAGATGTTTTATAAATTTTTATTCCTTTAGTATTAATATAAATGTATTTACCCCTATAAAATATTTTAATTTTTCTATAAGATATCAAACAAATTTATCAAAAAATATATAACAATGTATCATAGAAGATATAATTATCATTTATTTCTGTTTTTAATCAATACTTGCAGAAGAAAGTTGAATTTGTACTACAAATTCATAATAAGCAAAAACATGTATAAATAGTATAAATAGAGATATAAATAGTATAAATAGAATGTATAAATAGAGGTCACATACTTCTATTTATACATTCTTATTATATTTATTTTGTAAATAAAAATATAATTTCACATACTTAAACTTTAATCAATTGTTAACATATATTTTCGTAAGAAAGAGGTTTGAAAACTACAAAAGTAAAAAAAGAAAAGAAAAAGAGCAAATAATTGAACTTAGAATGCCTCGTGAACAAAGTCAAAACAAGAGTTAGGATGTCCAATATTCAATAAGCAAATACAGTTCTGCCCCTTTACCCTTCCAAGCCTTCCTGCCCCACTGCGTGAGCCACGAGCGTCCAGATGTTTGGATCCCTTTATTAATTATTCACGAATAACTACAAAATAATTAATGGTTTCACAGTGACAGCCTACGCAAGTGAAACGTAAGCACTAACCTTATTTCAGACTGACAACTGCATTCTGCCAATTATCGTTTTTTCGTTAAACGAGTTATATTTCAGCTTGTAGAGAGAGAAGCGATGTTTTTGTTGTTATGTGACGTAGTTGTGTTTTTAACATCATTATCAATGTTTCAAGGTGAAAGAAAAGCTATTTTGTTTGAGTCAGATATTTTAAGGGCGGTCAATGTATCGGAAAATAACTGAATGGCAATATAAATATGGGTTAAACTGTATGTTACGGATTTTTGTAGTAAAGTATAAAATGATCCAATTATACCAGAAATGTTTAGGCACTCAATTTAAGTGCAAAAACTATATATTTTATAGCGAACATTTTATTTTCTCGTATACAATTTCGAATTCAGAAGCCGGGGAAATGTTATTCATATTTTTGATCAAACAAGCTAAAATCTGTCTTAATCAACAAAAGCATACTACTAAATTTCATAAAATCAAAATTATCTGAATTGATGTTAGTAGTTTGCATAAAATCAAAATTATCTGAATTGATGTTAGTAGTTTGCATAAAATCAAAATTATCTGAATTGATGTTAGTAGTTTTCATAAAAGCAAAATTATCTGAATTGATGTTAGTAGTTTTCATAAAAGCAAAATTATCTGAATTGATGTTAGTAGTTTACATAAAAGCAAAATTATATAAATTGAGGTTAGCGTTTTGCATAAAATCAAAATTATGTGAATTTTTGTTAGTGATTTGCATAAAATCAAAATTATGTGAATTTTTGTTAGTGATTTGCATAAAATCAAAATCATCTGAATTAGTGTTAATGGTTTGTATAAATTCGAAATTATGTGAATTGTGTTAGTCATTTGTATAAAATCAAAATAATGTTACGGAGTTTTATAGTAATGTCTAAGATTTTCTAAATGAGTCAGGAGGTGTTTAGGCCCTCATCACTAATTTCAAAAAAAAAACTGCACATTTTATCGCAAACATATTTTGTTTTCCAGTATAAGATTGCAAATTCAGAAACGAGGGCAATATAATTCATATTTTGATCAAACAAGCTAAAAATCTATCCTAATTAACAAAAGTATACTACTAATTTTCCTGAAATCAAAATTATGTGAATTGATAGTGATTTTCATAAAATCAAAATTATGTGAATTGCGTTAGTGGTCTGCATAAAATCAAGATTATGTAAATTCATAGTGATTTGTATAAAATCACAATTTGTAAATTAAAGTTAGTGATTTGCATAAAATCAAAGTAATGGGAATTCGTCCTAGAGGTTTGCATAAAATTAAAATTATGTGAACTGGTATTAATGATTTGCATAAAAACAAAATTATGTGAATTGATGTTAGTGATTTGCATAAAATCAAAATTATGTGAATTGATGTTAGTGATTTGCATAAAATCAAAATTATGTGAATTGATGTTAGTGATTTGCATAAAATCAAAATTATGTAAATTGATGTTAGTGATTTGTATAAAATCAAAATTATGTGAATTGATGTTAATAATTTGCATAAAATCAAAATATGTGAATTGATGTTAGAGGTTTGCATAAAATAAAAAAATTACGTGAAATGATGTTAGTGGTTTGCATAAAATCAAAATATGTGAATTGATGTTAGAGGTTTGCATAAAATAAAAAAATTACGTGAAATGATGTTAGTGATTTGTATAAAATAAAAATTATATACTGTTAATCATCTGTATAAAATCAAAATTATATGAAATTTCTATGTCTGCTCAAAGATAGCTGTTAACAGCTTTTTGTAATCTTAATAACTATGACGCAGTCTTTAACAGATTGAGCATTTCTCGTCAGACTGCTCTACCGTAGAAATATCAAAGCTATGTCAGGCTCAAGAATTTTCGACAAATAGAAGGTTTGAGGCAAAGTTCTCTTACAGTTAAAAAAAAAAAAAACTTCGGCGAATGAGTTTAAGGGATTTGAATTCTGTTTTGAAGAGGTTCGACTTTTGAAATGAAGCTGGATAAATCTACAAACCAATTGAAATGAAATAAAGAAAGAAACTGATGCTGCAGTTGCTGAATAAGTAACATCGAAAGCATTACATGACAACCATATTGCAAATGCAATTTAATTTTTCATAAAAGGAAAGTTGTAATTTTTTTTCCAAATATAGGCACCTTATTTGAACAGCAGAACCATTTTATTCCCTATTCGACAAAATATTTTTTTTTTTCGAAAGTCCAAACTTTATATCAAGGAGAAAATGTTTATGAAATTTGGTTGTGATTAATCTTTAGCTTTTTCACAGCAGGAGGTTAAACACCTTTCTGTTTACTTTTGATTATTATGTACTTTGGGTTCAGAATATTATTTAGCAGCGAGCTCGTTCTTTCATCATAATATGGTTCGTTTTGGATTAAATTTCATAGTATCATGAAGATAGTCGAGTATTCATTTTGAACCATTTCTCTTATTATGGTTGGATCCAAAATTTGATACTGCAATTATGGGGTATAAAATTTGATACTGCAGTTATGGGGTATCAAATTTGATGCTGCAATTATGGGGTATCAAATTTGATACTGCAATTATGGGGTATAAAATCTGATACTGCAATTATGGGGTATAAAATTTGATACTGCAATTATGGGGTATAAAATTTGATACTGCAATTATGGGGTATAAAATTTGATACTGCAATTATGGGGTATAAAATTTGATATTGCAATTATGTGGTATAAAATTTGATACTGCAATTATGGGGTATAAAATTTAATACTGCAATTATGGGGTATAAAATTTGATACTGCAATTATGGGTATGTAATTATGTGGTAAAAATCGCATCTTATATTTCATTCACCGAACTTATCGCCTTTTTATGTTGTTGTGTTTGCAAGGGCACGAAAAGAGGAATCGACAGATATTGAACAGATTTGTCTGAAAATTTATCTTAGATATCCATGTTCGGTGAAACAATTTCATTCTAAAATTTATTTATATTTGCCTTGTTCCATGCTTTTCAAGATGGAAAATTTGTTATCGATTTTTCGCTCGTTTTCTGATGAGCTAGAGAGATAAAATGTTATAAGGTTTATGTGTTTTCAGTAATAATACAACAATGTACTATTTTCAGAAGCCAATCATTAATAAACTAATTGATTTAATTAAATTTTAATACCGTACGAGAGGTGTCACGTCATAGTAACGCACAAAACATTATTTAAAGATTTAATAATATTTACGATAATCAAATTAATAATTAATAAGCAGAATACGAATATAGATTTTAATTATATGATTATAAAATTGCGTTTTAAAATTTGGACCGCCCCCCACATATATTTAAGTGCATCTTTATGGAGTTCATATGACATGGATACAAGTAGGTACAAAAATCAGTCAATTTATTGACTGTTCAGGGTCCTTGAATGACAATCAAGGATAAGTTGTGATGCTATGACAGAAAAATACCAAAACGTTTTACCCTCATTTTATCTTCTTTAGGTGTCAGTGGAATCTTTAAAATAGGGGCAGATATTTCTTTCCTATTTCCTAGATTCTTCCTAAACACGTGAGCCAAATTTTGTTCGAATTTGTCGAAACGAAGAAAAATTCGAAAGGAAGCATAAGGTTCAAACAATAAAAGGCATTCAATTATATAGATAGATATATTTTCTATCATAATCATTGGCGAAAAAGATAATGTTACCGGAAAAAATTCCGCCAAATGTGGCGACTTAACAATATCTAATCACGCACAATTTACCGTAACGCCGATTTATACAATGCGTGACATTTTCCATTTGGGCTATTTCGATTTGTTCCTCTCCATTTAGTGAAATAAAACCATTTATTTAAAGATTATTTCTACTTTCTAGTGTTAAAATGAAAAAGAATATTCTTCAACTACATAGGCAGTGCGTTTATTATTTCTAATAGAACCAAATAAAAATGCACGGGTATATTTATTTTACTAATATTTTAGGAAAGTTTTAGAATGAAATATATCATGAGAAGTCTTTTGTATGTCTTTAAAAATTAGATAACATTTGTAATTTTCAAATATGATCTAATTGGACATTTAACTATAACCGTGTACAGTAGCTTACTAAGCAATATTACCTTTATCAGAATTTCAAGTTTTACAATAGGATTTTTTTTTTTTTTTTTTTTTTTGCAAACCATGGCAAATATTTTATTTTTCCGCGTCTTATATAAACATCAATTTATATTTTCTTACAATTCATACAATTAATAATGAATCAGAAATATTAATTGTTAATTGCGAAAAAATACGATCTTTTATTCCTTTTATAAAACTTGGCGTATATAATATTCCTTATTAAACGAAAGTGCAAAATATTTTCACCCTTTAATACTTGCACAATAATATCTACTCATAATAGGGAAATAACACATACAGATAGACAAACAGACATAATTCTAAAACTTTTTCTTTCTTAGAGACCAAAAATGTGACAATTGAACCACGCTTTCTTTGCGATTACAATAGTTTGTGGTTTTAGTTTAATTATACTAATGTTCTTTTTGAAAGCATCACAATGATTATTTTTACAATGCTGTGTGAATTTTGATTCCTGATGCAAGAAAGTAATTCTTGTTTGTTAGTACAATAGAATTTCATCTTTACAATGTATTTCAAAATAAAAGAAAGAATATCATATATAAACAAAAAACTAATCACTTGGCCCGATCTTTTTTTCAAGCCAATAGTCACCTAACACTTTCACATAAAAGTGTTATTCCCGACTTCACCCCCCCCAAAAAAAAACACTTGTGGACCTTGGGTAAAGTAGCTAGTTCCTTGCATAGCACTGGTGAACAATAGTTACGAATTATTGATCTCATGAGAAAATGTAAAGTTTTTATAGAATCTATCATGTGACTCTTGAAATTTTTTTTGGTCTGATTCATCCCTGACAGGTTGTTATTAATATTCGAAAAACAAAGTTGTGTTTTAGTATCTGTGTGTTTTCCCAATCGATTGAAACAAAAAAATTGACACAGAACCACACTTGAAACCACAAATTCATATGCCAAATTTTATATCTAAGTCACTCTTTCTCGTTTGCATACTTCTGAAAATAAAGACGGATAAACTTTTAACTCCTTGTTGGATTTGGCTCAAAATTTGATAGGTGTCTACTATGTAAATATTAAATCTCTGTACCAAATTTCATCTATCCAGCTCTCCTCGTTTTGTCATTATAGTGTTAATTTATATTCGAACAGCCAGGCTTATATTTCCCTATAATAGATGTTACTTTAAATTTGATAGAAATCTATAAATTTGGTTTAAAGACCATATGCCAAATTTCATTCGTCTAGCTCAAAGCATTTTTGAATTGTCTTTGTCACAGACAGACAGGCCGACAGACAGCTATATTCCAAAAATGTGTTTTACGAACTGGGGAAAATCTGAGATTTTTCAAATTCTTCACTTCGAATCTTTTGACGATTGCAATACTTTTTTCTATACTTCGTATAGGAGAAAATAAAAAGGATTTTATAAGTCTAAATGAAGGCATTTTTGAGTTATATTCATTGACAGACAGACAGAATTCCAAAAATGTATTTTTCGGAATCAGGAAAATCTGTCAAAAACCTGAGTCCGATTTTTTTTTTTTTTTTTTTTTTGTAAAAAGAAAGAAAGTAAAAATTAACATTAACACATCATTAGTATATTGATTAAGTCAAAAATATGTTGAAACCGAAACTAGTTTCTTAAATGGGAGGCCTCATAATACGTTTCGAATAGGGCAAAATATCTAAATCTACCACAGAGTTCAACTGTGATTTATTATTATTCTTATAGAATATTTCAATTATTAAACATCCTGTTTCATCTAAAATACATATACTGGAGCAAAACAAACAAGCATTCCTTCATCTACGATTACAAAATTAAATAAACAGTGACTCAATGTAAACATTAGGCCAGATCTAGACGAAAAAGAGATGCGCAGAGCAATATCCCAGTCAAAAACACATCGCAGAGGGAATCGCGAAAACCGATTTCGGTGGCCTTGACCTTGGGGGAGTAGTAGTCTGGTTTGGCCCGGAAATGAGGTACAAAACTCCTTTGTGTGCGAAAATAAAAATTGTCGAGGCAGAAAATAACAGCGAAAAAAGAAACTGCATAGCATTCGAGCGTGAGTAAAGCGAGCAAGGTTGAGTAAATCTCTCGGAAAGTTGAATAAACATTTACTCAAGAGAAAGGGAGAAAGAGAAAACTGGCAACAGATAAAACTTTTCAAACCCCCTAGTCTCTTTAACAAGTATTCGTATGTAATAGTAAGTAATTTGGATATTTCGAAAACATTCAAAATCAAATTACTATCAATTTTTCTTCGAAATTAGTAAAAATAAACACAGCATTAATATTTGGTAGTAAGTAATTTGGTTATTTTTAAAACATTCAAAATCAAATTACTATGAGTTTATACTGTTCGAATTTTTTTTACTTTTATCAATTTTAATCATAATAATGAAAAGACATTACATGAATAGTTTAAAATTAATCTTAACTTTTGAAGATTATAAAAGCTAGTTGAATTTCGCAGAAAAATCTAAAAGTTACACATACTAAGAATTTTAACCCTTTGCGCTCGATGGTGACTCTCATTAACCATTCAAGACGGTGCATCGTTTTGACGTTTTATTTGTTTTATTTTTCATTTTAATTGTTAAAAATACCTACAAAAATAGTAAAAAGAGGTGGAAAATAATTCGGGAAAATTAAACAATTATATTTTATATATATATATATATATATATATATATATATATATATAGTAACCAATCTTAAGTAAGAAAAAGTTTGAAAACGAAACAAAAACAGTTTCGAAATCGCAACTAAAAATTATAACCTATTTAAACTAAAACCAAAAAAGAACTTCATAGTATTTAGAGAGCGCAATTGCAGCTACTTCTAAAACACAGATGAATTGATACAAAAGTATTAGAATCAAGTTAATAGGAAAAACAAAAAAATCAAATAAAAACTAAACCAAAAAAATTATAAAAAATATAAAAAAAGAATCCGGCCTGAAGACTTTTTCAAGGGTCACCCTCAGGCAGGGATTCAAAGAAAGGGATTTTTTCTGTGAGGAAATACAGACATTGTCTAATAATGATTCCTCGTGACCCGAAAATCCCCTGAAATTATGCTCAAGAGATACCATTTTAACAGAAAGGAAATATAAAACAACAAATTAGAAGAAATTAACCACAACAAAGTAAAAATACAATAACATTAATTTCTTCTAATTTTTTGTTTTATATTTCCTTTCTGTTAAAATGGTATATCTCATTATTAGACAATGTCTGTATTTCCTCACAGAAAAAATCCCTTTCTTTGAATCCCTGCCTGAGGGTGACCCTTGAAAAAGTCTTCAGGCCGGATTCTTTTTTTATATTTTTTATAATTTTTTTGGTTTAGTTTTTATTTGATTTTTTGTTTTTCCTATTAACTTGATTCTAATACTTTTGTGTATATATATATATATATATATATATATATATATATATATATATATATATATATATATATATATATATATATATATATATATATATATATATATATATATATATATATATTGGAGCAATGAACAAGTCTTTGTTTAAAGTGAATAAATATACATCGAATTACTTTTCCGAGTTCAAAGAATTAACATAGCAAAGCATCATTTATACTTCTGTCCAGGTACTGGTGCAAAATGAACTTTAAATGGAAGGACCTAAATTGAAATTTTCATAAACGGTTTTGATTGTTACAAATTTACTGTTTCTTATGCAAATTCATACCTAAGAAATAAATTTTTTAATACTTTACTAATATATTACAACAGAATATTAAAAACAATACTCAAGTATTCAAATTAAATATTTATCAGAAATATAAAAAAAGTTATACTATTATTGAATACTTTAAACAATAACATTACATTACAATGCATTATACATTTCTTGTATAATACGATTTATATGCAGATAGGTCAGGTTTAAATTTTTAATCATTGTCTGATGTACTAATAATCAATAAGTTTCAAGTACGACATTACTAATTTAGTAAATTCATTGACAGTTTTTTTATTAATATTTTATTCTTTTATTTGAAAGTATAATAGTATATTATAGGAATGTCTTTAATTTATAGTAATAGCTTATAGTAATGTTACCTAATACTACATTTTAACTGGAAATGTACTAGAGTATTATAATAATATTACTATTGAATAAGATTTTTTTTATATGAAAACAACAAGAAAGAAAAGGATGTTTTATCCTATAGTTTTGAGGAAAAATGTCCCCCTTAATAGGAACGGAGTAATAATGAATTAGAGAGAAAATTTGAAAACTTTATGAGAATAGAAATCAACATGAAACCGAAACTTTGGATTGTATAAATGAAGTACTTTTTCCATAAAGCAGGATTATGACAAAAGACGATTAAATGCAAGCAATATTAATAAGAAAATATAAACGATGTTTTATTCTATTTCGTTGCTTTCGTTATAATTTATTTCAATTATTTGTTTGTTTGTGTCCAAATCCTCACCCCCTTCCAGTTAGCATGCTCATGTGCATGGTTTCTAGAACGTTCTGGATTGAAATTTAGAATATCATGCCTCTTCGGATTTAAGCAACATAATATCGTCAAAATTCTCAATAATTTGGAACTCATATCGTATACAAATGGTTGCTCAATTAAACGCATCAATTAATCGGGTAACATTGTATCTAATGGGATTGGATTAGATAATTGAGACCAGAGGTACAATAATCAAGTAACTCACATACCCGATATTAAAATAGTTAACTAAATAGTCATTTGAGGCTTAATTACTATTCGGATATAACTTCTTCATAGGAAACGTCATTTTAAAATCGTTATTAGTCATAAACAATTGGCTGTAGAAACAATTGCACGAATCACGAGGCATTGGATTTAATGGGACCTAATAAGCTGATTGTGATCATTGGAACAATCAGGTAACTAGTTGAGTCCTTGATTTGAGCCGTCAAATAACTGCGACTTTTTGTAGCCCCGAAACATGATTAGAGCATTGTATTTAATGCAACCTATCATGTGAGGATAATTAGTGACTTCACTGATTCTCCTGTGATGATAAACCGGATATGAAATGCCACTTTAATACCTGCTCTCAACTCCACAATCGTTCACTAGCTTGTTGATCATGTCTGTTTAGTATGCTGTTTGTGTATTTTCTTTTTATTTACAATCGGAGGAGAAATAAAAAAAATATGAAAGTGATAACAAAATTCCTTGAAAGTAGGATCAATTTTTGAGTTGAAGAAAACTCGACCGGAATTTAGAACTCCAGAATAAAAACTTAATCGGGCATATTTGAAAAGGTGCAATCATGAAAATTTTTTTTACAGAAGTTCATTCCAAAGTGCATCATTTATCAAAATTGCAACCAGAAAAAGGTTATAAGACGCCATACTCTTAAATATCAGCAGCTCTGCATAAGTTCAATAATCATACAAAAATTGCTTGGAATTCTTCTGGGATCTAATAGTGCGATCAAGACTATAGTAATTTTTTTAATTAGTTTTACTCCAATCATATTCTTGAATGTGTTTGAGGAATATCCCTAAAATTTCGATTACTTTTTTATTAAAAAAATCTAATTAAAATTCTGAGATATTCTTTCTTACCACCCCCTAATATTATTTTTGGAACCATAAATCCAAAAGTTGAAGGTTTCAGACGATTTTTTCATAAGCAGTGTACAAATTTTATGCCACATATAAACATTATGTTAAAAAATAAGGAAAGAAAAGAAAAGAAGAATCTGCCAAAAATTACTCAGTTGGATTACGAAGATCTGATATCGTATCTGCGTCGTCATATCGATACTATCGAAGAGAAACATTCGTAAATTCGAAGTAGGAATAAACATAATAAGTGTCAAAACAAATAAAAGGGAAAAAACCAAAACGCAAAACAAACGTAAGAGTAGAACTAATGCTAAAAAAAATGTAGCAAAAGCAGTAAAAAAAATAATAATAAATAAAAATGACAGTCAGCTGAGAAGAACAATAAATATCGTGAGGAGAAAAAAGATAAATTTCAGGATGTATAAAATAAAATAAAAACAAGAAATAAACACCTGCCTAGCTAGAAATGCAGCTTTGATTTCATATTTCATTATAAAAAATGACAAACTCTTTAAATAATAATCTGTATCGTTAATCTAACTTGGAAAAAAAACACATAAAAAACACATTTTTTGAGAATCCGCTGGATTTTTCTATCATAATTTTAATGGGAAAAAATTCGAATATTCGGTTTTATAAAATTACTAAAGTTTGCAAAATATTTTTAATCAAGTTGTTTTTTACTTTTATTTTTTACTTTTTAATATTTAATTCATTATCGTAAATATTATGAGTTCTCAGTACTTTATGAATTTCACCAACAGGTGGCACAACACAGATAGAATAAATTTTAATTAAATTAATAGATAAACTGTCAATTAAAATCTGAGAATATTAAAAGAATGTATTGTAACTGACAACACAGGGGCAAAACAAACAAACAAAAATACTAAACTGTAGCATATAGGTTAAAAGTTAAAAATCGATTTCAGAATTCTATTTTTGAAAGCATGAAATAAAATAAAAGTGTATAAAAACAAAAGAAATTAGAACAATTGCATTTCAAAGAATTCCCTCCTCAAATCTCGAAAATGTACTGAACTATTTTTAATACAAAAGAAAAAGAGAGAAGAAATACAAATGTTATTTTAGAAAACTCGATCAAAATTTGCATTGTAGTTGAGTTAATCAATGTAATAGCATCTGTAAAGTTGTGGGATTTTAGTATGTGATCATACGATCTTTATATCAATTTCCCAATCAAAGATTAGAAAATATTTCTGCCCCTTTGGAAAATTTTCTCAGAGAGTTTTATCTATGAGGCTTTCAATTTCGAAGAAGTCTGGGGGCAAAAAACCCATTTCAAGTCTAGGCGGGAGAAATTCAATATGTGGTCTTCAAAGTATAACTGAAGATTTCGTCAGACTATCAATTTTTGAGCGGGATCAATAAACAGAAATCTCTTTATTTGTCTGTGCGAGTATAAAACTAATAAATTAAGAATATAATAAGGCTAAATACATCAAATTTCATACATGATTTTAATGCTAGAATTATAGATTCATATAAATTTCTGGATTAAATTCTTCATTGGATGGGCCTATTTGGCGATCTTCCTTTATAAGTGTGCATGAACGTGTAATTCAAACCAGTTAGAATGGTCTCCGCGAAACTTTCTCGCATGCTTTCCAACAAAGGTTTTTATCCACATAAATTTATGGACTTAGGGTAACGCCATGAATAATTTGCATAATATTAGCAAAAATAGGAAATATATATATATATATCTTTGGCGCGAATCGAAATTTTTTATTGAATTTATCAAGTGAATATGTATTTGGGAATCTTTTATCTGACCGATTTAAACCAAAATCTGACACAGAACTGAGTTTATAATTACAAGACCATATAAGGAATTTCATGGAGATAAATCATTGCGTTTACATGAATACGAAATACAGATCGACAGATGGTCAGTCATTTGTTAGATTTAGTTTAAAATATGATAAGAATCTATACTTTAAAATGCTAAACCTGCGCACAAATTTCAGGTATCTAGTTCTTTATGTTTTGTAGTTATCATGTTCATTTGTACCCGAACAACAAGAGAAACAGTTGTGTTCTGACTTATGGCACTTTACAAGCCCGCTAACAGTAATCTGTCAGCGATTTAAGCTGAGTGAGCATCTCTCTTTTTTTCATTAGTGCCAACAAGACCCTTGGTGCAGTTTAACCAATATAGGCTCTTGTTCCATTAAACCTCATAAATCAAACCAAAACCAAAACCAAGCCAACTAAGGCCAAGAGTAGGATTTAGTTACTTCATGCGTCACATTCACTTGCACAATCCCTTTTTACAGGTGGGCGCATTCACACACCTCACAGATAGAACACAGAAGAGGAACAGCCGTGCTTGAAGCGGGACTCGAACCCGGGACGCCCAGATCACGGGAAGTAAACCATATAACTCTCCGACCCGCCCGAAGGTACACGGATTTAAACCATAAAACTGAATGACCGGACCGCCGCAACAGCAACATTGGCGGGAACTGTGGTTGAGTCCTAAGGGCCGCCACCGGCCACGGTACAACCCTCCCCGAAGGAAGTACGTCCCGTCATCGATGGGAGGAGCCAGATCCCCCCTCTATTAGTGTACCGTCCAGGGTGGCGAGATCCAACCACCATGCCGGAAGCATCTCATAATCATATCGAGGTGCCCCCCGGGGGTCCACGCGCTATCCCTATGCCAGGACGCTGGCGGAGAAACAGTTCTCCTTTGAATGGAATTTGTACAAAATATGATTAAAAGGTCTACAAAATTGTTGAAAGGTCCGTATACCAAATTTCCATCTTCTAGCTCAAAATGTTTTTGAGTTATCGATTTTACAGACATAATGCCACCAAATTGTGTTTTTCGAACCTGGGACGTACCTAAAACAAAGATTCGTCAAAATCTATTGTCTTGGAAGAATGTTTTGATTATTACAGTATTTTCTTAATAATTCGTATAAGAGAAAGTAAAACTCTGATATGTGAGCATTAATGTATGATTTATAATCCATAATCATAGATCTGTGTCTAAATTTGGCCTAAATCCATAACAGAATGGACTGTACTTTTTATTTATTTGTGTATGAGGATTAATGAAATTTGGTATCCGATATTGACAACAAATTTATTACAGTGCAACAAACCTTAATTTTAATCAATTCGGAATGAGATATAAAATGCTTACTCGAATTTTTTCACTGTATAACCAAATTATATTTTCACAAATATAATCCCCACCCTATCTAAGCATTCGGGTTCACTGAATAATCAACACGAGCTCCTATGCTCCAAAAAGTTAGATACACAGACTGTTGTGGAATTACCTCAGCAAAAACGGAAATTCCAATCAAACTCAAGTTCCCACAGAACCAGCCGGCTACAACTTCTGATCATCCTTAAAGCGGTTAAAGTTTGATTATATACTTAGGCTTAAAATATATAAAAAGCATTTAAAAGTTTCAGACGGAACAGGTTTTGAGTACCAAAACCATAAAGGCCATTTCAAGGAACATAAAGTAATGATTACCATAAATATTACGATCATAAATGAAAGGGGAAATTATGAGGCTTCAAGAGATATCTCAAAGCCATTTTAAAAAATAGATTTTATGCCATTTTAGGGTCCCTAATTTTTTAAGAATTCCATTATGCCAATATTATTAAAATCTCTTTGAAAATATTCTTTTTTTATCCCTCTGAATAGTGCACAATCAAAATTGTAGGGAAATATTGTACTCTCATCAATCCAGGGTATTTTCCAGATAGATCCATCTTAAAGTTTTCCCAAAAAAGTCCCATCTGGTAAACTGAAAACCCACATGAGTAGTTAAACTCTGGTTGATATAAGAATAGCATACTCTGGTATTTTATTGGAAAAAATTCCAAAGAAAAATCTCGCCTTTTAAGAATTTCCCCAATTTTCTTGTTCTGGAAAATAATTTCTTTAAAACCCAGGATTTAGCATTTTTAATATAACAGGCACAATCTCTAAATGGGTTACTTTTCTTGGGATAACACATCTACAGGGTCGTTTTTCTGATTTTCTACATAGGCTTTTACCAATATAATCTAATCAAGGCTTGTAATTCAGCAATTTTGTTCCATCCATGACAATTTCGTGGCTTATATTCAGTGATTTAATGGTCATAAGGACTATAAACACAAAAATTCCCATATTGTAAAAGCAGTAGAAATAGTCTCTCCAGAAGTTTCACGCTTACTCTCTAATAAAGGTTTTATCCCAGAATATGCCTTCATGGCACTGACGTACAATAGTTACGAAATATTAAACTTTGGCGTGAACATAGCATCTTTACTGAATCTATCGTACCAGCCTTGGCGAGAAATTTTGCGGATAATAGTGTCCGAAAAGCGAACTAGTGTTTTATTTGCATTTTACCTAAACAATTTATACAAAACTTAAAATACAACTATATAAAATACAATCGTAGTCATAAAATACCATTTAAAATTTGATATATTTAAGTCACTGCGTCTTTGAGTTATCACGTCTATATGTTTTCTGAAAGTACAGACATACGGTCAATCCCTTGCTGGATTTGGCTCAGAATTTGAAAAGGTGTCTAGACTATAGATATTAAATCTGTGTATCGAATTTTATCAATCTAGCTCTCTTCCTTTTGTAATTATCGTGTTAAATTATATTCGAACAGCCGGACAGACAGACTTCCTCTGGACGGAATCAGCTCAAAATTTAATAGAAATCTAAAAATTTGTTGTAAAGACCGTATACCGAATTTCGTCCATTTAGATCAAAGCGGTTTTGAGTTATCTTCGTCACAGACAGACGGACGGATGGACGGACATTTTCCAAAAATGTGTTTTTCGAACTAAGAGAGATCTGAAATGTGGAGATTCGTCAAAATCTCGAGTTCAAATGTTCTGACGATTATTACGCTACGTATTATAATAACGTAAGAAATTGTACAAGAAGACCACGAGAAGAATAACTTCTTTTGTCCTAATCACAATAATGTTGTACAAGCGGCAGCTATAATTTTCAATGAATACTCAACCTTGTATTAAAGCAGCCTAACAAAAGAAGTACCTAAAGTTTAATCTGAAAGTTGAAGAAGATCTCATCTAAGTATTCTCTTCAACTACAACCATCTCTATCCGCTGACTTCATAAAAATAAGGAATTTAAGCAAAGTTTCTGCTAACAAAGACAATCACACTTTCAAACTGCCGATCCTAATGTATATGCCAAAGGCGTGGTCTTGATTGCGTGCACACCAAGTTAGCCCCGGCGGTGTCATTAAATATTTCGGTAAACAAAACAGTTCTTGATATACTCGCCAGGTCAGACAAGCATTGGTCAAACATAATATTAAAGTTTCTGTACATACATATTGGAAGTGTGTCAAAAACTAATAATGTTTTAAAAAATATATTGATAAATCAAATTGAGAAAAAACTAGTAGGCAACTTTGATTATTCATTTCATAAAATATTAAAATCTGGAATTTCTTGTATAGCATATTATTTTGATCTTTCGTTTTGACTAAAGACTGAAATGTGATATTGTGTGTGTGTGTGTGTGTGTGTGTGTGTGTGTGTGTGTGTGTGTGTGTGTGTGTGTGTGTGTGTGTGTGTGTGCGTGCGTGCGTGCGTGCGTGTATTTGTCTGTGTTGTGCGTGTGTGTGTGTGTGTGCGTGCGTGCGTGTTGTGTGTGTGTGTGTATGTGTGTGTGTGAGTGTTGTGTTGTGTGTGTGTGTGTGCGTGCGTGCGTGTGTGCGCAGTATATTATTCAGATCGCTCATTTGACGAAAAATTAAAACCTGGTATTATAAAATATTATTATAAATCTGTCATTATAGAGCATGAAGAAATGATTAAATCTTTCGCTCACTTGTTTCTTCCAATTAATAAACTTAAGAAACTGAGCAAATGATAAAAAAAAGTTAGAAATAAGCTGATTTTGTGCTTATTGATATATTTCCAAGGTCTTGGGAAATATATTTTTTGATTAAATTCATCAATTTTTAAAAACTCACGGTAACTATTTCACAACCTCTGATTAGAATAGACATTTCTAATAACTTCAGAAACTGCTAAAACTAATGTGAGTAGTCTCTCAAAAACTTTCTCGCATACTCTCTAATAAAGGTGTAATCTCATAGATCACCTTACATGACACTGGCGTACTATAGTTACAAAATATTAACTTTTAGCATGAATTTAGCATTTTTACTGAATCTGTCGTGTCATTCTTGGCGAGTTCTTTGGCGATTAATCCCTCGAATGCATTAATAGTGCACAAAAATCATATTAGTATTTTAGACACGTGTTTCTCAACCCATTGAAACAAAAATGTGACACAAAACTGAACTTGTAACCACAAAATCCCATACCAAATTTGATATATATAAGTCATTGAATTTTTGAATCATTGGGCTTATAGGTTCATGAAAGTATAGACCGACAGACAGTCAACCCTTAATTATATTTGGCTCAAATTTTGACTGGTGTCTACACTATAGATATTGTTACGAACCTGCGATGCTGCTTTCCAGCATAGCTGGCTCCATAGGAAGTCCCAAAGCTTGGCGACAAACTTGGCGATCATTTGGCGACTTGGCGGCGACTTTGGCGCCAAAATAGATTATACCCACAACATCGAGAATTTTCCCGATCCGTCGAGTTGGAACGGAGATACGCCTCGAACGTTCCTCATTGGTTGAGAGGCGTCTAGCCCGGCTCCTGAGACCTATAAAAGGAAGCAGCCGCAGTGCCGGGGAGTCGTGAACCGGGACGGTGAATTGAGAAGTCGGAAGCGGCAGAGCAGAGTAGTGTGAACCAGTGGTGAGTCGAGAGGTGAACCAGTGGTGAATTGAGAAGTTGTTAACGGACGGTGAAATGAGTCGTGGACCAGTGGAGTCGAAGAGTAGTCGGAATCGACAGAAAGAACTGGCCTTCCAGAGATTAGCGGAGCAGCGACGGAGTCAAGTGAGTGCTGAATTAAGTTGTGCGCTACGGTCTGCATTAGTCTGTTGTGTGCTGTTGTCTGCACGTCTCGGTTGAAGATAATTGTGTGCTGTATATAATTGTCGTCTTTGTGTTGTCCTGTGTGTCTCCGTGTTAATAAACGTCGTTGTTTCATTTTCTACTGCTGCCTGCTCATTGAGTGTTCTCCATACCATATAACTCCCACTATCCAAACGAACCCCGGAAATTTCGTAACAATATTAAATCTCTGTACCGAATTTCATCTGTATAATTCTCTTCGTTTTATAATTATCCTGTTAACTTATATTCCAACAGCCTGACAGACGGACGTCTTCTGTACAGACTTTATTCAAAATTTGATTGAAAACTGCAAATTTCAACCGAGTAGCTCAAAGGGTTTTTAAATCATCTTTGTCATAGATGGATATTTTCCGAAAATGTATTTTCCGATCTCAGGGAAGACAAACGTGGACATTCATCAAAATCTCGAGTTCGAATTGTTTGACAATTACTATACTTACTAATATGAGAAAGTAAAAATTGTCACACATTCAATGCATAGTAAGGTTCTAACAATATAGCAATCTAATAGTAACAATTTATTATTATTATTTTAAGACGATAATGTGCCAATACTTAAGGCTAAAAACTGTGTTGTGAAAATTATCGCCAAATATTCTCTTCAGAGAAGCACCTTAATACTTTCAACGCTACCGACGAGATATCTCGTCTTTCAGATACTCCCAATTACAGGTTTCTGTGGGCTAAATTTTGTCTCTTATGCCAGTTTAGATAAAAGTAAAAGTATTCTTCCGATATGTATTAGAAAGTTCAACTTATCTAAACTGGCATAAGAGTAAAGGCATAAGAAACTGTCATAAGAGGAAAGGTATTCATCAGATTTGTATTAGTAAGTTCAAACTATCTAAACTGCATAATAGACAAATTTTATCCCACAGAAACCTATAACTGGAAATATCTGAAAGACGAGATATCTCGTCGATAGCGTTGAAAGTGTTAAGGTTTCAATTTTATATTTCAAATCAGAACAAAGTTTTTTATTTTGTTAATTTAGCACAATGAAACAAATTAAATAACAAATCAAATTAATTTTATTTAATAAGCTTAATAAATTTCTTTTTTTAACTCAAATTCAATTCCAAAGTTATTCTAATTTATCATCAGTAGAAAAAACGGAAATTTAAGGAATTAAAATAAAAATTATTTGCAAGTTAAATTGCAATTCTTTGTAAAAATTAATTTCTGATTGCAAGTCATATCGGAATATACATTTTAAATTCAGGAATCTATGAATAGTTTATTAATTTGATCGCAACTTGATTTCCAATTTTTATCATTTGATTATTAAATAAATTTCCGTAACTCAATTTCTGCCAAAAAAAATTGTCCTGCCAAAATTTGAATGCATGTATTTTTTTTTTAAATAAAGTAATTATAAACTGTTTCTAAATATAAACCAAAAATTTTTAATAATATTGTTTTAAAAATAAAATGACTTATTTTCTTAACTATTTTTTACTATAACATGAAGGCTGTAAGCAAAATGTAGCACTCCAGTACATATCTTTGCAACCCATACTTTATAAAACTTTGAGCTAAAAAAATAATAAAAAAATTAGCTCTTCGCACTCGGTGCCTTTTACTCAACATTCAAGACGATGGATCATTTTGACGTTTTATTTATTTATTTTTCAATTTTGATTGCTAAAAACGCCTATAGAATGGTAAAAGACGTAGATTTTTTTTTAATAAATTGGACTTTAAATAATTATGTATATTTATTTTTCAAAGCAATAAACAAATCTTTGTATTAGTGAATAATTATGCGTCAAATTACTTTTCCGAGTGTAAAGGGTTAAAGGAGATTTGAATCTTTAGTCTGAAGCCTCATAGAATTAATAGAATTATAATATTGTAGGCTTGATTTATCTGACTTTATTAAACATCCCATAAGGATTATTACAACAGACAATTTATAAAAAGGAAAGTGAAAAATAAAAGGAAAGTAAGAAAAAAACATTCGTTTCGAAACATGCGGAAGCACTGGTTAATTATTAAGAGAAAAATCAAATGTTTATTTTTGATTAGTTGCAAGAAAATTATTAAAATACTTAAATTGATTATTTACAATCTTGCTGTTTTGTTGCACGCAGTTGTGTAAATGAAACGCATTATTATAATATTGTGTTTGAAATTAATTTTAGAAACTGCATTAACTATTTTAAATTTAACAAATAAAAATAGTATTACTGCAAAGCTTTTTTTTAAATCAGAAATAATAGAAAAATGTTTTTGTGTAAAAATATATAACAGAGTTATTGAAAAAAAAAAAGTTAAAATTTCGATTAGTTTATTGTATAAAAGTTTGATTAAAATTTCGAAAAACTCCTTATTAGCTTCTGCTTTCAAAAAAGTAGTCGCGTTTCAAATTCGATAGCTCTAATTCCGATGGCGTGCTCTGTAGAAAATTTCGTAGGATTTTATGCACGATATGTCAAATTATATACATCATATTAATTTTTTTCAAACTTTTAATAACAAACCTTTATTAGTATAGTATAAATTAGAAAATCTCTCTTTTAAAGATATTTACTCTAAAACAATAAGTGAGCGTGGTGCCAATAGAAATTCTCTAAATAAATTGGAATTTAATTCAAATACTTAATTTACTTTCAATAAATGTTTAAGACATGTCTTTTGCCAAAAAAATTATGGTTAAATTTCTTTATCTTACGCATTTTTTTGCAATTATAATTCTTGCTTTGAACAATCGATTTTGGATTTTTAAAAACCATTTTTAACTTTTTAATTAAAAAATTCTTTTAATATTCACTACATATTATTTTAAATACATGGATTCTCGTAGTCACTTCTTTTTTCTCGAAATAATCGCCAGAGAGCGCCTTTCACAGAGAATCAAATTTCTATTAAATTTAATCACTTTATCGATCATTGAGTTCTATAATTATTAACAGTTAACCTTTTATTTACTCAATTATTTGACCATCAATTTTTTCAAATTTATTTATGAACCATAAGTTATGTTTTGGTATAGAATAAACCAGAAAGAAGAAAAATCTTTTTTTAATTAATTAAATTAATAATAAGATGTTTTAGGTGATATCTATTCCTTTCTATTGGAAATATGTTGTTCGTTTTCATTCAAATACTGTTAGAAAAAGGAGTCATATTGTGAAGATATCAGCCGGATTCAAACAGTACTTTAAAGTACCGTCAGTAAATAAAGGATTAAATCGGCATCTCGTACGCATAACTATACAAAATTTCAGAACACTAGTATTTTAGGAAATTGTTTAAAAATCAGTTTCAAAACAACATCTGAACAACATAAAAAAAGTTAAATAAAAGCACTTAAAAGCGCATTTTGCGTTAAATATCCACAAACGAATCAATGACTATTTATTTTAATGATATCACGTCTGTGGTCATTTAACGTTTCCACTTCCTGCCCAAGCATTCATAACATCAATCCACAACAGTACATTCACTATTTTCATTTTAAGAAAAGCATCCACGCGCATTAAGAACGGGGAACAACCATTTAAACGCGCATCCGGACAGACAAACAGCAATCCCCCTCGTATGAAACTCCATAACAAAGTTATCTGCCGGCCGTGAGAAACAAGCAATGAACTGGAAAATGATGCTTGCGGTGTTGCTATCTCTCAAGCGCCGGAAAAGGACGCGGGTCGTTAGTGAAGAATACGATGTTCAGATAACCCTTCTTTCTGCAGCTTTGTCTCCCCAAATCTGTTCCGAAGGAGGGAAATGGAAAGTAGATGTGTGTTTGTATGGAAACTGTGATGGCCGACAAAGCATTTTAAGATAATAATGTTCATAAATTAGAGCACAATCTGTAAATTGTGGAATGAATGATAAAAAATCATGCAAAGTAAATTGTTGAATCTAAAACCATCAAATTCTGTAAGGTTTTAAAATTTTTTTAATTAGAATTTAAACAAAATATTTCTGTTTTTCCTTAATAAGTTCAAATTATATTATTGTGCAAAAATTGTAAAAAACGTTCACTGTAAAAAAATTTAATATTTTGCTTCATAAAAAAACTGGGAACTGTGCTTTTATATAATTATTTCTCCAATTTTAGTAGATTTTTCACAATATTTTAAGTATATTTTACAACAGTCTTTATTGTTTTAGTTACTGCATTCATTTATAAATAAACGCATTGAAATTATATTAAATGCGTTTATTGTTCTTAAATGCATACTTAATGTTAAAATTAAGAAAATATTTTTAAAAAAAATATTAATATGAATCCATTTTAAAGCATTTTGATAAATTGATATTTTTGACTAAAAGCTCAAAATTCCGTTAGAAATTTTTTTATATATATTTAAATAAAGATACACACTTTGGCGACCTGGACCGAATTATCAAATAGGCAAATGTGGATTCAATCAAAGTGTTATTTTTACGATATATCTAGGAAAGATAGTGTGGTGCGGCCATATTTATTTGCCGGTACTTTTATAGGAAATAAAAATTTGCGAAAATGGTACAGCATTATATTTTAGGGGAATAGGTCAAGATTTTATCCACAGAGAATGTACCAAGAAATAATTTTTCTGGGATTTCACTTAAAAAATGGAGATGAATATGAGAAACAAGTGACCGTTGAAGATATTTCTAGTGATCATGAAATAAAAATTTGTAAAAGTGGAGCTTTGGGGGTTCGAAATTAACTCTTTGTTTGTGCTATTTATTTCAAATATACATAAATGTATTTCATAATTTTTTTTTTTAAATTTTGATATTAGCATTTCTTTTATAATTAAAACTAGGATCAACTTTCAATTTTAAAGAAAATCAAAAATTGGTACAGTTTCGGCTAATGTAGGATATGTCACTATGACATCTTAATGACTTCACTCAAATTAAATTTGACGATCTAAAAATATTTGTACTGGCTTTAGTCAAATTCTTCAGTGCAAAAAGTCAAGATTAATTCAGAAAATTATATATTCATTCAAAACAGATTAATTAATTACATATATAGAAAATAAATACTTTCATCAATAATGTTTGAACTTTTAAGCAATCAACTCAGAGCTGTAACAGCGAACTTTATCTGACGGCATGCTGCCTTACGCATTTTTTTCTATTGTTTCTAAATTATATGGAATCGGCACTTTCGAAGAAAAGAACATATAGAATGCTTCAAAAAGTTTGGTTTCGAGATTTAAATGAATATTTCTTATGGACTTAGACGAGACCGAAAATGAGCAGTTCTCGATTTATATCTCGTAGTGGATCTATTTATCTATGGGCAACTCAACTCTCTGTAATAACTCAAAACTCTATACAGCCACATGGATGAAACTTTATATAGAATTTTTATTAGATACTAACTGATATCTGGTGCGTTGCTGCCGCAGAAGAGATAATTTTCGAAATATTTTTTGAAATTTGAAAATGGCTGTCTTGTTTAATTAGGAATGATAGAAAGGATGATATTTATTTTCTTGTCGACAATAAATATATTCATTGAAATTGAATGATATATAAAATAAAAGTTTAAAAAATATTTTATTATATTTTTTTTTACTTCAGGTATAATAAGTGTACTATGCCTATAACCTTCACGCAAGTACAAACAATAAGTTAACAAAGTTTTACGATACGGCAACGCATAAAATACAAACAAAAATTCACTTTTATATATTAGATTGCATCAAATTGGGCAAATCTGTCAAATATGTGCGTTTGTTGTTTCTTATGGCACTTAGACAAGACCACTGTTACGAAAACAGCGATTTAAGCCAATAGAGGGTGCGTCTCTTGTTTTATTAGCGCCAACTAGGGCCAAGAGCAGGACTCAGCTACTCACGCATCACTCATTCGCTTGCACAACCCCTTTTTACAGGAGGCTCAATATGTGTAAATGTATCTGTTCATAAGTATGTGAAAATCATAACATTTTGACCCCTCTGAGAAAACCTTTCGTTAATTTTCTTCAAAAAAATTATTGCCATATTTTACGAGACTATTTTAATTAATTTTTACTTACATTTATAAGACATATAATCCCAAATATTATCTTTTTCTTTGTTTAGTTTTGGAGGAATGTATATAGCATACCTACTTTTACCGAAGGGGTCATTTTGAATATTCGAACAAATATTGTTGAGAACACATACATTTATATTTAAATATGCAACGACTTGATAGGGATGTACATAGATATAGGTATACATATAGAAATAGGTATGTGTTAGTAAAATGTGTGTATATAAGAAGCAAGAAGATGAAGCCAAATGTCAGTCAGAAGAAGATATTATAAGTTGTTATTAAGAAGACGTGTGAGTCAATGTTTTGGTAGAAGATGGTTTTGAAGACCTAGATCAAAAAATAAACACTTTTTTTAGAAAAGAACTGCCTTTTCATCACACCACACCACACCTGAACAAATATATTAAAAATATAAAAGTTTTTTATATTTTAATTTCAGAATGGATAGGTCAATTTATATTTTTCTAATTAAATACCGAAAGGGGTCATTTTGACCTCTTTGGTAAAAATAGGTATATGCTAACTCATGGTAAACCTAGTGTTAAGTCGGAAAATGAAGAGTTAAATTTAAAGAAAAAGTCAAGAAACAAATCAATTACATGAATTTTATGGGTTCGTTTTCTCTACACCCAGCATTATCTGCTCTAAAACAAACAGCTCATTGAATGTTCGAAGGAGGGCATCAAATTACAGAAGTTACAATTCTTCTCCCAAATTACTTCTGGAAATCAGTATGTTACCCTTTTAAATTGAAACATTCAACGAACATGGAGGCACGTCGTTCCCGGAAACAGTGAAATAAATCTTTCAGACGGAATCAAGCCGTAAGTTGAATTTATGGAGTCAGGCCGGCGTTCCAGAAAGACCACTAAACAGACCAAACGTCGACAGTCATGTCCAACACTGAAACAAAATAAGGTCTTTGTGTTTCGGGATCGAAGTAACTTCAGCGGCGAGTCAATATAAGAAACTACAGGAAATACAATCTCCAGATCTTTCTTATCTTTTACTTCTTCCTGTACGAAGTTCTACAAGGAGAAAGTGTCTTGATTGTCAAATAATTTGGCAGAAAGATTTTGATGAATCCAAACATTTCAGAACGCTCCGAGTTCGGAATGTATGATTTTGGAATCATGATTGTCTGTATATGGACCCATAATAACTCAAATAATGAATTAACTAGATAAGGCAAATTTAATTCTAAGCTTTATATCAAAATTCTACATATGTAACAAATTTAGTTGTAAAATGTTGTAGGGAAGCATTCCATTCGTTTAGCCATTTTCAAGTGAATACTGGAAAACAAAACGCAATGATACGACTGGACAAAATTCAGCTTATTGTTTTATCACTACTAATGTAGATCTATAAAATTGTTGCGACCAAATTCATCTAAAATTAAATTATCTGCTGTGCTCAGGACGTATAAGATATATTTTTTAGCTTAAAGGATAAAGTTATTTTTATTGCCGGAATACATCGCAATTATATCTATTGGAATGGAATTCCTATTCGTATACCCATTTTCAAATGAATACGGTAATACAAAATGCAACGATATGACTGAACGAAATTCAGCTTACGGTTTTATCACTATTATTGTCACTTTTATCACAATTCTTGGATCAAATTCATCCAAGATTAAATTATCTGCTGTGCTCAGGACGTATGAGATATATTTATATTTTTTAGCTTAAAGGATAAAGTAATATATGATTTTTATTGCCTGATTACATCGCAATTATATCTATTGGAATGGAATTCCTATTCGTATACCCATTTGCAAAAGAATACGGCAACACAAAATGCAACGATATGACTGAACGAAATTCAGCTTACGGTTTTATCACTATTATTGTCACTATTATCACAATTCTTGGATCAAATTCATCCAAGATTAAATTATCTGCTGTGCTCAGGACGTATAAGATATATTTTTTAGCTTAAAGGATAAAGTAATACGTTATTTTTATTGCCTGATTACATCGCAATTATATCTATTGGAATGGAATTCCTATTCGTATACCCATTTGCAAATGAATACGGTAACACAAAATGCAACGATATGACTGAACGAAATTCAGCTTACGGTTTTATCACTATTATTGTCACTTTATCACAATTCTTGGATCAAATTCATCCAGGATCAAATTATCTGCTGTGCTCAGGTCGTATGAGATATATTTATATTTTTTAGCTTAAAGGATAAAGTAATATGTTATTTTTATTGCCGGAATACATCGCAATTATATCTATTAGAATGGAATTTCTATTCGTATACCCATTTGCAAATGAATACGGTAACACAAAATGCAACGATATGACCGAACGAAATTCAGCTTACGGTTTTATCACTATTATTGTCACTTTATCACAATTCTTGGATCAAATTCATCCAGGATCAAATTATCTGCTGTGCTCAGGTCGTATGAGATATATTTATATTTTTTAGCTTAAAGGATAAAGTAATATGTTATTTTTATTGCCGGAATACATCGCAATTATATCTATTGGAATGGAATTCCTATTCGTATACCCATTTGCAAAAGAATACGGCAACGTAAAATGCAACGATATGACCGAACGAAATTCAGCTTACGGTTTTATCACTATTATTGTCACTATTATCACAATTCTTGGATCAAATTCATCCAAGATTAAATTATCTGCCGCGTCATGACGTATGCGAAGTATTTATATTTCTTAGCTTAAAGGATAAAGTAAAGTGTTATTTTTATGTTGTTGTTGTTTATAATGGCACTTGCCATGGACAAGCTCGCTGACGATGTCAGCGATTTTAAACCAAGGGAGCGTCTCTTGTTTTAGTAGCGCCAACTCGGGCCAAGAGTACGTCTTGGCTTCTCACGCATCACATTCGTTTGCACAACCCCTTTTTACAGAGGGGCACATTTACACATCTCACAGATAGAACAGATGAAGAACAACCACGCCCGAACCAGGACTCGAACGCAGGACGCCCAGATCACGGGGAAGACACGCTACCCCTATGCCAGGATGCCGGCTGTTATTTTTATTGATGCGATAGGTTGCAGCTATAACTATCGAAATGAAATTTCTGAGAAAACATAACGAATAAAATTTCATTTCATTTAGAAATAAACTTCTTCATACATTATTTCTCAAATAATTTTTAGCTTTAAATGCTAATAATAAATTTAATTTTAATTATGCATTACAAACTCTGTTTCATACAACATTTTATTTTGTAGAATAATTTGAATTCAATTATTTTTAAATTCCTCCTGTAGTTTATGAAAGATGGTAGATATGTTTTTTTTTTTTTTTGAAGCGGAAAAATTAGAGTTTAAACATCGTGGCGTCATCAAATGCAGTATAAAATTTCGCAAATAGTCCCGATAAAATAATAAAAGACATATTTTGTCAAAAAGACAATTTTCATCTACTTGACAATTCATTCTAATGATCTAAAACTTTACAGAAATAATAAATACACTAATTTATAGACCATTAAATGTTCTTTTAAATACTATAAAACATTTTAGCACTGTATTTATTTTCTGCATCCAATTTTAAATAATACATATATCATGAATAATCCCCGAATCCAATATAAATCGTTTTTGCATTTATCATTTGTTTGTTATTTTGCTTGGTAAAATTATATTTTGATATCTGCACACGATATTTTGCGTCCTAAATATGTATTGCCAAAATTCCAAAAAATAAAAATATACATCCTACATTATATTATCCTACATTCGAATACAAGTATTCTAAATAGATGGATGAAAAAATCACCAAAAGTCGAGATTTTCAGCTAAATCACATTTCCTTATTCATATCAATGCATAAAACACTCATTTCGGAAAAATGAAAACGTTTTACAATTCAGAATCTATATATATGTATATAACTTGAAATAACAAAAACAAATTTTCCGCCAAAACAAAAGTCGCCATCCATCTTACTCGATTGTCTTTTGGCAAGTAGATAGACATCACACTTTTGATAATACATCTTACAATTCAACGAATATAGAAGACATTCATGATGAACAAAAAAAAATTCATGGTTTAAAAGCAATATTATTAACTCCCACCGAGTTGAAAAAAAGTTTATTTTTTTAATTAGTAAGAGGAAAATATTCGAAATGACGGAAGAAGCAATAACAAAGGACAACCAACAACAATGTTCACTACTTCCATAAATAAGAGATGCGTAAAGAGTTGCGCAAGTGTGGAACAGTTGTCTTGAACTAAAAGAAACAATGCCAATCAGGAATTTTGCTAACTTCATTAGTAATGCAAAATTTTTCTTTGGTTAATTAAGTTTTCTTTTAACTTAATGCTGAAATAGATGCTGTATTATTTTATGTATAAAATAGATTGAAAATCATCAATAACACCAATATATACGTTAAATGCCAAAACTGTTTTAATAATTGGGGGGGAATGTGAGTTTTTTTTAATTAAAAAGAAATATGAAACAAAACATTTTAATATAAAAATTTATCAAACGATTTACTGAAAACCTGCAAATAGCTTAATAAGTAATTTTCGTAATTCTAAAAGATATTTTTAAATGAACAAACTGCTTATTATCTAATTAAGGAACTGCAGAATATATTGAGAAATTATCAAATTTGAACAAAAAATTTACATTAGATTTTAGTTTGCAATGTTTTATATGCGAATAAACTGTCATAATTTAGAATTTGAAAAAATCCCATTTAACGATGTAAAATATGCAATAAAATATATATTATACAAATATAAAAAGTAATGTAACATCTCATAGAATAAGCTTATTAGAAGTAAAATGGAACAGATAGATGAGAAAATTTTACAGAAATTAAGGATAGTTAAAAAAAAAAGATTTTTGAAACATTTCAAAGAAGAAAACATTTTATTTAAACAAAGGATGCAAAATCGTTTGCGATTAATGTTGCATTAAAGGAAACAAAGATAATATATATATATATATATATATATATATATATGCAACCCAACCAGCAAATTCAAGGTATGAACCGGATTTCAAATTAATCTTGCTCTGCAAACGACCTTAAGTGTTGATGGTTCAAATAAATTAATGGCAAATGTCAAATCATAACAATATGATTATCATTTGCAAAATGCCAAGCTTACGTTGGGCGAAGGCCGACTTAAGCGTTAAAGCAATCATTAACTTCTAAAATAACTGTAATTACAAGTGATGATTTAAAATTAAAAATTCATTTGTGTCCGGACTTTGAACTCACACTTAACGTGACTTGAATCGTTAAGTGGTCATTCCAGCTTTAACTAACAGACGATACCATAATCAGGGTGGTTTTTGGTTATAAAGGCATGGAAAAAAAATATTAACTATATACAATCATGGATTCTCGCTACAACTTTAAATTAATAATGAATTTTAAGTCTGACCTGATTACCTTAATAGAAATTTGTTTAATTAGTTATATATAAGTTATTTTTAGCACAGTGGTGAGTTCAAACACATCTTAAAATTTGAACTTGTCTGAAATATTTTTGATAAATAATCCATATTGTGAGTCTACATGGTTTGTTTTATTTTATGAAATAATTCTTTAATTATAATAAAGATGAATATGTATGTGGGGCGGGGGCCTATCTGCATATGTTTTGGTGCTCTACAAACTAGACCGCTTGACTAAGAGCTATTAAATCCTCAAAGAAATTTTTTTTAAAAAATTTCATTAAATAAAAATTAAACGAAAATGTGGCGTTTTTCTACGATAACTTCAGAAAAAAAAAGGCTACAAAAAGAATTTTCATATCGTCTAAAAATTCAGAAGATTATCTTCAAAATGATATTAGATTATTGCCGTATGAATTCTTATTTGCAATCAATTTTTTAAATTATTTTCTAAAAATTTTTCAACTACATATTTATTTTCACTATTACTATATATGAATGCGTCCGTGCACGTGTGTATGTGTGCCCGTATGTGTTCTAGAATGCCAATTTTTTACTATAAAAATTCACTTTCTATTTTTAGTCAATTTAAAAAAAAATATTTTAAGCGTATTATCCAAACATTTATTACATAAAAAATAAAACTTTTATTTAAACTGCTCGATCATGTAATGCTGGCAAAAAAATAGCTTTTATTCACCGTGTTGCTATTACGTTGAAAAAAGCTCAAATTAAAATTTTAAATTAACATTCACTGTAAACTAAACATATAAAAAAGTAATATTCGTTCATGTCTGTATGAAATTAAATAAATATAAAACATATTTTCTGGGAAAAAAATAAATGCAAAAAAAAAAACCGTTTCTGTAAAACTTAAAATATTAATATTCTTAGTTCAATAATTCTGTACTTTTAAGACACACATCGTTTAGTTTATTTAGAATATCCATTCAAATCAGGTCACCCAAAACGTAATTTCTAAACAGTTGTATTAGGTGCATACATTTAATAGGAAAACTGGTATAAATAAAGTAAAGACTATTATTTTATCAATTTGAGTCAATACAAACTCTGATTTAAAAAAAAAAGAATTTTATATTTTTATGTAGATTTTTTATCCTACGAGTCGCATTCAGTAAAAGACTTCATTCACTAACATTTTACATACCCCTTCCCCCTCCTATTGCGATTAAAACTGAGTGAGTTGTGAAAATTTAAACATTACTATCATATAAAAACGAGCAATTTTAAATGATTTCATTGGCCTTCGCAAAGAAGATAAGCATTTGGTGATTCTCCAAGACTGATTAGCCTAAAATTATGAAATTTCTGATTGTACAAAAATAGTGAAACTTTAAAACTTGGTCGCTGAAGATAGAAACGCTTTTTTATTTATTTGTTTAAAAGTTGGAATGTCAAAAATAGTTTACTGAATATGATTACTCACTACCAACGAAGTGTATTCAATTTAGATTTCATAATTTTTTCTGTACATTTATAGACTAAAACAAAATGAAATATTATTATTTATGTCCTTTAAAACCTTTTGGAAGTGAAACTAAAAACTGAAATCTACGATGATCAGAGAAATTTTTTATTGAATAATTCTTTGAAAGATTGCATATATTACAAAAAGATTCCTTTAGTGTACATAAGATTTGAATGCTGAACGATTCAATTTTTGATACTCATAAAATTGAAACCATTTTTAGTTTCAACAAAAAAGTCTAAGTTGTTTAATCACTTCCACAAAAATGTTCAAATTTTACGAGACTTTATGGGAATCAAATTTTTTATTTATATAAAATATTAACAGAAAATTAAATTCATAGTGAAATTAACAGAATTTGTAAAAATAATATATACATGACTGTCAAAATTTGAAGCTTAAATATAGTTTGTTGAAGGAACTATTATGAGACCAAATTATATAGAATATTTAATTGAAAATCTTAGCGACCATTAATTCCAGCGAACCACTTAATCACCGAAGCTGACAACCAACTGATAACTCAATAAAAAAAATCACTAAAAAAATTTTCATTTTTAAAAAACTTTGAGAATTTTCAAATACATTGTTTATTTTGAAATTTATTATACAATTATTGTGCTCAAAGATCTGCCTTCAGTTTGCTTATTATAATTAATATTTATTTATTAAAATTACTTGCATTTTTAAATTGTATGTATTACCATTTCATTTATTAAAATTAATTTTTTAATTATTTGTTATTTATTATAACAGTTAAATGTTTGCAATAAAATTTTACTTCTATTTTATTTTTATCGAAAATAGTTGTTTTTCTTCTTTCTGCGCTAACTTTTAGATCTTGTTTTTCTTACACAGAATTTTTTGGGGGGAAAATTGACTTTTTACTGACTATACTGCAGTCAGTTTCGATACAATCTTTTGCTTTATTATCTTTTGCTAAATTATTGTAAGTTTTTATAAATTTCATATAACTGAATACTACTTCGAACTTCATCGAAAGTATCTTTAAATTGCATGCTTTACAATAAAAAAATCTAGTATAACAAAATCAGTTTTAAAACGGATACTAATACACTTTCTCATACATTTTTACCACTGTTCATTAGAATTCGATTAATATTTTTTTCATTAGATTAACATATCGATTCCAAACTATTTTGGCCTGCATCTTATACAATGGTCATACGACGAGGACATAATCTGAGTCGGCTATGTCTGTATAAGTCTTTTGTTACTAATGAATATAAAGAAAGCAAACACTTGCCAATCTAATGCTCACGAGCAGCGATTCTCAAGAATGGACGGAATTGTTTTAAGAGTGAAGAGTTTACGAATGCGAAGGTATCGCACTTAAGATTTAGACATATTCGATTTAGTTCCCTGCGAATCTACAAGGTCAAATCTGCATACCAAGGGGCATTTTTATGAGCATGTTTATTTTCTTTCTCCGATTTTTATTCAATTATGACAATAAAACTTTGTTAATACAAATACTAAGCATTTTCATACAATTTTTCTTTTTTTCATTATTGACGGTTTTATTCAATATTAATTTTATATATGGAACTAGTCGCCTTTGGCGACCAACTATTCTGCTAGAAATAGTGGCTTTCTATTCTGATAAACAATAAGTATTTATAATTTTACACTTGTTGTTTAAAAAGATTGAAAAATATGTATTTAATGAAAATTGAAATTTTTGAGGAAAGGAAATGCTTTTTTTCTAAATCAGCTTCCGAAAGAATTTATTATAATATTAAGTTTTGATTTAAATGCCAAAACATGGGCATATTTAAGAGCAAATATCAAAAATTAAGAAAAAAAATGTTTACATCACTAAATATACTGAATGAAAGACTCATCCGTTTTACTAAATATTAATTATATTGGGAAGATCAATGTTTTAGCATATAAATTAATGAATTCTCGATAGTAAAAACTATGAGGCTCCATATTAAGAAATTAAATTTCCAAAACAGTATTGAGAAAAAATATTTAGAGATAACAACAAAAATTTTCTACAAAACAAATTTTGTGAAAATCAAAAATATTTTTTTAAAAAAATGTCTTAATTAAAGTGGCTAAAACAAAGTAATCTAAATTATAATAATTGTGAAATTGAAATGAAGCTTCAAATCTGTGATTAAAAAAGCATGTCAAAAAGTAAAGTTGTTTTAACATTATATAAAAGACTAATTTGAAGCTGATGCGAGAAAATATTTCACTACATGAAATTTGTCAAATGAATTAAAAACATTTTAATTAAAAGGTTAATTTTTTTTTAAAAAAATGCATAGTATTTTAACTTCGGGTAAGTGAAAATCTATTTAAAGTTAACATAAAAGGGAAAAACTTCATAACACAAAGTTTTAACAATGGAAAAAAAAAGAGAATGATTGAATGAAGCGACGAAATTAGTTTGATTTTTAATACAACAATGAAAAATATTTTTACAAATCTTTATATATTTCTAAACATCTATTAAATGAACTATAAAAAATGAACATAATTATAAAAAAATTGTATAGCAAAAGATGTTTTTAAAATTAATTTTTTTAAAGATGTAAAAATTATGTCTATAGGATAATATTTTCGGAAAATATTGCAAATTGAACAATTTTCTACGTACGAAACCTAATTTGAAGAGCATGCATTGATGATTGCTAAGTAAGGATTGGTAATTTTTCGCCTTCCTATTGTTCGCAAATGATTCGCTGTGAAAATATATTGCTACGAATGACTCGTATATGGGCATTTAATTCCGAGTGCCTTACAACTACATATAAAATGAGGTCTCGGCCTAAAACCTCCCAGTGCTGAGACCTGAGACTCTCTCCTTAAATCACTGTAAATAGGCAATAAAATTAGTACGTACTGAAAAAACAATCTTTCCACTTATTAAGAATTAACATTATCACATGCAGAGGCAAATTAAAGCATTTTCCGGCCCCAAGTGGCGGACATTTTGAGATCCTTTTTAATATTAGTTCATTTAGTTTCAACAATTTGGGGGGGGGGGGGGAATTAAACTTATCAACATATTGGTAATTCATTTCAGCGGATTTTTTTATTTTATTTTATTTGTATTAGCGAACTTGAAAAAATATTTTTTTAATTATTAATTATCTAATTTATTAAGACATATCGTAGAAAAAATGTTTAAAATTATAAACTCAGTGTGAAAGTAATCATAATTATCATTTAAATATTTCTTTACTTACAAAAAAAGTGTTCAATTATTAGAAATAATAAACTTCAAACACATATAACGAAATTATTTTACTGGATTTTTCAACTGGAATATGACATCATTAGTTTTAAAAAATGATTAATATTTCAATAATTTATAAATAGTTATATTTTTATTTTTAATAACGATTTCAATAATTGAATTAAAACATACAATGTTATCTTAATATTTTACAGTTTATAAAATATTTTTCCTAGCAATTCATTTATTTAAAACTTAGGCTAACAGCATTTTCAATCAACCTGCTTCAATTCTAGACAGTTGCCTAATCGGAAATCCGCCACTGATGTCATGTCATATTTTAATAAAAGTAGAGTCATTTCAAGTGACATCAAAGTAATATGGCAAAAGCAACTTCGAATGCCATAAAATATCTAACTGCAGTTTGTTTCACGCTTTCGCATCTTCAAGAAGAGCAATGAATTTCAAATTTAATTTGGATTGGCATATTTATGATGTAACCTTCGGTTTGTACGTAATTCATGGTAATTTGACAAACTTAACTGCACTTGTCATAAAACATCCAACTGTACGACGCCGTTTCACTTTTTTTCCCCCCTTCAACAAGTATAAAGAAATCTAAATTAATAAGAAACAGCGTATTAGTTGTGTATCTCTGTACATATAGATCATAAAAAATAATAGAAACAATAGCACATGCCATAAAATATCTAAAAATGTCTCCATTTTTTCTCAACGGATTATCAATTTAATTACAAATCCCGATTATTTTATTTACTGTTTTTGTATATTAAATATAAAAATAATATTTTTGAAATACTCTTAATAGTATTTAAAATAATATTTACTGAAAGTGTATAAAAAATAATATATTTAATAATTAACGCATCGTTTAATGAAAATAATTAACGCATCGTTTGAAATTTCAAAAATAAGTGACAATGACTAGGACACTTTGAATATACGTTTCCTTTATTTCGCGTCGGATCATCAAGTTTCTACAAAGATATTGGCTAAGAAAATTGTTGAAAAATCTCACAATTAATCCCAATAATTTATCGAAGCTTTGACTGTAGCGTCATTCGCAAACCCACTTTATTAACCTTTTAGCTGGATATGAAGAAATATTTCAGTGCGAAACGAGTTGAATATAATTACCCGATTAACGGGTTAAATGACTATTAAAATATTAGCGATTGTAATCTTTTGTACTGTAAAAAAATAATCATTTGATGACAGAAATCAAACTTTATTTAGCTATTCTACAATCATTAGCAAATAATAAACAACTAGTTAAATTAAAAATTTGGGAAAATATTAACACACCATTTGGATTAAATATCCCTCAAATGTGTTAAAAATTTAAAAACAGTATTGCAACTTAATTGGTGCAATATGATTCTAGAATGAACATAAAGATCTGAATAATTTTTTAAACGTCTTTTAATATATAGTAATCAAGCAAAACTTTCCATATGATCTATTCAAATTAAATCACATTATTAATATAGCAGTAGATCCAAAATTTTAATAACTTAGAGCTGAGAAATTTTTTTCAAAAGAATCAGGCATTACTTAAAGCTATTACATTTAAAGCACAAATTCGAAATAAGATAATAAACACTTATATAAAACATAAAAAAACCAAACATAGTCTAGAAATCAAACGTTGTTAAAATTAAGTTATGACACTATATCAACACAGCAGATCAATTTTTACCAAATTTTTCATTTTATTTAAAAAGAACGGAATAATTTAAAATTACCGAAAAAAGTGCACAAAATTTGAAATTATAGCACTATTAGCAATATCACAGCAGATGCAGAATTTTCATCATTCAGAAAGGCTCAAATTTCCGCCAAATGTCTTATTTCTAATAAAAATGGAATCTCTTAAAGTCATTGAAATATAAGCGCAAAATTTGAAATTATAGCACAATAGTTTACGTAGAAGTATACAAAGAACTTTCATAAATCATTGCAGAATAATATTTCGTGAAATTTTTATTTTCTTCCGATGTAAAATGGAATCAAAATAACCTGGATTAAACTAAAGTAATTTGGAGAAAAAAATTATTTTGGAGTAACAAAATGATTAACATTTTTTAAAGTGTATAATCCATTCTAGACTATTTCTATCAAGGCATTAATGCTACAAAATACAAATGGTCAAGGCGTTAAGCTACAAAATACAAAAATTCTTCACTCACCTGCTTCAGGACAACGGCATATATCCTGCCATAGCAGAAAGCCATCAGCAACGCAGGATACACGATGGTAGCGAAGAATATAAGGACTAGGAAGTCGTAGTGCATAACTGGAATGAACAGACATTGACCATTCTCTTCTGGTCCATTGTTCCAACCAAACAATGGCAGCAGGCCCACTATGGTCCCAAGGAACCAGCATCCCAGAATCACGAAACCAGCCGCCCTGCGGTTCATGGTCCTCTTGTAGCAAAAGGGATGCAAAATGGCCCAGTAGCGATCCAATGTCACTGCGACTAGATTCAATATTGACACTGTGCACAGCAGAACTAACACTGAAAGCATTAGCAGACAAACACGGAAAGCATGTCTAGGCAAACCCAGTCGGGCCATTACAGCAGATGGCACACCAACAAGCCCGACCAAAAAGTCTGAAGTCGCTAGACTTATGATATATAAGTTGGTTACACGCCTCAAGCGTCTTTCCAGCACGAAAGTTGCAACAACCAGAAGATTGCCGACTATGGCCAAAATTGCAACGGCCACTTCACACACCGAATAGAGCAATGGAAGTTCATCGTAACCCATTCCGCCCCGTTTACTAAGTTTTCTTTTTGATGCAGAGCTGCTTGTTGATATTATTGTTTATTTTCCCACGGATTGCGCCGGACGCTTATCAGGTCCGGTTTGTCTGCCGGTTCGACGTCCGATTGGTGCTTCTTAGTTGTGGTCGACCTTTCGAGCTAGCCGCTTCATTCAGTTTGAGTAAACGGTAAACGATTCAAGTAAACGGTACCGCCATCTGGTGTCCAAAGAAAGTAATAAATCATGGAAAAGGCAAATATGAGTGTTTTAATAAATAGTTAAAAATTAGGATAAATTAAACATTTTCAATTCGAATTCATAGGTTTGTGGAATTTTTAATATGCTCCCTTGAATTTCTATTAGCAGTATTATTAAATAGTGTCTATAATTCATTCAAATTTATTATTTTTAAGTAAAAATTAAAAATTGAGAAAAATTTTCTTCTGTTTTTAAATAAATTTTCCTTGGATAAATTGGTTTGTAACTTTAATAATTTTTAGGTCCTTCAATCACTAGTGAATTTTAATGCATACAATATATTCAATCAATATAGCAATAAAAAATTTCTATTTTTTTATTTTTAAATACGTTAATTACTGACATTCGAAGTAAATTGTAAAAACATTTTTATTTATTAATATTACTTTTAGAGGAATCATTATATTTAAATTCTTTAAATTATCAGTTTAAATTATTATTATCCTATTTGTAAAAATTTCTGTTTAATGACAAATTAAATGTTTTTATCATATTTAATTTAAAATAATGGATTCTATTACTGCACATAATTTTATTACATTTACATTACTTCTCTAAAAATGGATATTCAATTTAAAATAATGCAATCTATTATTGTACATATTTTTAATACCATTTTATTGTATCTACATCACTGCCCAAGAATTGGATTTTTTGAATGATCACATCAGTATTTTACATTAACTTTGTCAGCTAATATTTGTTTCAAAATTTTTTAAAGAATAAACTGAAACAGCTACTCTCCGATGTTATGCCTGCTTGCATCATTCACATTTTTTAATTAATGTATGATAATTTAGTAATTAATTGATAAAATAAATTACTCATCATATGTTTTATTTAAAATAAAAATGATTTTGATAGTTACGAAAGAAGATTGTTAATTATTATTTATATATCAGGACAGGATTAAGCCTTCTAGGGACCCTTAGGTAAATGCAAATTTCAATGCCTACTTTTCCTTCCAATTTTTCAGAACCAAATAATTTTTTCATCAATTTTAATTTAATTATTGTATAAGCAGTTTTCAGTTACAAATTTTGGCAGGCTGAAATTGTAAAACTCTTAACTGCAGATCACTTATTTAGATTTAAAAAAAAAAAAAAAAAAAAAAATTTTTTTTTAGTATATCACGCATAAAAAAACATTTGCCATTTGAAACAGAATAAAATTAGGTTACAAAAATTTTTTAAATACGATTTTTTGTCTGAATTTAAATAATATCTGATAATACGAGTGGATATTATTTTTAATTATGAACCACCATATATATATTTTTTAAGAATTATCAAATGAAAAAGCATAATTGAATAATATGCCAAAAATAATTTAAACAATATTTAATTTTAATTTGAACAATACTTAATAATTTTAATTTGAACAATACTTAATAATTTTAATTTGAACAATACTTAATAATTTTAATTTTAACAATACTTAATAATTTTAACAATACTTGATTTTTTTAAGTTCGACTGCGTTAAGTAAATGGAAGCACAAAATTAATTTTCAAAATGCCGTTCAAAATCTTTAAAACTTGGGGTCTCCTAAAATTGTGACGCCTTTAGGCAATCGTTTGCTTTGCCTCATTTATTAACATCTTGGAAGATAGAGAAGCAAAATAATAGAGAAGCAACAGAAAAAGGATAAAAATACAAATATAACAACTAAAATAACATAGTGAAAAACGAAAGATATATACAAAATATATAATATATAGATATATCAAAAATAAGAGGGGCTTTATGTTTGTTTGAATAAATCTATTATAAATTTTAATTAATTCATTTATATTGAAAAGTTATTTTTAAAAATTATTTCCTCTATGTCTTTTGCACTTACTTATGTATATTTAATAAATTTTTTCCTCATGTCCCACTGATAAAATATTTCGGGGCACTTATTATAAAACAAGAAATAAAGTATTAATTAATTGAGTTATGCGATAAAGAACAAACAAATTTTGTTTTAGATTAACCGCCTTTGGTGACCAACTCCTCCTCCTGAAATATTGGAACATTACTAACACAATTTCGTAAGAAAAAAATTATGTTATTTAAAATATTAAATTTTTTTATGAAATTGTGCCATTAAAAATCTGTATTGGTAAAATTTAATGGAAATTTGGAACAGTTATCATACAAGGAGTTTCTTCTAAAAAATTTGCAAATTCATTTTATTCAGCTATGTCTTAGAACTAGATAAATTAATTTTTAACTAATAATCAAGAGTTCTAGATATCTTAACTAAGTGAAAAAAAAAGTTTTGATAGAAGATGAGATTGTACTCTTGTATGCTTGAATATTTAAAAAACGCTGTTCAGAAAATTTTACTTTCTTTACTATTGTTAAAAACAAGTAAACTTTTATATTAATTTATCGTTATTTTTGTGTAAGGACGCGATCTTTTTTTTTTATTTATTTATTTTTTTATATATATATTTGATTGTTAAGAAACTTTCTTCCAAATAGTCCACTGTTTTTCCCAAGAACTGTAAGAAATAAAAAATTAAAAAAAAAACATTTCTACAAATTATAGCCTGTTAATGTTTCATTTTTATTTCATTTTCATACTGATACTGCTTATAATATTACAGAGATTATTTGCGATAGTATTGTCGCAATGCGTGTGAGTATAAATCCAGCAACGAAAACAACAAAAAATATTTCACTAAAATATAGTAAAAATATTTTTTTTATTTATTATAATTGGAGAAAAAATTGTAAAAATATATAATTAATGTCACTAAAAAGGGCATTTTTAATTATATTTTTCAGTAAAATTTCTAACAAAAAATCTAACTGAATATACTTTTTTAATGACCGCTAATTACCTAAGATATAACTGTTAGTCAACTTTAATATCTCTGCGTCCACCAGACAACTTTAAAGATTGTTTAAATAAAAAAAATTTATCATGCATATCGCATCAAATATATATTATTTTGTTTGAAGCAGAAGGCAGGTTTGAAGACATTGAAGATACATTTTATCTTTTTAAAATTCATTTCAATCCATCGGGAAAGCATAATTATTTACAAGAAGACGCGGGCAAGGTAACGTCCGCCACAGCGCGACACAAAAGCAGAAGTGAGAGGGAGAGAGAAATAAATTATCCTTCTGATTTGATTGATTATCCTTCTGATTTTGATAGGGAAAATATTTCTTTATAGTGTTAATATATTAATAAGATTCTGATAGGGATTTCTGACGCATGTCAATCACAAGTAAAGGAAACACAGGGATCTTTTAAAAAAGAATTTGTCTCGTCAGCGGTATTTTGTCCCTTCACGCACTTTTGTTCAGCCGATTCAGCAATTTTATAAAACTTGAATTAATAAAGTAGAAACAGTGGAGTTGGATCACGAAATAAGAGAATATTTTTAGAATAAAGTTACTGTGGGCTAAATTAAGATAAAATCTTGGAAATTAATTAGAATTGAAATCAGTGTTTAAAATATCATTACATACATACATATTGTTACGAATCTGTGATACGGCTTCCCAGCATAGTGGTTCCATGGGAGATCCCAGAGCTTGGCGACCATTTGGCGACTTGGTGACGAATTTGGCGACTGGCGCAAAAATAGATTATACCTGAAACATCGAGAATTTTCACGATCCGTCCAGTAGGAACGGAGATACGCCTCGAACGTTCCTGATTGGTTGGAGCCTATAAAAGGAGCTGCAGCTGCCGGATGGGGGGGGGGAGGGAATTGAGTAGTCGGAAGCGACAGAGAAGAGTCGTCGTGGACCAGTGGAGTCGAAGAGTAATTTGAATCGGCGGTAAAGAACTAGCCTTCCAGAAATAAGCGGAGCCGCGACGGAGTGAAGCTAGTGCTGAACTAAGCTGTGCGCTACTATCTGCAGTAGAGTCTGGTTGTATGCTGCACGTCTCGGCTGAAGATAATCGTCTTCTGTGCTGTATATAGTTGTCGCCTTTGTGCTGTCCTTTGTGTCTTCGTGTAAATAAACGTCTTTGTTTTATTTTCTACTGCCGCCTGCTGATTGAGCGTTCTCCACACCATATAACTTTCACTATCACCATATAACTTCTCCACACCATATAACTTTCACTAACGAACCTAGGAAATTTCGTTATAATATATATATATATATATATATATATATATATATATATATATATATATGTATATATTATAACGAAATATATATATATATTGAGAAACAGTATTTCATTCTATAAACTTACGTATATCAAAAATGAATTTGTAATTTGATAAATAAGATAATATAAAGGTCTGGTCCGAAAATTAAAAACCATTCATGAATTATTTTTTATTTTAATAATTTTATTATTACGAGAAAGAACATTTATTAAATTAAATTTCTTTGTAATTCCAGTTATTAAAAAATTTCATTTTCAAAGATTTTAACCAGTTTTTTTTTTTTTTTTAATTATTTTTTATTTTTTTTACTCCACTTTTCAAAATTGTCCATGAAGATAAAAATAACTATTGTTTCACGAAGGCAGATTTTTTTTTTTTTTTTTTTTTTTTTTTTTTTACTTAACTTGAAATATTTCACATTCGCAGATAGAATTTTACAATCAATTTTTAGTCACTTCTTAGCTGGATTGATTTTAGAGAATTTTTGCAGTTTTTTTTTTATTCCAATGGCTTTACAATGATTAAAAATTTTTGAATTTCTAGCTCTCATTCAATGTATTAATTTAATTATATATTAATTTCATGCAGGTGTTGGCATCTAGTACACAACTTCAGATATGTTAATTTTTAGATTCAAAACATTTATAAAAAAATCACGAAATGGAACTAAAATGCAGTAAATAAAATTTACTTTTATTAGTCGGGATAAGAAGTCGAAATTAATATTTTTTATCGAAAAAAACAATGAATGTAAAAAAAAATTATATCATGATAAAATAAATTGCTGGGAACTCATATATATTCAAAAATATCATTAACATGATTAAATTCTAATTCACTTAAAGTATTTCAATCACAAGGTCAAAATTTAATGGTTTTGTTTTGACATGCATATTTTTGGCAAATATATATGTGTGTGTGTGTAATAATTAAAGTAAAAAAGTAAGCATGCGTTAAATATTGTTCTTAAAATTTAATGGTTTTGTTTTGACATGCATATTTTTGGCAAATATATATGTGTGTGTGTGTATGTAATAATTAAAGTAAAAAAGTAAGCATGCGTTAAATATTGTTCTTAAAATTTAATGGTTTTGTTTTGACATGCATATTTTTGGCAAATATATATGTGTGTGTGTGTGTAATAATTAAAGTAAAAAAGTAAGCATGCGTTAAATATTGTTCTTAAAATTTAATGGTTTTGTTTCGGCATGCATATTTTTGGCAAATATATATGTGTGTGTGTGTGTAATAATTAAAGTAAAAAAGTAAGCATGCGTTAAATATTGTTCTTAAAATTTAATGGTTTTGTTTTGACATGCATATTTTTGGCAAATATATATGTGTGTGTGTGTGTAATAATTAAAGTAAAAAAGTAAGCATGCGTTAAATATTGTTCTTAAAATTTAATGGTTTTGTTTTGGCATGCATATTTTTGGCAAATATATATGTGTGTGTGTGTGTGTAATAATTAAAGTAAAAAAGTAAGCATGCGTTAAATATTGTTCTTAAAATTTAATGGTTTTGTTTTGGCATGCATATTTTTGGCAAATATATATGTGTGTGTGTGTGTGTAATAATTAAAGTAAAAAAGTAAGCATGCGTTAAATATTGTTCTTAAAATTTAATGGTTTTGTTTTGGCATGCATATTTTTGGCAAATATATATGTGTGTGTGTGTGTGTAATAATTAAAGTAAAAAAGTAAGCATGCGTTAAATATTGTTCTTAAAATTTAATGGTTTTGTTTTGGCATGCATATTTTTGGCAAATATATATGTGTGTGTGTGTGTGTGTAATAATTAAAGTAAAAAAGTAAGCATGCGTTAAATATTGTTCTTAAAATTTAATGGTTTTGTTTTGGCATGCATATTTTTGGCAAATATATATATGTGTGTGTGTGTGTAATAATTAAAGTAAAAAAGTAAGCATGCGTTAAATATTGTTCTTAAAATTTAATGGTTTTGTTTTGACATGCATATTTTTGGCAAATATATATGTGTGTGTGTGTGTAATAATTAAAGTAAAAAAGTAAGCATGCGTTAAATATTGTTCTTAAAATTTAATGGTTTTGTTTCGGCATGCATATTTTTGGCAAATATATATGTGTGTGTGTGTGTAATAATTAAAGTAAAAAAGTAAGCATGCGTTAAATATTGTTCTTAAAATTTAATGGTTTTGTTTTGACATGCATATTTTTGGCAAATATATATGTGTGTGTGTGTGTAATAATTAAAGTAAAAAAGTAAGCATGCGTTAAATATTGTTCTTAAAATTTAATGGTTTTGTTTTGGCATGCATATTTTTGGCAAATATATATGTGTGTGTGTGTGTGTAATAATTAAAGTAAAAAAGTAAGCATGCGTTAAATATTGTTCTTAAAATTTAATGGTTTTGTTTTGGCATGCATATTTTTGGCAAATATATATGTGTGTGTGTGTGTGTAATAATTAAAGTAAAAAAGTAAGCATGCGTTAAATATTGTTCTTAAAATTTAATGGTTTTGTTTTGGCATGCATATTTTTGGCAAATATATATGTGTGTGTGTGTGTGTAATAATTAAAGTAAAAAAGTAAGCATGCGTTAAATATTGTTCTTAAAATTTAATGGTTTTGTTTTGGCATGCATATTTTTGGCAAATATATATATGTGTGTGTGTGTGTAATAATTAAAGTAAAAAAGTAAGCATGCGTTAAATATTGTTCTTAAAATTTAATGGTTTTGTTTTGGCATGCATATTTTTGGCAAATATATATGTGTGTGTGTGTGTGTAATAATTAAAGTAAAAAAGTAAGCATGCGTTAAATATTGTTCTTAAAATTTAATGGTTTTGTTTTGGCATGCATATTTTTGGCAAATATATATGTGTGTGTGTGTGTGTGTAATAATTAAAGTAAAAAAGTAAGCATGCGTTAAATATTGTTCTTAAAATTTAATGGTTTTGTTTTGGCATGCATATTTTTGGCAAATATATATGTGTGTGTGTGTGTGTAATAATTAAAGTAAAAAAGTAAGCATGCGTTAAATATTGTTCTTAAAATTTAATGGTTTTGTTTTGGCATGCATATTTTTGGCAAATATATATGTGTGTGTGTGTGTGTAATAATTAAAGTAAAAAAGTAAGCATGCGTTAAATATTGTTCTTAAAATTTAATGGTTTTGTTTTGGCATGCATATTTTTGGCAAATATATATATGTGTGTGTGTGTGTAATAATTAAAGTAAAAAAGTAAGCATGCGTTAAATATTGTTCTTAAAATTTAATGGTTTTGTTTTGGCATGCATATTTTTGGCAAATATATATGTGTGTGTGTGTGTGTAATAATTAAAGTAAAAAAGTAAGCATGCGTTAAATATTGTTCTTAAAATTTAATGGTTTTGTTTTGGCATGCATATTTTTGGCAAATATATATGTGTGTGTGTGTGTGTAATAATTAAAGTAAAAAAGTAAGCATGCGTTAAATATTGTTCTTAAAATTTAATGGTTTTGTTTTGGCATGCATATTTTTGGCAAATATATATATGTGTGTGTGTGTGTAATAATTAAAGTAAAAAAGTAAGCATGCGTTAAATATTGTTCTTAAAATTTAATGGTTTTGTTTTGGCATGCATATTTTTGGCAAATATATATGTGTGTGTGTGTGTGTAATAATTAAAGTAAAAAAGTAAGCATGCGTTAAATATTGTTCTTAAAATTTAATGGTTTTGTTTTGGCATGCATATTTTTGGCAAATATATATGTGTGTGTGTGTGTGTAATAATTAAAGTAAAAAAGTAAGCATGCGTTAAATATTGTTCTTAAAATTTAATGGTTTTGTTTTGGCATGCATATTTTTGGCAAATATATATGTGTGTGTGTGTGTGTAATAATTAAAGTAAAAAAGTAAGCATGCGTTAAATATTGTTCTTAAAATTTAATGGTTTTGTTTTGGCATGCATATTTTTGGCAAATATATATGTGTGTGTGTGTGTGTAATAATTAAAGTAAAAAAGTAAGCATGCGTTAAATATTGTTCTTAAAATTTAATGGTTTTGTTTTGGCATGCATATTTTTGGCAAATATATATGTGTGTGTGTGTGTGTAATAATTAAAGTAAAAAAGTAAGCATGCGTTAAATATTGTTCTTAAAATTTAATGGTTTTGTTTTGGCATGCATATTTTTGGCAAATATATATGTGTGTGTGTGTGTGTAATAATTAAAGTAAAAAAGTAAGCATGCGTTAAATATTGTTCTTAAAATTTAATGGTTTTGTTTTGGCATGCATATTTTTGGCAAATATATATGTGTGTGTGTGTGTGTAATAATTAAAGTAAAAAAGTAAGCATGCGTTAAATATTGTTCTTAAAATTTAATGGTTTTGTTTTGGCATGCATATTTTTGGCAAATATATATGTGTGTGTGTGTGTGTAATAATTAAAGTAAAAAAGTAAGCATGCGTTAAATATTGTTCTTAAAATTTAATGGTTTTGTTTTGGCATGCATATTTTTGGCAAATATATATATGTGTGTGTGTGTGTAATAATTAAAGTAAAAAAGTAAGCATGCGTTAAATATTGTTCTTAAAATTTAATGGTTTTGTTTTGGCATGCATATTTTTGGTAAATATATGTGTGTGTGTGTGTAATAATTAAAGTAAAAAATTAAGCATGAGTTAAATATTGTTCTTAGAATAAAATGCTCTGGATAAAAAATATTAATAATGCGAACTAGAACATTAATATACTTCATTATCATAATTATTATTAACTTGATAACTAAAAAATGTAAAGAGCTAGACAGATAAAATTTGGTATACAGTATGATGGTGAAGTATCAAAAGTTGGTGTTTGGTTAAAGTGTATCTAAGTTCCAGATTATTATCAAATTTCGAACCAAATCTATCAAAGTGTTGATCGTCCGTCGTTTTGGACTTTCACGTGCGTGTAAATGAAATGACTTAAATCAATAAAACTCGGTATGTCCTCTTAGGATTACAACTGCAGTTGCGTGTTAAATTTTAATTTCAATGTGTTGGGGAAAAAGGGTACAAAATATAAAGGGTGTCCAAAAATAAACTCAAGATTTGAATTTGCCACCATTCGTGCAGTAAAGTGTTGGCAATCCTATTTTAAAAAAAAAAAACATTCGATAGCTGATAGTTTAAGATTAGTAAAAATGTAGCGTTGCACGATAGAACAACGTGTTAACGCAAGATTTGAATTAAATAAAAAAACACAGCTCCCCCCCCCCCTTAAAAGGTTATATACAGGGTGATCAAAAAAAAACTTCCCCTATATATGAAACCCTAGCGGCCCATCCGCTCAACCAATCGAACCAAAATTTCAGACATGGTTGTTTGAAGGTATGCGCTGGAGATTGTGATGATTCTAAACAACGCAGAACTCACGGTTACGGTTACAGTGACAGAATTTGGAAATTTTCGAATGACAATACCCACTTTTTCCTTGCGCAAATTGATCCGCGTATTGAAAAACCACAAACGGCATTGGAACGATTAGCGTGTGACGAAAATTGCCGCTGTAAAGCATATACAAAGAAGAGCATTATAAAGGACCAATGACAACACAGAGAGGAAAGAGAAAAAAAGTTTTTATTAGAATGGATGGTTATAATTACAGGTTTTCAACGTGTTCATCCGAACGTAACATGAAATCTAAGGTGTACACGCCTGGTCCACGAGATGTGTCAGAATTGCAAGATGGCATAACACGTGAAGTTATGCAGATTCCTCCTTTCATGTTACGTTCGGCATTGTTGTCGACAATCTCCCGAATGCAATGCGTTGTCGTCTGCGAAGGTGAACACGTTAAAAACCTGTAATTATAACCATCCATTCCAATAAAAACTTTTTTTTCTCTTTCTTCTCTGTGTTGTCATTGGTCCTTTATAATGCTCTTCTTTGCAAATGCTTAACGGCGGCAATTTTCGTCACACGCTAATCGTTCCAACGCCATTTGTGGTTTTTCAATACGCTGATCAATTTGCGCAAGGAAAAAGTGGGTGTTGCCATTCGAAAATTTCAAAATTCTCTCACTGTAACCGTAACCGTGAACCCTGTGTTGTTTAGAATCATTACAATCTCCAGCGTATACCTTCAAACAACCATGTCTGAAATTTTGGTTCGATTGGTTGAGCGGATAGGCCGCTATATAGGGGAAGTTTCCCCTATATATTCATATATAGGGGAAGTTTTTTTTGACCACCCTGTATATTTATAAAGAGAGAGAGAGAGAATCATAAAGTACACAAGATAGGGTTGTGTATGGATTTACACATACGTCAAATAGCCTCCACGGCTTTGCTGCCACATGCGCACCCTTTTGTCGAAATTTTCCATGACAATTTTGCATAAATGTGGCTAAATTTCGTTGATGCAGCGTTGAGTTTCCACCTTAAATGCACGCGTGCTTAAGGGCTTGGTTAGACCTTTGACTTCAAATAACCCATAAAAATAAATCCAGTGGTGTTAAATGACACCATCTAGGAGGCCAATTCTCAAATTTTCGAACTGCGGCCATCAGACTTTTATTATTTTTGAAATATTGTTTTCAACAATGAAAACTATAAAATGTTTTTTAACATGGTTGCCAATACCTTACTGTGCGATATAGATAGATAATTAGATAGAGTAAGTAGATAAGGTAGATAATAGATAGAGTAAAAAGGTTGGATTTACGCAAAAGATCTATATTTCGTGCCTATTATTTATTCGCTAAAGCCATTATTCAAAGTCCACAGTTTTGTTCGGGGGGGGGGGCACAAATCCTATTTTAGAAAATATATGAAAAAGTTTCGAGGAATCCACTTTCTCGAATATTTTAAATGAGTTGATTCAACAGAATTTAACTTTAGAATGATTCAACTGAATTCAACTTTAATTCATTATTGCTTTTCAACGGAATTCAACTAATTTAATTACTTTTAGAATCAGTTGATACTCAACCGAAATAAAACGATCGATTTCGATTAGTTGATGGAATTAGAAAAATATTTGTAATTCGTAATAATTAAGCTAACAAAATTTGAGAGATGTGTGAAAACAAATTACGGACGTCATGGAATATAGGTTTTACTTAAAGGTTACGCAGTTTTGAGCCTCGAAACTACCTGCTATTATTCGGCAATGGCACCTCAAGTCATTCGCAGCTTTAGCCAAGATCCCCAATGTTACGCAGACCTCTGTTGGAGAGTATCCGAAAATGTTTCGGAAGGACCACTCTTGCTGGTATATTAACAGCATCCCAGCGTTTAACTGCCAAATAAAATCAACAAAAAGGGCACTTTAATTGGCTCTTTCATAACTATTGTTCACCAATGGCATTCTGTTATTAATATACAAGTACGTTTATTAGAGAGTATGCGACAACGTTTCGGGAAATTATTTACATTGGTAAGAAAAATAATAAGAATAAAAAAAAAATATTTCTGGATACACCTCTTTTTTATCAGCTTAAAAAGGAAAATGTACCGAGTTTCGATTTTTACGTATCTCTCCTCAGATAAGAAGATAAATTTATCTGCAAAAAGGGTTTTAAAAGCATATCATATAAATATACGTCCTTCAAAAAATAGATTTAATGCTTCACTGAATTCTATGCGATAAGTTCTATTATCTGCATATTGAGATACATAAGAATGGAATATGAAAGAAAATGCATTACAATAACTTGGTTGTTAGAGAATGTGAAATGCATTCGGCGAGTGGATATATATAGCCCTGTCATTTCCTTGGATGATATGGATGGGACCAAGTGGCAACTAGGAATAGTTTTAATAACGGCTTCAAAACTCCTGTTGTCTATCAAAAGAGAAGCAGAAGATAGTGGTCCAGAAGAATTCGGATTGCTTTACCAATTTTCTGTTAAGACACTTCAAGGAAATTTCTCAACTCAAGAAGAAATAGAAGCTTACACATTTCAGAAGAGCCAAAAGTGCCCAGAGATTATAATAGATACAACAGAGTTACATGAATTAAAACTGGGTACAATACTCAGTCTTGGCAATATTACCATTCGGTGCAAACTATGGAGACAACAGGGATCCATTTCGAAGTCACACGAAATCTTCGCTGAAACTCGAATGAGGATGGAGCACACCACATTCGTTGGGGTTGTTGAAAATTTCAGTGATTTCTATGGAGGTGAAATGGTAACTTTGAAGACACTGTCGTCAAGCACAGGTGAAAAAATTATGAAAGTGAAGTTGTATTTCTTTAATCCTTTGTCTGTGCCTATAGGTTCAACTATATTCAGGCAAATTAAATTGAAAATTATATTGATAGCCACGGGTAATCAATCTGCGATATTTTGTAATTTCAAATTATTCATCTTGGATACCTCAGGTAATAAAACAGATACTGGAAAACTGGATTCCAGGTTTGTATTGAAATCAATAGCAGAATTAACTTTACCTCGTGTATGGCAGGAGGAACTGATAGAGAACGAAGATCAGTACTTATCGAATGACACACTCTCTCTCCATTGTGAAGTCACATTTTGCTCTGGAATAGAATATCAGAAAGTCGAGATATCCAAATATGAAACAACCGGAATAAAGGAAAGCGATTTTGCCAATGCAGTGGAGGCTCTGACATCTAAAGAAAGCATTCTTTGCGATACCAGGATCCAAACAGCAACCGAAACGTTTCCAGTCCACACAACCGTCTTGAGTGCCCAATCTCCTGTATTCGAGGCTATGTTTCACACCAACATGAAGGAGACTATTCAAAAATACGTGCACATCGATGATTTGGACGCAGAGACAGTGAAACGCATGCTTGTGTACCTATATTCAGGCAGCTTGGAACAATTAGAATGGAAAGATACTATTAAACTGTATTTTGCTGCAGACAAGTACCAGATACTTTCCTTGAAGGAAAAATGTACTACACTTCTGAAGCAGAATATAGATTTGTCTAATTGTTGTGTCTTATTGCTTATAACCCATCTGCACCAAGACAAAACCCTGAAGCGTGCATTGCGGGATTTCATAAGGGAATACGGCAAAAAAATAATCTATTGTGATCAGTGGAAGGATTTGGAGAACAATCATCCCAAAGCGGTAATTGAAATTTTACGAGACATAATTATAAGAAAGTATATAATGGATTTCTATGAGATTTATCATAAGTAATACTGATATTTTCTTCATTTTATAGATTCTGTCTTTTGTATTTGCTTTTTTTTTTTTTTTTTTTTTTGCAGTTTTAACAAATATTTTCAAAAATTATTTCAAAATGTTGCGTATAAATTTCAGATCTAATTTTCTTTATCTTTTGTTTTATATATAAAATATCCGCCTTTAGAGACAAGTTTGTTCGCTTAGATTATTATGTTTTTAGGCTATTAACTATTAATATGAGATGCATTTCTTGAAAAAACATTTTCCCTTGTAATTTGATACACTAAAACACATGAATATAATTAAAGTAGCTTACTGCAAATTACAAAGAGACGAAATTACAATAAAAACGCAAATGAAAATCCCACTACTGATTTAATGATTGGCAAAAACACATTTTTGAGTGTTTTGATGGAGAGTTTGAATTCCATCATAGCATTTAAAAACATTGTTTCGTATAATGTATCAAATTAAATTAAAAATATTATCAAAGTTAAATGAAAAATTTTACAAAAATGAAATTTATATAATTAAAAGGTAATATTACAAAAATGAAATTTATATAATTCAAAGGTAATTTTACGAAAATGAAATTTATATAATTCAAAGGTAATTTTACGAAAATGAAATTTATATAATTCAAAGATAATTTCTTTTGTCTTAAGATAATACAAAAAATATTTTATTAGATAATTGTTTCAAAAGATATGAATATCAATTTCGGTAGGCAAGTCATAATGATTATGGTTAGACTTAAGATTAATTTACGGGCGCCAAAATTGAAAGGTTTTTGAGCGATTTCTCGCTCAAAAGCCGTTTGTTAGCATTTCTGGTATACATTCAGGATTGCAGACTTTTAGAGAGTGTTTGGCCGATTGGCACGATTTTGACGTTTTTGGCGAGAAACCGTACATTAATCTTAACACGATTACTTATCTGGTAGCGGTTAAGGCTATATTTGCGCTTGATTGAATTTTTTTTAAAGCTTATTTCTTTATTTCTTTTAAATCTTCTTTCCTATGATTGAATGTTCTCTTAGGGACTCAGCGAACTATTTCCAGAACACTTCTAATAATATTTGCAGCTCAATTACTTAGCTAAACGAAGCATTTGATTCATTAAAGCTGTAAAAATGTTTAATAAATGAAGCAATCTGAAATTCGTTTGATGTTTTGTTTTATTTTTCTGTTACCATTGAGCAATCTATATCTATACTTATAATAAAGCTCAATGTGTGTGTATATGTGTATATATGTGTATGTGTATGTGTGTGTGTGTGTGTGTGTGTGTGTGTGTGTGTGTGTGTGTGTGTGTGTGTGTGTGTGTGTGTGTGTGTGTGTGTGTGTGTGTGTGTGTGTGTGTGTGTGTGTGTGTGTGTGTGTGTGTGTGTGTGTATTAGCGCTCTACAAACCAGACCGTTTGACCTAAAGCTACCAGATTTTGCATATGCATACCTTGAAAGTCGAGAATGTGCACCTCGGAGAGATTTTTTTTTTGAATTTTTAATTAGAATTTTAACTAAATAAAAATTGAGCAAAATTTTGGAATTTTTTCCGCTATAACTTCCGAAAATATTACAGCTTAAAATTGATTTTTACGTCATACTGAAATTCAAAAAGTAATCTTTTCAATGATACTAATGCTTTGACAACAAATTAAATTTCTAGTTTTAATGAATTTTTAAAAAAATAATTAGTCATATATTTCAACAATTTATTTCGCGCAAAATAAAAATAAAATTTAAGCTGTACTAGAATGTTGCACATTAATGGGGGGGGGGATGCACATGTCTGTATGAAATGAAATAAATATGAAACATGATATTTTTTGAAAAGTAAATTCAAGAAAATGTTTTCCATGATCTTTCACGATACCTATGTTACTAATTCAATTAAACAGTTTTATTTAAGGCAAATATGGTTTAATATATACAAGATATCTACTCTAATTGGAGCCTAACAGATAATTTGTAAATCTTTTGTAACAGACATATATCTGTTAACAAGTGGTCTAAATGAAATAATTATATTTTATAAAATTTGAGTCAATAAATGCTGATAAATTACGAATTTCAAATTTTTACATATACCCTGTACCCTGTGAGTCATATTTAACAAAATATTCTTAAGGCGTTAATATTTTCAATAAAAAGAATTACATTCCAATCAACTAAATCTATTACTAAAGCTGACCGACATATGAAAATTTCAATTTTATTATTCTATAAAAGCGGGTGATTTTAGATGACTTCATTGACAGAAGTCATCTAAACAAGATTAACATCTAACAAGAAGTCATCTAAATGATTGACAAGAAATCAATCATTTCCCAGAGTGATTGGCCTAGATTATGAAAATGTTGATTACTCTAATATTGTAAAAATTCAAAACTTAATAAATCCGTCAGATTTGAAGGCAGAAAATAGAAAAGTTTATTTATTTATTTAAAAGATTTAGAGTCAAGAATATTTTGCAGAATATGATTCCTTAGGGCTAAAGGACTATTCAAAATTTAAACTTCATAATTTTTTGAAAAATATTTATAAACCGAAAAAAGTATTATAATTTACAGCGTTTATATCCTTTAATATAAAAATAAAACTAAAAGCTGAATTTTTCATTGAATCCGTGAAATTTTTGTTGAATAATTCTTGAAGATATTATAAATTACAAAAAGTTATTCTGAAGTGCACATAAAAATTCAATGTCGGACGACTCTGCTTTCAGTTCTCCTTTATGCTTGGATTCACTAAAATACGTCTTTATATTAATTGTAGTTTCATTATTTCCACTTTCATTTAAAATTATATTTTACGGGCATTATAGAAAATTGAGAGACGCGTAATACAATGAACAGAGTAGCTTAATGCCCACATACAGTACTGTGCAAATTAATTGAGATAAACTCCATTTTTTATAAATTTCTTCATTTCTCGGGAATTTTCTGCCTCAACTGCATTTTCTTACAAAAAGAGGGTTGTTCTTGACTAGTCTAAACTGGTTTGACCATGTGATCATCACATGTGGAGCCTTTTACCATCAGTTGTGTTTCAGTTGCTGCAGGAGATTGATTGTGTGTTTTAGGTATAGGTTTTAGGTTTAGTTATATTAACGTCCCGTTTGAAGCAACGCTAGGGCTATTTTGGGACGGGCCTCGTAATTTTGAACCACGGTCAGATGACGAGGACGACATCTGAGCTGGCACCCCCCTCTCCACACCATGCCACACCAGCGGGAGATTGATTGTGTGAATTATCTAGTTCTAATGCATATTAAAAAATGTATACATCACTCTCAAGAAAAGGAGTAGAAATGGTATCCTCATCAGCACACTTCAACAACAGTGAGGGATATTGCTGCAGTAGCTGGAGTTGGAAAATTGAGTGTTTGAAAGATTATTAATCAGCAAATTAAATTTGGGACAATTTCTCCAAAACGTGTAAATGTGGATGCAAACGCAATACAACACCTCAGACAAACAAATTTCTTGTAAAAAATAGTAAAATTCACCCTCGAGAAACAAGTAGAGATCTTCAGAGAGAATTATTACCTACTGGTGTGAGCATTGATTCATCAACAATATGACGAAGGCTTATTGAAGCAGGGGGATGGATAGGAAACTAGTCAAAAAAAAAAACAGTTGTTAACACCTGCAATGAAGAGCCAGGAAATATCAATCCTGCACTGCACAAGATTGGAATAAGGTTGTATTCAGCGGCAAAACAGTTTTGGTGCAAGGGATTCAATCAACATTTCTCAGAGGAAGTACTGGAAAACCCATCAGAGAACAAAATCTTAATCAAAAAGTGAAACACCCTCAGAAGCGGATATTTTGGGGTCATTTTACAACTGTAGGATCTGGTAGCTTAGTACCAGTTGAAGGAATGATGAACTCTAAAAAAATATATTTCAATACTAGAAGAAAAATATTTTTTAAATGATCTGCAGTTCTGTTTATCAAATATCTGTTAATATACATCAAAAATTCTAGACAATTTAATTGAAATTAGTAATTTTTGCAGATGATTATAATAACCAGTTAAAAATTCAATCGAAAAGAAAATCGAAAGCAGTGAAACTAGAAACAAATAAAGATTTAATCTTTACAATATCAAAAAACTGTCCTGCTTTTTATTTCATGGGAAAAATTAAGCGGCTTGGCTACTGTCGTATGAAATATGTTTGATGTAAACAATGGAAGAAGGCATGGCATCAGCTATTGTTTTAGACTAAATAATTCAATATTTCACTAAATATTGAATTATTTTTGAAATTTTCAGATTAGTAAGTCAAAGGTTCAAGAATTATTTTCCACTCAAAATTGGAAAATCGCTATATTCGTCGATTTTCCAAAATTCTCAGGGTACCGAGTCCCTTAACTTCTTGCCAAAAGATGAAACTATAGCGATGCAAAATATAAGTTAGTGATTTGCTTCAGCGGTTTTACCACACCTTTGAGAAGGAGTTGAAAAAAATTCATTTACCTTTTCGATGCAAATTACAATGAAAAATACACAATCTTAGAACATTAAAGCATGAATGGAAGGTAGATTGAAAAATTCCATTATTTTTCACCAAATTCGAAACAACAAAAGTTTTAAAAAATGCGCATAGGTAATAATTAGTTTATCGAATTCCTCATCACAGTTTGAACTATAATGATAGGAAATCTTGTCTTGCGCATTAGCGTTGCTTCATCTCTTTACAATTAGCCGAGCCGAGTTTTAGCGTCTCTTGTTTCAGTAGCGCCATCTAGGGCCAAAAGTATGTCTTAGTTAGTCATGCATCACAGCTCTGTTTGCGGGGCGGACTTCATTCACTTATCTACAGATCATATCTGTCGATGAGTATCTATCTTTAGTTTTTGCTCATCTTTGATCTAGTACACCCAGTGGTATTGTCTCGACTTGGGGGACTTCGTGGCTACCACAGATTCATACGTGCACCAACCACCATGTACAAGGAAAACCTTCGGCCAGCGGGGTTCGAACTCATAACCTAAGAGATGCGAATCCAACGTCCGCCCAACCAGGCTATCCCGGCCCAGTGTTGATTTCGTCAAGCTGGCTTGTCTATGATAAGTGCCATTAGCAGCAACAACAACACTTTATCACAATTTTCAGAATACGGTGGCAGAAGAGGGAAGAAATGTTTGTGCTACATAAATAAATCCTATTTAATGAGAGAATGTAGAACAATACTGATGAAATATCTTACCATGTATTCATGTTAAAATTTCGAAAGATTCTGTGATTGTTTTTTAGAAGAAAAATCTTAATATATATAAATTACGTGTGACGTTGTTTGTCCGCGATGGACTCCTAAACTACTTAACCGATTTTAATCAAATTTGCACACCGTGTGCAGTTTGATCTAACTTAAAAGATAGGATAGCCCTTTTTTTGAATTTTTAATTAGAATTTTAATTATTAATTAAAAACTAACTTTCCCGCCAAAAAAATCTTCAAATCGCCAAATGAGTACGGCATCAATTTTTTTTTCCCAACAGTCATGAGGCTAGGCTTAAGATTTTTCGGCTGATTATTTGAAACGATTCTATTTATTTTCTTAATGTTTGATGCATTTAAAATTAAACATTGTTAATGAATCGATCTTTCAGATTCATTCTTAAGTACTTTTGAATTAAAATAAAACAGAATAAAGGAAATTAAAAATTTCTAATCTGCATAGCGTTACCCCAACTGGCGTAGAAAAAATCACGCATTTGCGTTCCGCAACTGGCGTTGAAAATTCACGCATGCGCATTGTATTATGATTGTTTACATTTCAACGGAAGCGGACTCGATTTAAATTATTTTTAGGTTCGTTGCATGTTTTTGTAATTAAATTGTATTTAAGTTAGTTATATATTTTTTGTATACGCTTATAGTTTTAAGTACATCGTTTTTTAAGTAGTTTTTTTAACCTGTTTTCAACCGATTATTTTAAACGATTCGTTTTATTTTCTTAATGTTTGATGCATTTAAAATTAAACATTGTTAATGAATCGTTCTGGTCATGATGAATCTGAGAATATTTTGTTGACAAATTCTTGAAATATTACATAAATTAGGAAGGATATTCTTTAGTGCCCATAAAGTTTAAACGCTCAGTGACTCTTTTCAGTAATCATATTACAAAAAAACACTTTGTTTCAGTAAAAAATATTATTATATTAATTGCAGATTAATCCTTTCCACTTTAATATATAGTATAAATTCTACGGGAACTAACAGAAAATTAGAGAGATACATATTACGTTGTGACTGAAGGCCTTTATAATATTATGAGTGAATTATATATCAAAATTTGAAGTTTTAAAATATTTTGATGAAGAAGTTATTAAAGTAGGAATTGCATAAAATATTTAATTATTAAAATTTTAACGAACATTAAGATGTGCGAACCGGCTGGTCGCCAAAGGCGGCTAGTATTTTATACTTTTCGAATACGCCTCTAATTATCAGATTAAAAATTTACGAGCTTTTGCTTTCTCATATTTATTGTAGATTAGAAGATAAGTTATCTGCAGAAAGCACTTACTTTGCAAATTTATCCCAGAAAGAATTGTTCTTTGAAAAATAAATATTAATTGTTTTTACAGCGTAGAAGACTCGTTGTTTATTGTTTGCAAAGCCAGCTTCAGCAGTATGGAGCGGAAAAGAAAAAGCATTATTATAACTTGGAAGATAGAGAATGTTAAATGCATTCATCAGCAGAAAATGGAACTGTACAGTCCTGAGATTTCGATGGATGAAATGGACGGAACCAAGTGGAAATTAGGGGTGCTTGAAATAGCAGGTTCAGAAATTTCGTTATGTGTAAAAAGAGAAGAAGATAATGGTTTGCAAGAATTCGGCTTATTTTACCATTTTTCAGTCAAAACACCTCAAGGAATATTTTCAACTCCAAAAAGAATTTATGGATACATATTTAAAAAGAATGAAAGGTGCTCAATGATTAGAATAGATACGAAAAATTTGGATGATCAAAAAATGGATACAATTCTCACTCTTGAGGATCTTACCATCCATTGCAAAATATGGAAGCAACAAGGATCCTTCTTGAAGTCAGTCAAGTTCTTCGCTAAAACTCGACTGAAGATAGAGCATTGTATGTTCGATGGAAATGTTAGAAATTTTAGCTCTTTTCCTAGTGAGGAAATGGCAACATTGAAGACAGTATCTTCATCTTCAGGAGAAAAATTGGTGACAGTGAAATTTTTCTTTCGAAATTACTCAATGGGAATAATTTTCGAAGCTATGGATAAAGCAAATAAACGATTTTATCATTTCAAATTGCACGTCTTGGATTGCTCAGGTAATAAGATAGATAATGTGAAATTGAAACGAAAATTTGTATTGAACTCCACTGAAAGAGTTTACTTACCATCTCTTTCGGTGAATGAGCTGATAAAAAATAAAGACCAGTACTTGATAAATGACACTCTTTCCATGCAGTGTGAAATCACTTTTTATTCTGGAATAGAATGTGAGCAAATCGAATGGGCTGAATATGAAACTGATTTTACAAGAGCAGTGGAATCTCTGACATCCAAGTTGGGTAGCCCTTGCGATGTCAAGCTTCAGACAGATACCGAAACATTTCCAGCTCACACAGCCATTTTGAGTGCCCATTCTCCTGTATTCGAAGCTATGTTTAACACTAACATAAAAGAGACTATTAAAAAATGCGTCCACATCGATGACATTGACGCAGCGACTGTAAAACGCATGCTTGTGTTTCTGTATACTGATACCTTGGGAGAATTAACATGGAAAAAAGCTACTAAACTCTATTTCTCAGCAGTCAAGTACCAGATACTTTCCCTGAAGGAGGAATGTACGATGCGCTTGAAGCAGAGTATAAGTGTGTCTAATTGCTGTGACCTTTTGCTTTTGGCCGATCTGTATCAAGATAAATATTTGAAGAGGGCAGTGAGGGATTTCATAGCTCATCACGGCGAAGAAGTTCTTTTTTGTGAACAGTGGATGGATTTGGAGGACAGCCAGCCCAAAGTGGCAATCGAAATTTTACGTGATCTATTTGTAGAAGATTGCTGGATATATATCTTTTGACTTTAATTATAGTAAGTAATGCTATTAATTTCTTCAAATAATTTTTTTTTGCCTTGGATTTGTCTACGTCTTTGGCAAATAGCAAATTTTATATAAAATTCTTTGAAAATTTTGTAAATATTAGGTGCTTGCATGTATTTTAATCAGCGACATCTGTTGGTAAACTTGCGAAGTCTCTATATAAACGACAATGGTTTTGGGTTTTACCGATTTACTATTAATTTATTATTATCATTTTGAAAGTTTTCCGTTTAGTTCTCCATGAGTTATTCAGTTTATAAAGATTTTAATCATGGAACGCTCCAAATTGTATTTTCGACATTCATTGCTTTTTTTGTTTTGTTTTGTTTGATTTGAAGAAATCTGTTGTTGAAGCCAATGAGACACTTTTAGAAACTTATAGTGATACTGGTCCGTCATATGCCAATTATAGGTTTTGATTTCAACGATTTAAGAGTGGTGATTTCGATGTCAATGACAAAAAACGGCCTGGAGGACCAAAAAAATTCAAAGACAAACAATTGCAAGACTTATTGAATGAAAAAGGAAAACAGTTGTAGAAAATGATGGAAATATTTTGATTGATATATATTGCACCAATTTTTCTCAATAATTCTTTTTTAAGTGAAAAAATAATCAAAACACATACAAGCACCTAAAACATGTCAGATGAAATTTTCTTATTAAGGAGTTCTTAGAAGTAGTACTTCTCTTATATCTGTCATAAAAGATTTTTAAAGAATTCTTGCACTTTTTCATGCATTTGTTTTCACATAATTCAAATTATCCCATGGTTGTATTCATATACGAAAAGCAATCGTTTTAATTTATGATTCTCACTTTATATAAACTAAATAGATTAGTGCGAGTTTTTTTATTTCTTCACAGTGTTCAGATAAGAACTAAATTTAAATTAAAGAACTTTTTTAACAAAATTAATAAACTTGAAGCTATTTAAAATTTTTGACAAGTTTGAATTCCTAAAAATATCAAAGCCTTTTCCTCAGAGATCTAATATTAAAGGAAAGAGGGAATTTTCTAAAATGCATATTCTCTCCGTTTTAGAAATCCACTCCATTTATTAATGAAAAATTAAGCAGTCTACACTTGGATACTGGCAAATTCTAAATAAATTTAATGTCTCATTGTCGTTTTTGGAAAAGTATTAGTCTTTCACAAGCTTTAAATTTATTTCCTTTAAATTCCAGCAATTAGCCGTAAGTTAATAATTATAATTGAATATCTCAGTTTTGCAGTTCTGTTAAAATAAAACAAAACAGGATATTGCCTGATGTTCATTGGAAATCAAAAATAGAAATTGGAAGTTTTGTTTCATTAGGTCCAATAATATGTTTGTTGAAATTAAATATGTCATCCTAGAAGTCAGCAAAAAAAAAAAAAAAAATCCCCCCCCCCACATACCAGATCAAAAATTGATTACTTCAAGGACAATTCAGCTTTAAATGCTCAATAGCCAAACACAAAACGATTTAAAGAAATAAAATATTTTCTTCCAATGGTACGATGTTTATTTTTAAGACAAACTGATTTTGTCGACAGATTCTAATCCTGAACTAATCTCTTACAGATGTGTGCTACTTCCTGATATAAAATATTATTCTGCAGCAGCGTGCTTTATGAAAATCGACATGAATGTGCATCCTAAATTGGAATTGTAAACAATTCTATAAAATCAATTGATTAGATTAACTGTTATCTCAATAAACTTTTGTATTTTGAATAAACCCTTAAATTTATTGTGTTAATAAATCATTACATGATATTTTATTTATAATAATTCATACAGTTGTTTAGATCTATATGGAATTTTGAAATAGTGCAAGTGGCATTTTGTGACGAATTTGAAAAAAATTTGAATCGAGATCAAATGGCATGGGTAAACCCCACTCTTGAAATATATGTGTGCGATATCAATCACTAATATATCACCGACAGCATTTGACGCAGAAAAACATACTTTACATGCATCAATTCCACAAACAGATGTCCCTTAGAAAAGTTTTTTTTTCCAGTAAAAGAATTGCAACATAAGTAAGTCATATAACTTTTTTTCCTTTCCGGTCTTCCATCATATTACGTTTTTAAATTAAAAAAGAAGCATATTAAGGCGGGCATCGCAAACCGAGTTGAAAAGATGACGTCTCACTATAAAAATTTCTGCGCTTTATGATAAGAGAACGCACCTCATATGAGTGCATAATTCACTTATACCAATCCCACATAGAGTCGCGTCTTCAGTAAGAAAATTATTTGTAAAGAATAAACTGTGATAACAATGCATTATAGGATTTTTTTAGATCATCATCCCAAGTTAAAAAAAAATTTCCTCTCGACAAGCTGGAAGGCAAAGGCAGATTCCTTTACATCTAAATAACTATCTGCCAACATAAATTGTTGACGTTAGAAACAGTCAAAAGTAGGGTGAGAAAATCATTTTTCATACCCTAACATCTAAGACATTACAGTTAGCGAAAAAACTAAGTACTAGTTGTTAGTCTTAATCAGGCGCTAATTTGACTAATTTGTTTTATTTTTCTACCTTCAATATTAAGTAAGTAAGCGCGAAATGAAAATTTCAATCCTCCCAACTATTTCCATCATCTTAAATGGTATTTGCTGGTATATTGGTATGGTTAATTGTATTAATTTTTATAAACAAGTTAAGGGCATTCCAATAGTAACAGCTTTTTCAAGTGCTTTAGCTAATATTTTCCTGCATTACTATGAGAAAAAAAAATAATGAAATATAATTTAATAAACGGGTGGAGATATATTGATGACCTACTTTTGATAAACTTCGACAATACTAATATTGTTACTAATTGCTATCCAAAAGATTTCATTCTAACAGAAACAAATAAAAATCAACTTGAGGCTACCTTTCTGGATTTAAAAATCGAAATTGCTAATGATAAAACAATAGTTGGTATCTACGATAAAAGGGATGAATTCAACTTTAAAATAACAAAACTATGTAACTATCATTCCAATCTAAACTCTAAAATTTTCAAAAATCTAATTTTCTCACAAGTTAACAGGATCAAAAGAGTTTGCAATAATAAAATTTCCTATATTGAAGCATCAAATAACCTCATTAAAAATTTAATTAAAAATGAATTTCCTAGAAATTACTATAATGTCAACTTTTTAATTAAACAAGGTATGGTTTCGGATTAATCCTTTACCTAAAATAAAAATAGAACTTTCCTTGCATATTAGATCATTTAATAGATGGCGCTGGGAGCCTACAATTGTTTTTTACATTAAATACGTTAGCTTTGTGGTTTTAAAAAGCGAGAATCACAATCGATAGCTTAAAATTTCTTTGCCTGCTGCTTGTATGGGCTTTCCTTTTTGTTTTTTATTAATGGTTTGAGTGTTATTTTATGGTATTTTTTTGTTTTTATTGTTATTTTTGTTATTGTATTTTTACTTATTAGTGGATATTTTCTTCTAATTTATTGTTTTGTATTTTCCTTTCTGTTAAAATGGTATATCTTTTGGGCCTAATTTCAGGGGATTTTCGGGTCACGAGGAATCATTATTAGACTGTCTTGTCTGCATTCTTTCACAGAAAAAAAATCCCTTTTTTTTTAAATCCTGCCTGAGAGTGAGCCTTGAAAAAGTCTACAGGCTGGATTCTTTTTTTATTTGGTTTAGTTTTTGTTTGGTTTAATTTGATTTTCCTATTAACTTGATTTTAATACTTTTGTCTCAATTCATCTGTGTTTTAGAATAGCTGCATTTGCGCTCTCTAAATACTATGAAGTTTTTCCTGTTCCTTTTTTGGTTTTAGTTTTAATAAGAAATCATTTTTAGTTGCGATTCCGAAACTATTTCGTTTTGTTTTCGTTTTAGTTTCGTTTTCAAAATATTTCTTACTTTAGATTGGTTACTATATATATATATATATATATATATATATATATATATATATATATATACCGCAACCGAATCACTAACTCTCGAACGGGTTTTCGGAATTTCCATTTTAAGATGACCAGTTACAAACTGGAACTAAACAACTGTTGCTATGTGTTCTTCACTCTGACAAAGGAACAAACATCAAATATTTACTGTGGGTCAGTTGTAAAACAAGAAAAGAAAAATTTGCATATTGTGTACGGAAACTTATTTTGCATGATACTTCATCATTTATCTTAAAATTTGCAAAAAGATTTGCTGCGTTTTGTAAAATCAGAAATTTATTATGAACCCCCCTTTTAAAGAAGAAACTGCTTCATTTCTTTATCTCACACAAAATGATGTGTCTAGATTTGTTACTTAATTATTAATTAACCAAATTAAATTAATTAATCAAATTAAATTTATCTAATAAGCTAAATGAATCTCTTTCCTTATTCTAATTTCAAGCCTAAAAATATTTTAACATAATATGACTAGAAAAAAATGGCCCTTTAAAGGGTTAAATAAAAAGTGGAAATGGATCAGGAAATAAGAATCCATTTTAGAATTAAGTTTATATGAGCTAATTTCAAATACAAATTAGGAAATTAATTAAGATTTAAATTATATTTTCAAATATCGCTACACGCACACACACTCACATACACATTATATAACTTTTGAACGAAAAGCGGTTTTGGATTCTAAGGACCATGATGGGCAAAGAACTCAACAAATTTTCCCGAAGTCTTGACACCAGAACCATTGCAATATGTAGTCTTCCTATAGGAATCTACCTAACAATCGAATTTTGAGACGAACTCCACAATCTTGAACTGTTGTAAGAATATGATGGCAAGACTTGGTATCTCATAATTTTCTACTCCACACTTATGATGCATGAGTGCGTTATTAATTTCACTAGTTTCATATTTGGTTGGAAAGTTATTTTGTGATGAAAGAATTGTTACTTATAAAGGCCGCGTATATTTATTTTTAGTTACTTATTTTCAAGATCCAACAACACTATTTTAGGGTGAATCTCACAGTTCTTGGGAATTACCATTCTTGGAAACTTCTTGGGAATTACCATGTTCTTGTTCCGCATACAATGTTCTTGTTCCGCAGTAACCTGAAGGCCATAAGGAATAAGACATTCAGGCATAGGAATTGAGATAAAATGTTTACCCCAAATCTAAATGTCTTTTTTTATTTTATTTTATTTATTTATTCATTTTGAATAGCGAATATATAAAAACATTTGAAATTTCAGAATTTCACTTTTAGATAGGATTTTTATGGGGTCCACGAATGCGGGCATATCGAAAATTATTTATAAATATTTTTTGACAACTCTGTTTTTTTTTTTTGTTTTTTTTACGATTAAGTTGAATTTCATGGAGAAACAATACAGATAGTATATCATTTTCTGTAGAGCCTTCTCTAATGAAATTGTAAGACTTTTGTTCAAATTTAAAAAGAAAAACTAATAATTTTTTTTCCCGTGGCTAAATTAATGTATTGTATCACATATATATCGCTTACATTATATTTTCTTAAATTCATATGTCTCTTCTAATTAAATTGTTCCTCCGAGATTTACAGTCTTTTAATTAGCGGGACAAACATATACTCAATTCTCAACTCTTTACTCGGTTACATATCAGAAAGCAAATATTTTATGCAATGACGAGTTAGTCCTAAATTATGATAAAAATTTACAATTTCGGTATCAAAGCCACATATGGAATTTCATTTCGCTAGCTTGATTTGTTTCGAGAAGTTCCGTGTTTACAGTTGGTTTTGATTAGCTATATTAAAGTTTCGTTTGGAAACAACCCGAGAGCTATTTTTAGCTGGACCTTGCAATTTCAAGCATAGTCAGAGGAAGAGGATGAGCGCTGGGCTGGGACCTTCTGCGAATCTTTCTCGTCGCACCATCGGGAGAGGGGGGAGCCTTTGGCTCACAGCGTCAGTGTAAAGCCGCGTTCCGACGACCTGTGAATCTGGAGACATGGCACACTTTCCCCTCTCTTGCGATTTTCAGGGGTTCTTTTATGACTGTGGAAGCTATCCGGAGTCCCGTAAATAAACTGAACATACGTCGAAGAACCCAGGAAAACCAAAGAGAGGGGAAAGAGGGAGAGTGTTCCATGTCTCCAGATGCACAGAACGTCAGAACACAGCTTTAGAACTCGCAAATCCCTCTTTAGTGGAAACGGGTCTCGAACAGGGAACCCTCCGACCCCGAAACCGAGAGTTTACCATTAGACTACTGTGGTCAAATTTTCGACAAACTGTTGACAAAGTTCAGTTTTCGAATTTCTCATGCTTTTGAATTATTGCGTTCATATAAACGCAAAAGAGAAAGACCAAGAAGCGGTCAATTCGTAAGAAGAGAACTTAATGTTAAGGTCACATACACAATTTCATTTGTCTAGCTGAAAGCTACTCATCTTCTTTTTTTTTTTTTTTTTTTTTTTTAATTTCCTTTATCTTGATTGTACAATTCCCGACTAGAAATCCGATTTAACTAAAGTTCCACCTTGTATGTGGATCTAGTTCCTGCTGAATCGATTTCTCTAACTGTTGTGTCCTATTGATTCTGGCCGATATGCACCAAGATGAAGATTTGAACACAGCTGTGAAGACCTACATACTTCAATATGCCTCAGAGATCCTTCACTGTGATCAGTGGAGAAATTTAGAAAAGAACCTTCCCCAGTTGGCAATTGAAACTTTACGTGGCTTACTTCTGGATATCAGGTTGTGACTATGACTGTTCTTATTTATCATGTTATTATTTTCATCAATGGAGTATTTTATGCAATTCTATTAATTTTATCCAATGACAGGTTAGTAAGTCTGGAATGCTTAAATGGGTTTTTTTCGATCATTTCCTATATATTAGATGTACATCTGATGTATGAAAACCTGTTTTGACACTACTTTAACAGTAGAATTTTTTAATGGTAAACGATTATTTAGTTTATGTTTGCTATTAAGTATTTTCTTCTAAGTGTTATTGGAATATAAAGGAAATTACTTCTTTAACCGGCTAACCCGTACCTGGAGACGGGAGTCAAAATGCCACCGCGTTGTTCATTAGCTTTGATTATCACGTGGTATTTTGTCCTTGAATACAATCATCTCCTCAGTACCATCAAGTTGTTCTTTCAGCAGTATCTTGGCAAAAGTCAAACTGTGAGCACGTGCTTATAACCGAGTTATTCTTTTTCAAACTTTTTGCTTTTATTTATAGAGTCGCTGACTCCATGTCTCTGAAACTGCTTTTTGCTTGAATAATACAAAAAGAATAAAAAAAAAATATTCTTAAAATAATGTTTTAAAATATTGTATTCTTCATTTTTGTTTAATAAATTCTAACATTTATTAACATCATTATAATTCTGTAATATCTAAACGAAGTAAATACTCATTAAATGATTGTTTAGATTTTTTCTTATATTATCTTTCCAGTATTTAATATTATAACATTTAACATTTTTAATATTTTTAGTAACTACATAATTTCCAGAATATATTGTGTTTCCAAAATAAATCCCAATGCTGTTTAAAAAAGACAAAAAAAAAAATAACAATGGTGTGATTTTGTCTCCTTGTCTCTGGCCGCTTGAGAAAACTCATGTCTCCAGTTACGGGTTAAGTATTGTTTCTTAGTTAGGAAATCAATTAAATAGAATTATTAAGGATTTTGCCTAAATGTTTATGTAATTATTATATAAGATTTGGAAAATTAAAATTAGCATCATTTTACATAACGATGTAGCACATTAAATTATTCAAAATGTTGCTCAAATTTTAAAATTTTAAAAATTGCTAAATGTTTTTGAAAGACCAAATAACATAGTAAATATTGAATTTTCTAAAATACAGATTTCTATCTATTTTTTTTTTTCAGAAAGGAAAGAAGGGGCATGTCATTACCTTGTACATGGATAATAACATCCTCCTGATAAACACAGATTATATTATTTTTAATAAAATAAATATTTTCTCGTAAACTTTCTGAACTCTGTATGATCATTCCATAAGTGGAGTGTTAGCCTCATCTCAAACAGAAATCTAACTTACTATTGAAAGAATATTCTGTCGTATTGAATATAGCTCATTTAATGATCGTGGCATTTTTGGCAACTTGCAGAACTATTACTAATTTCGATTATTTCAATATTCATCCGATAAAAAATATCGTAATTTTGTCAGCTATTGCCTGAAAGCAAAGAAGAATATATATTCCTTTTATTTCTTTGAAGAAAATTTCTGTTACATGGATTTTAAAATATGTTGAAAAAATACAGCTCTTTAAAATATTTTGAACTCTGAGAAGACGACGCGAACGATACCTGAGCAAGCACCGTCTCTCCAAAATTCTGCCTCTCACCAGCGGAAGGGCATATGCCCCGCGACTCTAGATTTAACGTACAACAAGCCACATACGTGACGGATCTTTAGACTTGGAACTTTACTCTGAAGCACCGAGGTATTCATTGGGCCTCCACAATCCACTGTTTGGACAGTGGAACAGGTCACCACATTCTCCTATTTGGTGAAAAATCTGCACTTAAAGTTTAGCACATCTTCTATGATTATATGGTGGATACCAAGTGAGAACTTTAATTATGGATATGGGATTCTGCAAACAAATTTTTACACTTCGAAACGGAAGATGGAAGCCTGATCGAACTAAATTATGAATGTTTTCAATGATGTATTTCCGGTACATTCAACACGAAAAAGAACGTCATCATAAGATTGAGTTCATATTCGATCTCTTAACCAAATTTTGTTACATGGGGAAAACATTTTTCGTAGAATTAGATCTGAGAATACAGATAATCTTCCAAGTTTCCAAAAAAAATGAAATGAAAAAAATGAAAAAAAATGAACTGAAAAAAATGAACAGAATAAAAGAATAAATAAATAAACGAAAATAGTTTATCTGAATACACATTATTTGGAACTACGATTTCAACAATGGATATACTGCTACAGTATTGTTACGAAATTTCCCGGGTTCGTTTGGATAGTGGGAGTTATATGGTATGGAGAACACTCAATCACCAGGCGGCAGTAGAAAAAGATACAACGACGTTTATTTACACGAAGACACACAGGATAGCACAAAGACGACAACTATATACAGCACAGAAGACGATTATCTTCAGCCGAGACGTGCAGCATACAACCAGACTCTACTGCAGACAGTAGCGCACAGCTTAGTTCAGCACTAGCTTGACTCCGTCGCTGCTCCGCTTATCCCTGGAAGACCATTTCTTCACCGCCGATTCCAACTACTCTCTGACAGCTGCGGCTGTCTCCTTTTATAGGTCTCAGGAGGCGGGGGCAGAAGCCTCTCAACCAATCAGGAACGTCCGAGGCGTATCTTGGTTCCTACTGGACGGATCGGGAAAATTCTCGATGTTTCGGGTATAATCCATTTTGGCGCCAAAGTCGTCGCCAAGTAGCCAAATGGTCGCCAACCTCTGGAACCTCCGACGCGACACCGGACTCCGTCCAATACAGATGACTGTAAAACATTCTTTCCGATGGTGGAACCAACTATGCTGGGAAGCAGCATTACAGATTCGTAACAGTATTATAAAGTTAATACTACTTGCCGTTCACTAAGCCGTTTCACTAATTTCAAATCTTGATGAGATTCTTCTTATGACACCTAACTTGCACCGAACATATTAAAATGACTATGTATAAAATATACTAGGTATTCCAAAAATGATTGATGCATTTTGAAAATCAATTTTTAAAAAACGAATGGGATAGAAATATATCGTTTACTGCCTTACGCTTCGGATACCAAGGAATTTTATCCCACGAAATTGCAAATTTGGTGTTTCCATTGGCACCGATCGGTGGCGCTGCAAAGATGGAAAAATAAAAATGGGGTATGAAATGTTGCAAGGATTGTTTCGAGAAATTAAATTACGATGTTTTCAATGTTAGTCCCACTTGCAGCAACAGCCTGGCGCAGTTTGTGGTAAAAATGAGGCAAAGAATGGATATTTGAAGTACTTCGTTTTACCTATACTTGTTACAGATCGCCTGCAGCGCTGTCTGTCGGTGACAATGCTAACTAAAATTGGAATTTGATGGAATAAAATTCCATGATTTACCAAGCGTAAGGCCTCAAACAATACATTTCTATCGTATTCCTTTTTTTTTTTTTTTTTTTTTTTTATCTAGCAGTCATATTTGTGACACCCGGTATCTTGATGTAGCAAACGTTGCAGTCAAACATTTTGTGAGGGTAAAAGAAATTTCTGAACATTTTGTGCATTTCTACTTCGACGGTAGTCTTTAAAATGAACACTGAATTAAAACCATGCATTTTTTTTTCTAAATCTGATCTTCTCTAAGAAATACTAAAGTTGTATCAGCTGCCGAATATATGGGCAATCAACTACAAAAGATTTTAGTTTCTCAAAAACATTATGAAGACCTTGAAAAAATTCATATAAAAATTAAAATAAATTCATATAAAATAACCTTATTCATATAAAAAATTTAACGAACTGTTTCCTTTTATATGATGCGAGATGTGGGTGATATGTATTTTTTCTAACAACAACTGACTTGTGTAGAGTGTTTGAATTCCACTCTACACAACTCTACTCTTACTTTCCGCTCAAAACTTGACTTGTGTAGAGTGTTTGAATTCCACTCTACACAACTCTACTCTTACTTTCCGCTCAAAACTTGACTTGTGTAGAGTGTTTGAATTCCACTCTACACAACTCTACTCTTACTTTCCGCTCAAAACTTGACTTGTGTAGAGTGTTTGAATTCCACTCTACACAACTCTACTCTTACTTTCCGCTCAAAACTTGACTTGTGTAGAGTGTTTGAATTCCACTCTACACAACTCTACTCTTACTTTCCGCTCAAAACTTCTTACGTGCTATCTCACAACAATATTTTTATATTCGCAATGCTGATGACAAAGAAAACGCACCAATTAGAGGGCAATCTTGTAACTCATTATTTAATGATTCTCTAAGTATCGCCATGTTCTTCATAGAAACTGAATGGACTTCCGGAACTATGTTATGACGTCTGCACATTCTAAGGTCCTCTCTTAGATAGCAGATTACTTCCTTGATCTGCATCATGACAGTCCCCAGTTCCTCTATTAAACTTATTTGTTTTGAAAATAGGGAAAAATACAAATGCTTCTTAAGTACTAGAAATATTAAATTTCCCCAGCACGAAAGCTCTATATTTCCGTTCTTTTTTAAACATGTTTTTTTTTTCTTAAATAGTCTTGATACTAGGAGTTCTGTAGCATTCTATGATGGTTTCAAATCACATACCAAATCGTTTAACTGGTGAGAATCATAACTCTTTTAAGTTCAAACATATTCACAACTACAAAACTTGCATGAATGTTGCATAAACTTCAACATCATAATGAAGTACTTCAACGAGAGATGTTTAACAATTTTACATTTTGTTTTACAATGATTTTATTAAATTTCCCCTAAATCAATGTAGAGAATTCAATTCAGTTGTTTACCTATATTTGATCACAGATTAAAATATTCTGTATTAAATTCGTTTTTTTTTTGTAATACTTTGATGCTTTTACCATGTAATTAGTAACCACACGGTCACGTGGATATTGCTAAATCACAGATATCTTACTGCTCATAATACGATGCGGGCGCTTTCCTTTCGTTATGATTATCTTTATTTCCACTGTAAAAATCGTATGCAAATTACTGGTAATCAAAACCATAACTTAACAGAAGAAAATTAAGTACAATTTTAAATTTAGCAAGACTATTTAGTCAAAAAGTTGAAGTCAATAAAAAATATGCTAAAATTTGTTCTCCAGTGTCAATGTTATTGTCTGATCCTTTTCTTTACACCCACACTTTAAACAGACTAGAAAGCTTAAAGCCCTTAACTTATATTCGAACATCCGAACTTCCTCTGCAGTTGCAATCAATTTAATTTTCCATATATATTGTTACGAAATTTCCGGGTTTGTTTGGATAGTGAAAGTGATATGGTGTGGAGAACGCTCAATCAGCAAGCGACAGTAGAAACAACGACGTTTATTTACACTAAGACAGGACAGCACAAAGACGGCAGCTATGCACAGCAGAGACAAACACAGTAGACGACAGTAGCATACTTCAGTAGACAGCAGCACACGAAGCGGATAGACAGAATCCAGCAGGAGATGGGCTCCTGGGAGCTTCGCTCTACCGTCTCTCCAACGGCTGAACTTCTCGTGTTAGCTGCCGACTCGCTACTTCTCACACGACTTCACTTACACCACACAACTTCACTGCAGCTTCCTGATTGGTCTGAAGATTCTGTCTCAGAAGGGGGGCTAGAATCTTCAGACCAATCAGGGCGTATCTGGTTCCTACTGGATGGAGTGTGAAACTTCTCGAACTTTCCAGTATGATCCATTTAGTCGCCAAACTCGCCAAATTCGTCGCCAAGTTCTCAGGTCATTGACGCACAGGGCAGATCTTACAAAGAGTTTTAACGGTTTTTCCCAGGATGACACTATTCGTACCGGGTAGCAAAGTTACAGTCAAATTATATTTGAGGAATTTCAAAATTACTGTAATCTGGAACACAATAGTGAAAACATTCACAAAATTAGGAAATACATTTTTGGTCTTAGAAATAATAAAATTAAATGGTTTTTAAATAATAAATTCGGGGAATTAGAGTTTAAAAATTCGTACACAAAATGTATTATTCTAGATCTTATTAAATGTAAACTTAACATTGGAAAAACGATTTACTTTTTAATAATAAAAATAATGTTTACAAAGAATACTGTGTGATTAAATTCTGGGATATTTACTTCGAATATCTAAAATTACCCAAAATTATACATAATAATAATATATTTTTTCCTCTTACAGATAAAACAACTGTATCAATAGCATTTAGTTACACTTCAACTTTAAAGAAAAAAATTTGTAATTATAATTACTATAGCAAAAAAATTTAGATAAAATAAATAAAACAGATTGTTACTGTAACAAAGAAAAATATAAAGATTTTATAGATATTGATAAAGGTCATATTATTACAGGTAATTTAAAAATTATTGAATCCAACTCTTTAAGAGATTTGATGGGAAGAGGAACAAAATTTAGATTAAGAGAAAAAATAAACCATAACAAAATTTTGATTTCTATTGGTAATGATTTGGATGTTTTTATTGCTAAATTATCTAGAAAATACCATTGGCCTGCGGAAGGTTTCGGGGAATGGAAAGTGAGAATTTTAAAGGAAATTAAAATAAAAATGAATACTGATTTTGACAGATCTAAAGAAAGTGGAATTTATTTTAGTAAAACATTAAAAAATGAAATAAAAAATTTAAAAGAAAAATTTGTTATTACAGTAATCGATAAATCAGCAAATAATTTCTGTTTAATTTGTAAATATTATTATAAAGAACTTTTAATTAATGAATATAACTCTAATGCAACTTATATGTTAAAGAACACCGGGAAAAAGGAATTAGATAAAAGAATGCTAGCTTTCGCAAAAAAAACCAAAACTAAGACTTGCTCTCTTAACTATCCTTATTTATTCCCAACAGTTAAATTTAATAAAAAAACCATTAAAATTCAGATTCGTAACCTATAGCACTGGCAGTTATAATTACTATACGGGTAAACATTTCTTTAAATACTTAAAAATTATCCTGGACAAAATAAAAAATGAAGACAACTTTATTATTTCTAGTAACAAAGAAGTACTGGATTTTCTTAAAGATAACAACATTAATAAACTTAATACTTTTGATTTCCAAAATTTATACACTAATCTACCTCATGAAAAATTAATAAAGGTCTGCACTTTTATATATGACGAATATTTAAATGAAAATATCATTCCTAAAAATAACTGGCTTGAGTTATGTAATTTTAATATTACTGAAAATTACGTTTTTAATGGTATTAATTTTTATAAACAAGTCAAGGGCATTCCAATGGGAACAGCTTTCTCAAGTGCTTTAGCTAATATTTTCCTACATTACTATGAGAAAAAAATAATTAAATATAATTTAATAAACGGGTGGAGATATATTGATGACCTACTTTTGATTAACTTCGACAATACTAATATTATTACTAATTACTATCCAAAAAATTTAATTCTAACAGATGCAAATAAAAATCAACTTGAGGCTACCTTTCTGGATTTAAAAATCGAAATTGCTAATGATAAAGAAATAGTTGGTATATACGATAAAAGGGATGGTTTCAACTTTAAAATAACAAAACTATGTAACTACCATTTAAATCTAAACTCTAAAATTTTCAAAAATCTAATTTTCTCACAAGTTAACAGGATCAAAAGGGTTTGCAATAATAAAAATTCCTATATTGAAGCATCAAACAACCTCCTTAAAAATTTAATTAAAAATGAATTTCCTAGAAATTACTGTAATGTCAATTTTTTAATTAAACAAGGTATGGGATTAATCCTTTGGCTTAAATAAAAATAGAACTTTCTTTGCATATTAGATCACTCAATAGATGGCGCTGGGAGCCTACATTTGTTTACATAATTTACCGTTAGTTTTTTAAAAAGCGGGAATCACAATCGATAGCTTAAAATTTCCTTGACTGTTGATGGTATGTTCTGTGCTGGCCTTTTCGTTTTTTCCTTTAGTGCTATTTTTTGTTTTTATTGTTATTTTTGTTATTGTATTTTTACTTTGTAGTGGTTATTTTCTTCTAATTTGTTGTTTTGTATTTTGCTTTCTGTTAAAATGGTATATCTCTTGGACATAATTTCAGGGGATTTTCGGGTCACTAGGAATCATTATTAGACAAATGTCTGCATTTCCTCACAGAAAAAAATCCCTTTATTTGAATCACTGCCTGAGGGTGACCCTTGAAAAAGTCTTCAGGCCGGATTCTTTTTTATATTTTTTATAATTTTTTTGGTTTAATTTTTATTTGGTTTTTTTGATTTTCCTATTAACTTGATTCTAATACTTTTGTATCAATTCATCTGTGTTTTAGAAGTAGCTGCAATTGCACTCTCTAAATACTATGAAGTTCTTTTTTTGGTTTTAGTTTAAATAGGTAATAAATTTTAGTTGCGATTTCGAAACTGTTTTGTTTCGTTTTCATTTTAGTTTCGTTTTCAAACTATTTCTTACTTTAGATTGTTTACCGTTCTCTCTCTCTCTCTCTCTCTCTCTCTCTCTCTATATATATATATATATATATATATATATATATATATATATATATATATATATATACACACGTCAAGTGTCTCTTGCTAGTTAGGATAAAATCACTTTTCTAATTACAAAATGGGTCTTTGAGATGGACCTCTCACTTTCAACCATTAACTCTTCATTGGCGCAATAGCAACGGCATTGTATTGCATACATGCTTCAGGCTTAAAACATATATAGTTTTTCAATTTTTATTCATGGTTAAGATGCAATTATTTCAATTAGAAACCAAAATTGGTAATTCTGATCTCAATTCAGATCTATACGTTGTTTGAATACAAAATTGAATTAAATGTATTTTAAGGACACGACGAGGTGTCACCGAAGCGGTGCAAAGGAGTATTAAGGATTAAACTGAAATCAAATGACGAGACTGACACTTTATCCTATAAAATCTCAAATCGTGTCTACATGAGCAGCTTGAGAATTTTAATGATCCAGATCCTCATTGATGATATGTAGGGTCTGAAACGGTAGACATTTTTCTTTTTAGATTAAACAAGTTATATAAAGAAGCAATTAGATTAGATAGAAGATTCAAATACGAAGAAGATGGAAAAAACTTATCATCAGAAACAGGCTCGAAGATTATTCCGTTCAGTGTTTGTTATTCGAAAAATTCCTTTTGGCAAGCTGGAAGAAAAAGGCATATTCCTTTACATGTGAATTTCTATTTGGCAACATAAATTGTTGATGTTAGAAACAGTCAAAATCACAGCGTGGAAATCACTTTTCGGCCACTGATTTCTAAAAGATATTGCAATTATCGAAAAACTTGAAATACAGAAGCTCTTTGTCTTAATGAGGCCCTGATTTCGCTAATTGGATTTATTTTTTCTATCTTCAATATTAAGAAAGTTAAAGCGAAATAAAAATTCCACTATTTCTACCCTCTTTGAGGTAGATGATGGCCCATTTACAAATTCATCCGAGATTTTTACATTTCTAACAACATATTCCAGGCCATTTAAAATCCAAACAAAATTACTCTGGTTAATGAGTGAATTACTCTAATTACTCTAGTTGATATATATATATATATATATAAAGAACTGAAGAAATCTTCTCATGAGAACCATCATTGCAATAGGCAGTCTTCCTATAGGAAGCCACTTAAAACAATTGTTAACAGTTGTTAATTGAAGATTTAAGTGTATAGTCATGTATTTTTGTAGATGCGATGAATGGAAACAAGTAGAAACAAAGAGGGAGGGGGTCTAACAAATATTTACTTCATTTACTTGTTTGACTATTAAAAGAGAACCGTATGACAGTGTTACGGATGAATTCAGAATGAATTACAAATTTTCCATCGATATATTTCATGTAACTTTCTCGTATCAAAAATGAACACATACAAACATACTTCAAAAGGAGAAAAAGTGCTTAGAAGTAACAGTGAATCCTCCTAAGATGAACAATCCACTAATTCCTGATACAATTACTATTCAATGGAAAACTTGGAGAATACAAAGCATCATCCTGATGCCAGGTCATTTCTACGCTCGAACTCGAATATTGAAAAAAGATGCGGATTTGTTAGTAGAGTTCCAAATTTTAGCGACTTTTCTAGAAATGAAAAAGGGATTCTGGAAATAAAAACTTCAATTATGAGTGAAACACTAACTATAATTAATATACCTTTATTTGGATCGTATTACTATCCATAATTCAGTTTACTTCCCCAAATAAATATTGCAATGTTTTCATTTCAAAATATTTATTTTGAATTCCGTACATAGTAAGAAATCAAATGCAGAAAAATTCCGAAGAGAAACTGCCAATAAAAGGCTGTTCAGTATTTATCAAATGACTCTCTTTTGATGCACAGCGAACTTATATTTTGTTCTAGAAAAAAAATGCAAAAAATTTGAAAAAATTGAAAATGAAGCAGATTCCGCTCAAAATACCATTGGGAAGGGTTTCAACAAACCCTGAAGTCCATATTTTAGGCAGCCGAAATCCCTCCCAAAATAGTCAAATGACATTAAATTTCATTATAAGAAATTTTAGTGTAGTGTGATGAATAGCATATAAGCCAGTTAACAACTACGCTACAAGAGGATATGCTTTTGTATCCTGGTCATGTTACTGAACTGCGAACCACAAGGTCCCAGGTTCAATCCTCGCTAATTACAATCCGCTAAATTGTTGACCTCTGACGATGTACCTTCAACCTTCGTACAGCTGTTGTGGCGCCATCTACCCGCAACCAAAGTCGTGAGACTCACTTGATGCAGCAACCACTCACCCACATACGATCGCCATAAAGCTTGGCGCTACTCAACTGGGTACAGGCCCATTAGACAACGGCTAAATACATCACCACTCAATATCCATATCGTTTGTCTCACCTCCGACTCACTGGAGGGAGAGTCTGTGGTGAATAGCATATAAGCCAGTTAACAATTACGCTACCCGAGCAATTGCTTTTGTATCGTGGTCCTGTTACTGGACTGTGAACCACGAGGTCCCAGGTTCTATCCTCGCGCATCCCAATCCGCCTAAGTAGTTGCAAACTTAATCCATACATGTCGGGAATAATACTTTGGCATAAACCATTGGCAGTGGTCTCCCCGAAACTTTCTGGCATACGATCTAATAAAGGTGTTATCCCATGGAGTACAATGGTTACGAAATATTAAACTTTGGAGTGAAAAAAGCTTTTTTACGGAATTTTTACCTTAGAGAGTTTTTTAGCGATTAATCCTTGGCATCCGGTTAATAGTATCCGAAAAACGAATTTGTGTTTCAAAAATATTTTTCCTAACAGATTGAAACAAAAATTAGACACAAAACTACAATCGTAGTCACAAAATCCCATAACAAATTTAATATATTTAAGTCACTGCGCCTTTGAGATATCACGTTCACATGTTTCTGAAAGTACAGAAAGACAGATGATAATTCCCTTGTCGGATTTGACTCAAAATTTGAAAGGTGTCTAGATTATAATTGTTAATTATATGTATCGAATTTTATCTATATTGCTCTCTTCATTTTGTAATTATCGTATTAACTTATATTCGAATAGACCAGTGGTTCTTAACCTTTTTAAGCCGCGACCCAAATTTGAGAAATATTTGAGAAAAAGTCAAAATTTTTTCATTGCTTTATTTTCGATTGTATTTTTAAAAAATCTTCAATCCTACGATGATGATTTTTTTTTAACTTACAAATTTTTCATTTATTTTTTTAATAATAAAGATAAACAAAAGTACTTTTCAATCCAAGGAAAATTTAATTAATAATCAAGTGTTTTTAATAATTTTTATTGACCAAATTAAAATATATTTATAACTTTTTGAAAATAATTGACATTTTGATTAGCACATAGATGCTAATGGGTGTTTCTTTTCTCTCAAAAATAATTCGACTTCTGTCCGTAATGATAATACTCTTTGAACAACTTTGCCCCGGGACAGCCATCTAACTTCAGAATAATATAATAAATGTTCGTATTCTGCACCAAATTCGAAAAACAGTTCGCGGAAAATTCTGCAGTTAAGAGCTCTTGATTTGATAAAATTGACTACCGCAACAATTTCATCCAAAACGATACATAATTCGGGTGATAATTTTTTTGAAGCAAGATTTTGTCTATGTAACAATGAATCGATATAATTTGTGGATTCATTTGTTTTGCTCTTGTCGAAAATCCCTTTTTAGATGCTGTCATGGCAGCTGCACCGTCGGTGCAAATACTGAAACACTGATTCCAATTTAATCCTTCTTCTTTAAAAAACGAATCGACCATAAGAAAAATATCTTCACCTCTAGTTGTTGTTGACATTGGTTTGCAAAATAAAATGTCCTCCTGTATATCTGTTAAACCTGGATACCGCACGTAAACCATGAGTTGAGCATCTTTACTTACATCTGTCGCGACCCATAGGTTAAGAACCGCTGGAATAGACGGACAAACAGACTTCTTCTGAACAGGTTTTGCTCAAAATTTCAAATCAACAAATTTGGTATTGTAACATTCCCCGTTTCCTAGTACTGATAAGATATTTACAGCCAGCTGTGTCGTCGCTGTTAATTACTAAACTCTTCGAGATAGCCAGATGGGGGATCTTTTCACCTGGGTTGTCTCGCATCTTCATTAACGACTACAGTGAAAGACCACATGTGGGAATTCCTCGTCCAAGAGATATTGATAGATTGAAAAGGGTGTCCAAACATCTGGATGCTAAATATTTCCCATTGTGAAAGGACTATGAAAACTCCGTGTTCCAGAATAGTCAGTTATGAAAAGTGCATCACTAAAAGGACCTTCCCATGACCTACTGGCGCCGCTGAGGGAGCATATTGCTGAACCCCGATTGGCCGAAAGAGAGATCAAATGACCAATGTAAATTAAGCGGCGGAGATTGTCGCCGAAATAAAGTGCGGAGATTTTTTTTTTTTAGGGAGAGGAGAAGAAACGAGTTGGAAGCAGATTGTTGGAATACGCCCACAAGTTCGGAGTCCGAGAACTACCCCTGGAGTGGTCGTGTTGACAAACAACCTGTTAGTTCCCTGTGGTGTTGTTTCTCCGTATTGATGGAGAACTGAGTTTCAAGATAAACCTTCGACTTCGACTGTTGTGTCTCCTACTACAGGTATAAATAACTATTTATTTAACCAAGATTAGAACAAGTTGTTCTTTTGTATATACAGGGCTGTAAAATAAAGAATTGTCTGGAAATTCTGCTTCGTTATTTGATCAGTCTAGAATCAAGACATTACAGTTTAAAAACCATATAACAAATTTCATCCGTCTAGCTCAAACCGTTTTTGTCTTTGTCATAAACAAGGCAGGCGACCTTGTATTTTCCAGAAACATTTTTTTCAAACTTCGGAAGGTCTAAAATTTGGAGAACCGTCAAAATGTCGACTTCGAATTTTTTGCAGATTACAGTACTTTCTCTATACTACGTATACGAGAAAGTAGAAAGGCTGTATGCAAGGAAACCCAAAATGCTGCAAAAAGGGCTTATTGGTGTGGTGAAAACAGTGGATAGTTGAATCATCTTAAGTAGAGTATCACAGGCTAGAGCAAAAATTCGCAAAATGATTCAATATGTAATGGAAACCATTACAATATTAAACAGTTACCAAACAAAACAAGATAGAGTTTTGAATTCCGGATGTAAATTAAAATTGTCTTCACTGTTTTCACTTCACTTCACAAGTTTTCTTATCGAAGTGAGGGGAAAAAATTATTTACTAAACCTGAAAAGTGACTTAACCCTTTCGGCAGGAATGGGCATATACATCCAGGAGATAAATCCCTATTGGGTAAATATATCCTACTTTTACATGGGTTACCGTAGAAAGAACCATTTTTACATGGGATGCAAAACTATAATAATGCAAACGATTAATAATACATAAAAATATCTTAAAAGATCTTTTATTTAGTAATTATTTGTAATTTTAAACGTTACTTAAAATATTATAAGCAATTCAGTACTACGCCTCTTCCTATCTCGATATGCTTTCTTTAATCAACACCAAAATAAAAACGAATCATAAATTTCAGTTTAACTTTATCTCCCTTTTGATAAGCAGGCAAGTTATCTACGGAAAGTAAATCGTATAGCATTCGATGTAGATATCTGTTCTTCAGAAAATAGATGAACATTGTGCGATCAGTTTCCGCTTCGTTGTTTTCCAAAGGTGGATAAGTAAATATGGAATATGAAAGAAAAGGAGTTACTATAATTTGGCTGGTAAAAAATTTCAAATATCTTCACCAACTAGACATGAAGCTGTACAGTCCTGTGATTGCCTTGGATGTTATGGATGCAACGAGGTGGAAATTGGGAGTTCTTCGAGTATGTACCTCCGATATTGAGTTGACTATCAAAAGAGACATAGATGATAATGGTCCGGAAGTATATGGATTGCATTATGCATTTTCAATTAAGACAAATAATGAAACATTTTCAACCGACAGAAAAGCGTATACTTACTTATTTCAAAAGAATGAAAGTTGTCCTAAGATAACAGCGACCAATCGAAATATATCTTCCATTCCTGGCCATGTTGCAATCAAATGCAAACTGTGGAAAGAGACAGGATCCATAGAGACGCCTTGCAATTTCTTTATTCAAACTCGAATGATGGCAAAACGTTGGAAATCTGTAGTAAATGTTGAAAATTTTATCGATTTCCCTGTGAGCCAAAGAACAGTTTGGAATATAATATCGTCAGATTCGAATGAAAAATTGGCGAAAGTTGTCTTCTCACTTAATCGGTCTCGTTTAAGGTTCGAAATTATTTCTATAAATAATCAAACTAAAGAAGCTTTCGACTTGAAATTGTGCCTTTTAGATTACTCAGGTAAAAGGAATGTGATATTAAAACGCGAATTTACATCGAAATCAAGCAGAATATGTATCTTGCCTAATGTGACAAAAAACTTTCTAATAGAAAATGCAGCCAAGTATCTAATGAATGACACTCTTTCCTTTGATCTTGAAATTGCACTTTGCTCTGGAATAGAATATGAGGAAATCAAAAAAATTGAATATGAAGCAGATGATTCTGCTGCTGAAGTAAAACGAACACATCTAACAAACGCAGTAGAGTTTTCGATTTCACAGGAGGGCATTCTTTGCGACACGAAACTGCAGACGGCAACCGAGACATTTCCAGCTCACACTGATATCTTGAGTGCCAAGTCTCCTGTATTCCAAGCTATGTTTAACACCAACATGAAGGAGACTATTCTGAAATGCGTCCGCATCGATGACGTGGACGCAGAGACCGTGAAACGCATGCTTATATTCTTGTATTCCGAAACTTTGGAAAAATTAAATTGGAAGGACGGAATGAAATTGTATATCGCAGCGGACAAATATCAAATTCCTACCCTAAAGAGAAAATGTACTGGACTCCTAAAAGAAAAACTAGATCTGACAAATTGTTGTGTCTTATTGCATCTGGCTGATATGCATCAAGATGAAGAACTGAAGAGATCTGTACATGATTACATAGCTGATTGTGATAAACAGGTGCTTTATTGTGATCAGTGGAGAGATGTGGAGAAGAATTATCCCCATTTGGCAATTGATTACTTCCGTTACCGATACCTGTAAAGGAAGTTGCTCATATTGTAATTACAATATTTAAAATAAAACTATTGAGTCTTATTACTTTTGGCTGATATATATCAAGATGAAGAACTGAAGAGATCTGTACATGATTACATAGCTGATTGTGATAAGCAATTACATTATTGTGATCAGTGGACAGATGTGGAGAAGAATTATCCCCATTTGGCAATTGATTACTTCCGTTACCGATACCTGTAAAGGAAGTTGCTCAGATTGTAATTACAATATTTAAAATAAAACTATTGAGTCTTATTACTTTTGGCTGATATATATCAAGATGAAGAACTGAAGAGATCTGTACATGATTACATAGCTGATTGTGATAAGCAAGCACATTAGGTGATCAGTGGAGAGATGTGGAGAAGAATTATCCCCATTTGGCAATTGATTACTTCCGTTACCGATACCTGTAAAGGAAGTTGCTCAGATTGTAATTACAATATTTAAAATAAAACTATTGAGTCTTATTACTTTTGGCTGATATATATCAAGATGAAGAACTGAAGAGATCTGTACATGATTACATAGCTGATTGTGATAAGCAATTACATTATTGTGATCAGTGGACAGATGTGGAGAAGAATTATCCCCATTTGGCAATTGATTACTTCCGTTACCGATACCTGTAAAGGAAGTTGTTCATATTGTAATTACAATATTTATAGTAAAAACTATTGAGTCTTATTACTTTTGGATGATATATATCAAGATGAAGAACTGAACAGATCTGTACATGATTACATAGCTGATTGTGATAAGCAAGTACATTATGGTGATCAGTGGAGAGATGTGGAGAATTATCCCCATTTGGCATTTGATTACTTCCGTTACCGGTACCTGTAAAGGAAGTTGCTCATATTGTAATTACAATATTCATAGTAAGTAATGGTATTATTTCTTCAAATAATGATTCTTCAGACATTAATCAACTTTCTTTCGTGTTTACAAATATAAAAAAATCAATATTGAATTATTCTTTAACTTCTGATGTATTAAGATTCCAAAACTCTACACAGTTATGTGTTTCTGATAACAATTCAATATTTGATATTTTCAAAACCAATTTTTGAGAATGTATTAGCTTTAATTAAATTCCTCTTTCATATAAAAGGTGTCATTTGATAGTTCATATGAAGAAAAGTGATAATCACGATTCCATTTTTTTATGAATTATGAAATTAATGAAATACTGAAAAATATAAATGATAATGAAAAATATTTTCAAAACTCACTGCTGTCTATGTGCCAAAAGGTACAAAATTTATATTTAATTTTATTACAGCAAAGAAAACATTGTGAAGGTATAATATGCTGATCATAATAAAATAAAATAAATCGATTGTAATGATTTCTTTTATGATAATGTAAAATTCAAAATAATATGAAATAAAAAAAATTTCAAATGTACTATTTATATTTCTATGAGAATTTCATATTGTATGATTTTATTTTGATTAGCAGATTTTTTTGCCTTGCGAAAGTTTTCTTTTTTACTATTTTTATAATAAAATAACGTTTTTAAGAGCGTTTTTTATTTTTATTATTCTAAATACAGCCACTTAAAAGAAGTTTTTGAAGACTTTAAAAGTTTACAACAGTTTGAATAGACTTCAATTAAAATAAATGGCGTTTTACAGCAGTTCCGTTGAGAGAAAATATGTTATCAGATTTTTTTTAGTTACATTTCCGTTTCTGTTGATTAAAATTTTGAATCACATATCAGTATTTTTAATTTCTTTTTCCACCGGAGATCAAAATATTCCATAGAATAACGCAGATGATTAAAAATAGCATTTATTGGTATTTTCCAGCTTTACCAATCAAACAGAAATAATGAAGAAATCTAAATTGCATTAAAATTTGCTATAACAACATAAATATTAATATGCAGATTCTAATAAATGTCATTTTAAGAACTGTTTTAGCATTAAAAGATGATTTTCTTTCTTTAGAGCATGCTGCTAATAGCATGGGACTTACCATAAAGAGTGAAAAGACCAAATATATGCCCGAATCCCATCTAGAAACTGATTCTCACAAATATCAAATTTTACTTATCTTGATTCTATAGTTACTTATGACAATAGCATAGTCAAGGTGATTCAAGGTCGTCTAATGAAGGCAAATAAAAATTTTACGGACTAAATCGATTTTTTAAATCCTTTTAAGAAATACAAAATTTTTACTATATAAAATCTTAATTAGATCAATGATTTATGACTAGGGTTTATACAAAAACCGACTTTTTGAAAAACCGGTTTTCGAATTCGACATTTCCTAAAAAACCGGTTTTAGCCGGTTTTCAAATTTTTGTCAAAAAAAATTGAATAGGGAAAAATAAAATATTTTTCCCTGTTCTATTTTATTTTAATTTATATAAAATAACAAAAAACGAAATCAATATCAAAGTCAAAATATAAAAAACAAAATTAAAGATTACATATGCATATTACATACACAAAATAACGAAAACTCAAACAAAAATTTCAAATAATATTTATATTATTTTCACGAATTTTAATTTCTCCTAAGAAAATAGGATTTTAAAAAACACAAAATATCCACTAAACGGTGGCTAAGTCTCGTTCTTATTTTGGACACAATATTGCCTGAAATTGAAAATACTCGCTTACTAGTTACTGAGTTTGACAGAATTGTTCCTAAGTTTTTTGTTCTTTTATTCGTTTGTTCAAATAATGAAGATTCAGCTTTCAGTGTCTTTGGATTTGTAAGTTTTTCTTCAGGATCTTCAAGAAACTAAACAATTATATTATTTCCGACAATTATTTTATGAATTGCTTTCAAATGATTATGTAGATTGCTCGTGGATGATCCTCTGCAGCTCAATATTTTATTACAATGATTTCAGACTGCCTTGTCTATCCCGAACTTTTTGAAACTATCCCAAATTTCCGACTTACTCATTTTTATCTAAAAATGATATTAAAGTTATTGAATAAATATTTTTGACGTTTATTTTACAATTTTACTATTTTAACTATTAATATTAATGCAATTTAAAATAATCTAATCTATACATTTTCTAGGATTTTTGAAAAAAAAAAAAAAAGCACTTCTTAAGGTGTACGTACACAATTGAGAATTTTTTTTAAAATTTGAACTTTAAAAATCCAGTTTTTTTACAGTAGGTTATTAATATATGTTTAAACTCATTTCAGTGAGAAAAACCATATTACACTAATTATTAATTAATTAAATAATATTTAATGAGCTAATTAGCCTATTTTTTGAAACATGATATCTTTAATTCTAATTTGTACAGACACACAATTCTAGTTGGAAATTATGCCTAATATTAATCTTCATGTTGTCTGCCTCAAACATGTTATAAAAATGTATAGTTTTTTTTAAAATAATTTTTTTATCAACGATGAATAGAAAAACCGAGATTTTTTCTGTAATTTTAACTTTTAAACATCTATTAAAAATTTATTTTTATAAATATAACTTGGATTGAAGCACAAAACATCCGCTATTTCATACAGATTAATTTGATATATAAATAACTGTATTTGGTTCATTTCTTTTTGAGTTATGATTGTTTGAATGAAGCAACATAGTGGAAAAATACCATTCTTCATAAAATGAGTTTTAAAAACACCGTAACTAGAGTTTTTAATGAAAGCACCTCAAGAAAAATAATTATAACTCGAGAAATACTTCGAATATCGACAACATCTTGGTATCATTTGAAAGCTAAAGGATCAGACAACATTATTAAGTAATAAAAAAATATTCGATATTTTGAATGATTTTCGAAGTTTTAAGTGTGTACATACACCTTAATTTAATTCCGATGCCTAGCTAAAGATATAATTTATGTTAAAACGTTACGAAAGAAAATATGGAATATTTTAACACCCTATGTTTTATTTAAAATTCCATTAAACAGAAGCCAGAACTTCTTATTTTACACTAATTTTTGATAGAAGAAATTTACATAATAAAATTTAAATTTTAAAATGAAAGATAGAAAATATAAACATAAAAATTAAACATACTTAATACTTACGTTATTTTTACCAAATATAGCAACTTTTTATTTTTGTTTCCAGTTTTCACCTTCACAATATTAAGCAAACCTGTCGTGACTCGAAACGGATCGGATTCTGAGACCACATTTCAACAATTCCATTTCATTAAGGGGTGAGACGCGGAACGATGAACACATTCGACCTTGGATTTCCCGCATTAGATACTTTTTTAGTTCTATTTTTTTTTCACGTGTATGTGAGTGTTATGTCATTTCTGACAGCATTTTATTTTAACTGAATATTTTGTATTGATATGACTAGTTCAAGTAGTGTAAAAAAGCTTTCAGGAGTGGTACGAAGAAAATTTTATATAATATCATTAAATACTATGATCAAGAAGTAGAAAACGGGGAATTATTTATTCCTTTCACAGGTTTTTCGAAACGAGCCAGTCAAATTGCTGACGTTTCTATTAGCACCGACTTCATACCAATAGACAAAACATCCGAAGAGAAGAAAGAGATGAACTTTATGAAACTTTTGTTTCACTTAGAAAAAAAAGTGAAAAGGGATGTTCATGAAAAACATAAATTGACGAATTCGAGGCACAACTGTGCAGTGCACAAGCCAATGCAACTTGCAACGTTGAAAAAATGTGTTTGCTGCCCGTTGCATAGAATGAATAGCAAATAAAATAAGTTCAAAATTAATTTTTACATAATAATATGAATTCTTAAAACCGGTTTTCTTAATTTAAAAACCGGTTTTCGAATGTGACAAATTTACTTCAAAAAACCGGTTTTTTAAAACCGGGTTTGAAAACTGTCAAACCCTACTTATGACTTAATGAGACTTACCTATGGCTCAGAGACCTAGACCCTGACCAAAGCTGGAGAAAATTAAATAGCCATTTTCGAAAGAAAAATTCTGCAAGCCACTCTTGGTGGGACAGAAATCAACAATGTTTGGAGAAGAAGATATAGCTTTGAGCTATATAAAATCTATAGAGAACCAGATATTATAAAGTTCATAAAAATAAATCGGATGAACTGGGCGGCTCATATATTTAGATGATGATTCCAAAATTTAAAAAATTATTTTACATAAATCTCTAACAAGTAGGAAAAGGGGTAGATCCAAAATGAGATGCATGGAGTCGGTAGAGACAGACTTCCTGGCTATCCAGGAAAGAAACTGGCGCACAAGTGTCAAAAATAGAATGCGGTAGAACAGATTTCAGAGGAAGACACTGGCTCATCCTGGGCTGTCTAGCCAAATATGCTGATGATGATATTAAGAAATGACAAGGTACTCAAAACTACACAAAAATTTGTGTAAATTCAAATGTTTAAAATACACCGAAAAGTTCTTTCTACTTTACAATAAATAAACAAATACGTAACTTTTTTTAATTAATATCATTTTTGTCTTTGAAATCAAAGCATTTAATGAAAAAACACTCGTCTAAAAAATAACAAGGTACTCAAAACTACTCAAAAATTTGAATATAAATTCAAATGCTTAAAATGTACCCGAAAAGTTTTTTCTGTTTTCCAATAAATAAATGAAAACTTTTTTTTTAAATTAATATCATTTTTTTTTCTTTGAAATCAAAGCATTTTATGAAGAAACACACATTTTGGTATCCAGTAATTTCCTTATAATTAAAAGGCGTATTAATATTTTCTGGGAAAAAATTAAGTAAAATATTTCAATTTTATTCTGAAAAAAAGTTATTAAATGCTCGCATGAGTCAGTCTAACTTATTAATACAAGAACGAAAATAAAAATTGATTTGAAAATAATTCATTTAGTGTTCGGCCATCTTTAACTATAGATAAGTTATTGAAATAAAATTAATTTCTACAGTTTTAATATACATCATACGATAAGAAATGTAGTATTTTAATAAACGTTGGAAACTATGCATAGCAAGTCATAAAAAGAAATAAAAATTTACAACCAAGCCACATGGCATGAAATTGCAGGTCAGATAAAATAAAGTGAATTTAGGTCATTAAAAATTTTTATTTCATTGTTATTCATACATTTTTAAGAAATGCTTTCAACATTTTTTTTTGAAAAATGTCACGTGTTTAAGCTTATATTTCCCAAAATATACGATGATTAAATTTCTTTCTGTACATAAGAAACTGAGATTAGAGATCGAAAAAGCTTGCATTTGTTAAATATGTATTATTGTATATAAAATATTTCATATACCATCATTTTTGGAATACCATTTTGTAGGACATTTGTACCATTTTGTAGGACATTTATTCGGAAAGGTTTTAGTATATTGAAGTCATATCAAAATAAAAAAAAGTACTTTTATAATTGCGATTTAATTATTTTCCTAATAAAGCCCAAGGACAAAGGACAAGATTAGAGATCGAAAAAGCTTGCATTTGTTAAATATGCATTATTGTATATAAAATATTTCATATACCATCATTTTTGAAATACCATCATTTGTCCATTTTGTAGGACATTTGTACCATTTTGTAGGACATTTATTCGGAAAGGTTTTAGTATATTGAAGTCATATCAAAATAAAAAAAAAGCACTTTTATAATTGCGATTTAATTATTTTCCTAATAAAGCCCAAGGACAAAGGACAAGATTAGAGATCGAAAAAGCTTGCATTTGTTAAATATGCATTATTGTATATAAAATATTTCATATACCATCATTTTTGAAATACCATTTTGTAAAACATTTGTACCATTTTGTAGGACATTTATTTGGAAAGGTTTTAGTATATTGAAGTCATATCAAAATAAAAAAAAGTACTTTTATAATTGCGATTTAATTATTTTCCTAATAAAGCCCAAGGACAAAGGACAAGATTAGAGATCGAAAAAGCTTGCATTTGTTAAATATGCATTTATTGTATATAAAATATTTCATATACCATCATTTTTGAAATACCATTTTGTAGGACATTTGTACCATTTTGTAGGACATTTATTCGGAAAGGTTTTAGTATATTGAAGTCATATCAAAATAAAAAAAAAGCACTTTTATAATTGCGATTTAATTATTTTCCTAATAAAGCCCAAGGACAAAGGACAAGATTAGAGATCGAAAAAGCTTGCATTTGTTAAATATGCATTATTGTATATAAAATATTTCATATACCATCATTTTTGAAATACCATTTTGTAAGACATTTGTACCATTTTGTAGGACATTTATTTGGAAAGGTTTTAGTATATTGAAGTCATATCAAAATAAAAAAAAGTACTTTTATAATTGCGATTTAATTATTTTCCTAATAAAGCCCAAGGACAAACGTTTCACACTGCTGGTACTGACTGAAGCGAAAAAGTTTTTTCTTGAGGAAATGTTTTGTCTATGAATATATCATATTCTTACCTTTTTAACAGTCTAAATATTTCTGAATGTGTGCTATAAAAAATTGTTTTGTAGTTATTTTTGATAATTTCTACATATATTTTTATGTTTGATGTTGCCCCCTATCATATTTATTGAGGCTAGAGTTAAGTTTAAAGCTAATTTTTCCTCTTGGGTGTTATTCCATGGGCAACGCTATACTAATACTGAAGACCTTAGTTTTGACAGTGATTAATGTATCATTGAATAGATTAGTCAGAATGTACATAACATTTACAATCCATTTTTCTTTATTTTTATTTTATTGTTTGTCAAGCAACATGATGATGTAAATTTCAAGTATGGACTCTCAACAGAAATTGTGCAATTTCTATGACAAATGGATTCATTACAAATGACTCTCGTATTCTCTGTATTGTTATCTATGGTAGCAAAATAGTTGAAAGTAAACTTAAGCCCGCGTTGAAGATTTAGATTGAAAATTCTAAATCGTTAATTATAATGACTTTGCTTACTTCCTTTAAAGGAGTTTCACATTCATTGGTAAAATTTCTACATTTTCCACTTTAATTATTATAATGATGGTTTCACTTTTATTTTCATTTTAATAATGGTTTCAGCGAAGATATATATGATGATTTAGTTGCATAAAACAGTCCGAAATAAAATTTGAGAACTCGGACAGGCATTACATGTTCATAATTATTTTAATTATTATTATATGAGATTTGAATGGGAATTTATGTTTTCTAAGTTTAATATATGAAATTTTACAAAAGACAAATAAACTATGAATAGTGATGTTTTACAAAACTTCCAATGAAAGAAGTATTGGTGACAATTTACCGATGACCTTAGTTTTGACAGTGATTGATGGGTGGGTGAGAAGAGGAAAATAAAAATATTTTTTGATATAGTTAATATAGATGAAGACAAAATTCTTCAGTGTTATGTGCAACATTACATGGGATAAAAAATATTAATGGCTAGAAATGAAATATGTATGCTAAAAAAACACAACACATTCCTCATATCGTCGCCGAAGGAAGACAGTGTACTAGGTTATATCGAGTTATTTATTTGTATCAGGTTGATGCAGTCTCATCCGATTGAAAATGAATAAGGTCAAGGAGATAACTTGTTTGTATCAATAAATTCCAAAACCTAATACTGAGTATCGGACGCTCTTAGTCTATATCAATTTTGCATACCTGAAGCAAAGTTAATACAATGTCTTATGATTTTTCTTTATTAAAGTTATGATAAAAGGTATAAGTATTTCTTAAAACAAAACCAATACATTATTTCCCCTTGGATTCCTTCAGTCAGTTCATTACGCCCCTTGCAATCAGCTCAGATATAAAAACAGGTTGATAATTTCCGTTTGCGATATCTCTCTTTTAATATAAAGATAATTTATCTACAGAAACAGTTAAGGAAAATATACGTAGGAGATAGTTGTTTTTTATAAAATAAATACAGTTAAGCATTTCAGTGAAGTTCTCTTCCGTTGTTTCCAAAATTCGTAAATAAGTATGGAATATGAAAGAAAAAGTGTTGCTATAAATTGGCAGATAGAGAATGCGAAGTGTTTTCGCAAACGAAGATGGAATTCTACAGGGTGGTTATAATTAAACTTCCCCTATAAACAGCATCCTACAACTAAAACGAGTGAACTGATTGCAACGAAATTTGATATATAGATTATTCACGAGATGCTCTCACGGAATTTCGAAAACAAAAGTTTAGTTCCAAAATGTCCACCAGAGGTCACCTTTTCCGCAAAAACATTAAATTTAACACAATAAAAGACCAAAACAATCCAGTAAAGTATTATGAGTAATAAAATAAAAAAATGGGAAAAGCTGGAAACTCCATAACGTTTATTGTGTGAAGCATCACAACTGATCAGTTACGATCTGCTGTTGAACACACCGTCCATCCACTTGAAATTTTGAAGGTGAATGAGGGTGGTCACATGAAGCACATTTCCTTACATCGTCCTGCACACGATTAATAAGTGCTCCTCTTGTGCAATTTCGTCCTAATCCGTTCTTGTTTCTGAAAACTGAACTGATTCTCTCTCTCTCTCTCTCTCTCTCTCTCTCTCTCTCTCTCTCTCTCTCTCTCTCAAACAGCGTACTGTTAATTTTTTCTTACCTTTACTTAATGTGGTTCGATGACAAGGTGATCAGAAACTGGTCAATAAATGTTAACGTTGTTTATGTATTCGGTTTTGGTTGTTTATTGCGTTAAATTTAATATTTTTCCAGAAAAGGCGCACTCTGATGGACATTTTGGAACTTTTTTTTTCCTAAATTGCATGAGCCCATCTCGTGTATAGTCTATTTGCCAAATTTCATTGCCATCCGTTCAACCGTCTGCGTTGTAGGATGCTGTTTATATATTTTATTTATGTTTTAATTATAACCTCCTTGTACAGTCATCTGATCTCCGTGGATATGATAGACGGAACCAAGTGAGAACTTGGGATGCATCGAATGTCTGAATCAACTGTTTGGTTGACTATCGAAAGAGAAGAGGAAGATAATGTGCCCGAAGAATTCGGGTTGCATTACGAATTCTTCGTCAACGAATTTCAAGGAACATCTTCAGGTCGAAAAAGGGTTTATACACACAGATTTCAAAAACGCCAAAGGAGCCCAGAAGTTGCTGTAAATTATCGAAAATTTGATATGTTCTTCACTTCTGATACAATTACCATTCGTTGCAAATTATGGAAAAGGAATGGATCCATCTCAAAATCTGGTTCCTTCTTTGTTCGAAAGAAAACAGAATGTTGCATATTCGTTGGAGTAATACAGAATTTTAGCGCTTTTTACTAGAATGAAATGAAGACGTCAAAGGTAGTATCGGCATCCGCGAACGGAAAATAAATGACTATGAACTTACACTTATACCGTCGCTATCCCTTATTTAAAACTGATTGCGATATGAAAGTTGAATTATCCCCAAAGATAATGAAGAGGAAAGATAATTGAATCTCAAATTTTTCATCCTTGATTCTTCCGGTAATAAAACAAATATCGGAAAGCTTAAGCACGAATTTATACTGAAGTCGCATGAACAGTTTCACTTACCCGATATTTCGAAGAGGTATCTACCGAATAATACTCTTTCCATCCATTGTGAAATCACATTTTGCCCTAGAAAAGAATATGGGAAAGTTGGGAGCATTGGTTATGAAATGGATTCCAAGTCAGATGTAAAGCAGACTGATGTTTCAAATGCATTGGAGTTTCTTACGTCCAAGGTGGATGCTCTTTGTGACACAAGCTTACAAGTGGATATCAAATCATTTCCAGCAGAATCCGCCATCTTGGGTGCCAGTTTCCGATATTCGAAGCTATGTTTTAAACCAACATGCAAGAGACTATTCAGAAATGTCCACATTGATGATGTGGACGCAGTGACTGTGAAACGCATGTTTTTGCGCATGTATTCAGATAACTTGGAATAATTGGGGTGGAAAGAATCAATAAAGCTGTTCTTCGCATCAGACAAGTACCAGATACTTTCTCTGAAGGGAAAATGTACTGTACTTCAAAAGCAGAGAATAGATTTATCTAATTTTTACGTCTTTTTGCTGCTCGCTGATATGCATCAAGATCACTACTGAAAGGCAGCTGTAACGAATTTTATAACCGAATACAGTCGAGAAGTTCTTTTTTCTGATCAGTGGAGAAATTTGGAGAGAAATCTTCCCGAGATGGCAATTCAAACTTACGTGACGTATTTCTGGGAAGCATGTTGATCTAATTTTATTTATTTATTTATTTGTATGTAGTGTGCTATTTATTAATTTCCATTACATTTTGTTTTTAAAAGCCTCTATTATACTTAGATACATATCAATTTGTATAGATGGATTTTATAGTAGATTTTTTTTTTTTTGTATACTTGGTGTAGAGAAAATATAGTAATCGTCAAAAAATTCGAATTTGAGATTTTGACGAATCTCCACGTTCCTTCCTGATTTTCAAAAAAAAAAAAAAAAAGTATGTTTGTCTGCTTGTGACAAAGATAACTTAAAAAGCGCTCTGAGCTATACGGCTGAAATTTGGAATTCAGTCTTTACGCCAAATTTGCAGAATATCAAATTTTGAATAAATTCTGTTCAGAAGAAATCCATCTGACTGGCTATTCGAATATAAGTAAACACGATAATTACAAAACGAAGAGAGCTAGATAGACAAGATTCCGTACACAGATTTAACAGCCGGCGACCTGGCATAGGGGTAGCGCGTCTTCCCAATGATCTGGACGGCCTGGGTTCGAGTCCCGATTTGGGCATAGTTCTTCTTCCGCTTTCTATCTGTGAGATGTGTGAATGTGCCCTCCTGTAGAAAGGGGTTGTGCAAGCGAATGAGTGATGCGTGAGTAGTAAAGTCATACTCTTGGCGCTACTATAAAAACAAGAGACGCCCCCCCCCCCATCGCTTAAATCGCTGTCTTCGTAACAGCGGGCTTGTCCATGGCAAGTTCCATAAGAAACAACAACAACAGATTTAACAACTAAAGTGTTATAGACATCTGTTAAATTTTGAGACAAATCAAACAGGGTTCACTATCTGTGAACCAGTACTTTCACAAATAAGTAAAAAAAGAACATTCAAAAGCGCAATGACTTAAATGTATCGAATTCGGTATGAGATTTTATAATACAAATGTAGCTTTGTAAGAAATTTTTGTTTCAATCGATTGAAAAAAAACATTCTTAAAGCACAAATTCAGTTTTCGGATTCTATTAACAGCATGCCAGGGATAAACTGCCAAACAACTCACCAAATATCACACAATAGATTCAGTAAAAATGCTAAATTTCCCTTGAAAGTTAATATTTCATAACTATTATACACCAGTGGCACGTAAAGCCTTCTCTGGCTTGACAAATTTATTAAAGTTTATGCAAGAAAGTTTTGGAGAAACTACTCCTATTGGTTTTCATTTCCGTTATACTTGAGTTCTGAAATTTTGAACCATTGTCTTTTCACACAAAATATGAAATAGAGATGAAGAGTCAAATGCAGCGAAATGCCTCTTATACAATGTTTTTAATAAATATATATTGATAATTTTATCTCTTTTCATATCCAAAATAAATACGCATGTTAATTAATTAGAAATTAATTTAATTTTCAAATTAATGAAAAATCTGTTACACAAAAAATAGCTCAGCAATATCAAATGCCATTGATAAAGAAAGACTAAAGCGATATTTACTTTCGAAACTGATAAATGAGATTATTAATAGTAACAATACTTAAGAAAAAATATAAGAAATCTTTTACTATTTATTAATGAATTTATTTATTAAAAAATTAAGAAATCTTTATTATTTGAAGTTAGGATTAATGATTTTTGTCAAAATTTTTCGATATTTATTTAACAATAGAATGCTAGATTAGAATTAAGAGTTCGATCAGTATCGAAAGCTCGATAAGTATCGAAAATTAGATAAATACTAGCTTTCGATAAATATCGAAAGTTCGGTCAAGCTTCATCAGTATCGATTGCTCTATCAAGATTAATGAGCCTTAAAATTTACTTAGTGATAAAATGACGACAGAACCAATTTTCAGCTAAAAATAATCCATTGTATAAAAAATTGCAACATAATTTACTGATTTATATATGAATGAAATAAAATTTTTAGAGGTAAAAAAAATTCGAAAAATTATATATATATATATATATATATATATATATATATATATATATATATATATATATATATATATATATATATATATATATATATATATATAATTTTATATAACCAATCTAAAGTAAGAAATAGTTTGAAAACGAAACTAAAATGAAAACAATACAAAACAGTTTCGAAATCGCAACTGAAAATTATTACCTATTCAAACTAAAACCAAAAAAGGAAAAGGAAAGAAACTTCATACTATTTAGAGAGCGCAACTGCAGCTACTTCTAAAACACAGATGAATTGATACAAAAGTATTAAAATCAAGTTAATAGGAAAAACAAAAAAACCAAATAAAAATAAAAAAGAATCCGGCCTGAAGACTTTTTCAAGGGTCACCCTCAGGCAGGGATTCAAAGAAAGGGATTTTTTCTGTGAAGGAAATCCAGACAATGTTCTAATAATGATTCCTCGTGACCCGAAAATCCCCTGAAATTAGGCCCAAGAGATATACCATTTTAACAAAAATAAAAATACAAAATAACAAATTAGAAGAAAATAACCACTACAAAGTAAAAATACAATAACAATATAAACAAAAATATCGTAAAATAGCACTAAAGGAAAAACGAAAAGGCAAGAACTTACAATCAGCAGTCTTGGAAATTTTAAGCTATCGATTGTGATTCCCGCTTTTTAAAAAACCCTAACGGTAAATTCTTTTCCGGACTCCGGATTCTTTTTTTATTTGGTTTATTTGATTTTCCAATTAACTTGATTTTAATACTTTTGTATATATATATATATATATATATATATATATATATATATATATATATATATATATATATATATATATATATATATATAACTATAAAAGCATATAATTGAGAAAAGCATGTGAATTAAAAAGTGAAAAAAAATCATAAACATCCCATTACACATTCCACTCATATATATAGTCTGAAATCAATTTAATAACATAGATGCTTTTTTCCCGAAGTGCTTCCAATTAAATCAGTAAATACTGCCAAACTTATTCTAGATGGTATAAATGTTCTATCAGAATCCAAATCTGGATAAATATTGAAATTTAAATCAAGCTCGAACATATTTCAAGACCATTAAAATTTAGACAGTGATCAAATGGTGAGAGAACAGATCGGCCGGTAAAATTTATATTTATCATAATTAAAAAATAATATAATAATATATTATGAAATAGTATTTCATAATTCAAAAATCTATTATGAATTATGGAATAATGAACCATCTATTATGAAATAGAAATGAAGTAATATATTTTGAGATATAAAATATGAAAAACTAAATATTTTTGAAAATTTAAAAGCACTTCATGTAGAAAAGAAAATGAATTAAGGAGTCATAGTTTTGAAACCTAATTCAAGGAAAATTTCGAAATATCGAAGATGAAATTTATAAAATTTCAATCTACATCGAAAATTTGATCAGAATGCAATTTTATTTATCGTATCGCCAGTAAGCTTCAATTCTAATTTTTCAGATTTTTAAATAATAATATTTTTCTATTTTTATTGCCGCTATGCCTTTGTCACTGTTTATAAGTCAACAAAGTATTTAAGAAAAATTTTTGTAAATTATCTCAAACTATAAAAATGATACAATTTAAATCTCTTTACAGGCAAATAAATGCACAGACCGACAGATGACCAACCCTTTTAACAACACAAGTGCACATAAAATCGCTAAATACATAATAATAGCGCCCGCTCTCACAACTAGACAGCTCACTCTGGGAATATAATTCGTAGAAAGAGATGATACCTTAGAAAGCACCTCAGGTTTATATAGTCTTTCTAGGATGTAGTAACGTAGAATTTCCCAAAAGAATCTCTGGACCTCGTTTTTTAAGAGAGATACGGCTTCCATTTATACAACTCTGTTCCATTTTATACAACTTTTTTTTTTTTTGCAATATGATCGCCAAGTCTGTCGCCAAGATCAGATTTTATTTATTTAACATCCATCACGAATCACTGTAAATTTCTCTTTCCAACCGTAAGATTAACACGCCAGAGAAAATTCAGATTCGTTACAATACAATTGATAAGGATGAGAGAGAACAGACGGGTATCAAAGAAGCTAGTTAGTATATTAAAAATCAGGATTTTGTTTTGCATCAAAATTCCGGGGATAAAAGCAAAAACAGAAAATCGGGCGACAACTGTATGAATACTATTAACAAATTGTAATTTTTGCTTTAACAATACTATTAATAAATTGTAGTTTTCTTAATATATTATAATTAAAATGATGAATTTAGTACACTTTTTGAGAACTTTTAGGAATATCAATCGAGAAAGAGCAATTGAAACCAAATACATTAATAATGTTTTGCTATTCGTTTCCGTATGTGGCAAAAAGCGATAAAGTCAATACCCGAACCTTCGCTATCTCAGGAGTGTTATCTAAATATTTCACAAAATGTGTGATCTCACTTGCTGTGATAATTTTATACCGTGTTGAAATGAATACATTATCTTTTTATTTAACGGAATCGATAAATTTGGCCACTATCTGGATTTGAAAACACATAATAATATCAGTTCTCATTGTCTGTTCTAATAGTGCATATAAAAAAACACCTTACCTTTGATTTCAGGCAGTAGATAAAGCTTCTTCTAACAAAGGCATTTATCACTTTTTATAAGTTTCGATATTTAAATTATCTTATCGCATAGTGTTGCTTTAGCATGTGCGACCGTCATATGATTTTTAATATTTAGAATTGACGTTTTATAATATTCTTATCGTGCCTTCTGATATTTAGAAACCAGATGAAGTTTCTCCTCTCAATTATATCTTATATCTTCTCAATTTGATAATTTTGTGTTTAACTTCATGCTATGGTGATGAGAATCGACTGTCCTTTGGGGCATTCCTTCCTTTCATGAAATAGATTTACAATTTAATTTTCAACTTTTCTTACCACATTTCATTTATCTGTATTAATATTTTTTTTTAATTTCCATGCTCCCATATCAAAAGCCGCAAACTCAAATAGGCAAAATAGACAACTTCCTAAGAGCCACGTAGCTTTGGAGGGCCGGGTGTCACCTGAAATTTTGATGATTGTTAAAAAGCTATCTAATTTTGGATCTTTATTTTATTCATTTTAGCCATGTATCTGAATTCATTCAATTTAAAATCAAGCATTGTTGAAATTTTAGAGCATTATTCTTAGGACTAATTTTGATGTTCCCAAAGTCGCTTGCAGATCAGTTAGCTGATTAACTCACAAGCCAGCAGCTCTTGTAAAATTTGCATTTAAATATTCAGAATATGTTAAAAGATTTTTATAATTTTTCACGATTTTATTTCAAAAAAAAATATTAATTATTTTTAAAATTGAAAATAATTTATAAAAAAATAAATTATTTTAAAATTAAAATTAACTTTCATTCAAGTGTTACTGAAGTCAAATATCTCTCTGGTAAACATAGTCAAACATTTTAAAACTAACAAATGTCAATCAATAGATAACTGTTTGAATTCATAAATGATACAAAATTCATTTTAATGCAATAATATTTTCGAATGCAAGCATTTTATTTAATTTTTAATTAATTAAAATTCTAAATAAGAATTCTAGAAATCGTTCCGAGTTGAACATTTCTATTTTTTAAAATATACATATACCAAGCTTGGTAGTTTTAGTTCATAAGTGATACAACGATTGAAGCAACGATAATTCATGACTTTATTGTTATGGCATAAATAGCATTTATTGCATAATAAAAAACATTTAGGAAACAAATATTAAAATATAAAATACAAATAGGTTTGTTTTGAAGTTTGAAATATTTTTTAAAAACTGTGAAGTTTTCAAACAAATGCCAAAAGATTTTTATTAGCCGAGAAAAACTAAAAATTTATCGTCCAAATTTTAAATATATTTGTAAAAATTAACTATCATTTTTAATTATTCTTTTTTTTTTCAATTCAAAGAAGATAATAACATTTAAGGATGTAAACTAATCATTGTAAACTATCGTTTGATTTTTCATTTAGATTGGAAAAAAAAGCCTTTACTTTTTTTTATTTTTTACTAACTCTACTTTTTAAGATAAAGATCTTATCTGTTACACTTTTGAAAATTCCAATTATAACAACAAATTGGGTAAAAGAAAATATATCATCAGTTTTTGTTACATTTATGTTAAGGTCTTAACGGTTTTCGTTGTTTTTTTTTTTTTTGATACTGTATACTCTAAGTAATGTAGCAGACATCAAACTAGAGTACTAATATAAAAGTTAAGATCCCCCTTCTATGGAATCGAAATTCAATGAATGTTAACTTATTAAATTAAAATGATGATCTGAAAAAATTATAAAATTGTGTATCGTTACTGAGAATATACAATTTCACAAAATTTTGAAACTCTAGAACATTAGAGAACGAGTGTAGAAAAACTATTATAAAATTCTATGTTTAAAAACATGAAACAAATAAAATTCAACAACACCATGTAAAAAATCCATGTTTTTACTTCCTCGCATACGAAAAATATAAAAGGTAAAGGTCGTAATCGTGAAAAAACGGTTCAACGGTTTTCAATGTTTCAGACTTCCCGATATCCAAAACATACTTTTTGAGAATTGTATTTAAATACAATAAATCAAACACGCTTTGAGTTTGAAGGAAAAAATTTAGCATAAAGACTTCACATTACATTTGACGTAATCAGACCCGAATACATTGATATACACTGTTAATTGATCAGTCTTTCAAATTTGTTCTGATGTACTTCTGAATTAAATTTTAAAAAATAAAGAAAGTTTCACCTAATTTCATGGCATTAATTTTCATGGCATTTCATCGTTAAATTTTAAGGCGTCTCATAAAGTTAAGTTATTTAATGTCTTGACAGTTTATCACTATTCAATATTAATTGTTATGATTTTGCACTCAATTAGTAACACTAATACATCTCCAATTAGTGTTAGTATTCTGTCTTCCTGTTCAAAAGTTTATTATTATTATTAATATTAATTTGGTGAAATGTTTATTGTAATCCCTTATCATTTGCTCTTATTTCACTGATTTCGATATCGGGAAGTTAATTTGAATGATTTTGAATTTTATACCCATATTCTCATTTCAATAAAAAAGAAATTCAAAGATTATGTATATTAGAAAATGTATACATTCAAAAGTATTGACTCCGTGTACATTATATCACCTAGTTAATAATATAATCATATCTCTAAAAGATTTAAAAATTAGTTGTTATAACATTTTCCCTTTTTTTTCACATAGTAATTGGCATTCTGGCCAGATGAAACGTCACCCGTTACCCCACACATAGTTAAACTCCTACGGACCGCCAGATAGGGATCCTCTTCACCAGTAGTCATTGTGTCTGGCCATTTGTTGTATCCAGATAAAGGACCACAATTGTGTTTCATCGTTTCAAAGAGATCCATCATATATTCAAGGGAGAAGAGCGTCAAAACATTCAGATATTAAACTTTTTTCCCATTATGAAGGGATTCCTCAATCTTCGAGAAACGATCAATCACCAGCAACTGTTGTCAAGTGTCAAAGTCAGGTGGACTTTAGCTGGTGTTAGCTGTGAATTGATTATCATTAACATGAGTTCGGGAAGGCACAGCTACGAAGATGGATCATTAACAGACATTCTCACGATCGACTGAAGACCATTGAGGAAGCATTTCTAAGCTGAATGCGCCTTTTTTGTTTGGAATGCGGGCTTTTTGTTTGGAAATGGGAGAAAAGAGAGGAGATTAGTGAGAGACTTGAAAGGAGAAGTCGGAGAGACGTCAGTGTTCGAAAAAGGTGTTCCTGATTTTGTAAGAAGTTCCTTTGTGTTTCGGGTTTCTGGGTTAGAATCCACCCGATAAAGATCAGTGGATTTCTGGAACGGCCCCCTGGAGTTGCCGTGTTAGCTAACATCTTGTTAGCATCTTTTTGGTGTCTATTCTCCAATTTGATCAAGGAATTATTTCATGACTAAAGTTTCAACTGTTGTGTGAATTTTTAAATAATATTAACCTAGATGAGAACAAATTGTTTGGGTACATTTATAAGGCTGTAAATAAAAGAATTGTTTTGTTACGCTGCTTTCTTATTTGATCGGTCAGGATCAAGATAGTACACTGTTAAACCACAATTAGAGCGGTTACCTTGCATATTTTCATTTAACATTTCAACTAAAAATAATTTACTCAGAAATAGAAAGGAGTTAATCAAACATCAGAGAGAGAGTGTATAAGAAAAGTGCTGCGTATTTGCTTTCTCTTAACTGCCTAATGATAAAAGATAAGTGATCAATAAAAAAACTGATAAAGAGTTCAAAATGCATTGTACAATAAATGAGTGTATTTCAGAAAGGAAGCACTTGGTGAAGCAGGTTTACTTTTCTTTGCTTGTAATCTCGATTATACAAATATGGGAAACGAAGCAGAATTATGCGGTTGTTTGGAAAAAGGAGACAATCTATCTGCCAACAGTTTTACTATCATTTGGAAAATTAAGAATCCTCGACATTATGATTTCTCGAAGGACTTGTATAGTCCTGTGATATCTGTGGATATGATGGAACAGACAAGGTGGAGACTGGTGATGTATCGATTGCTTCCTAAAGCTTGGATTTATGTGACTCTTAAAAGAGAACCAGAAGACAGCGGTCCTCAACAACTTCATCTTCATTATGATTTTGATACCACAAATAATATATTTCAGAAAATATCTTGTTCCCATACATTCCAAAAAAAGGAATTAGGACCTCCTGGTTTAATAGCTAAATTAGGGCCAAGAAAATATTTAGGGAAGGTTTATGAGCCGCATAATATTATAATTACATGCATTATGAAAAAAGATGCAGCCATTCCAATGTCCGGTCAATGCATTGCTCGAACGCTAATAGGAGTAGAATATTTCGATTTTGTAGGAAAGGTGAAAAATTTTAGTGCTTTCCGTTCGGATACAAAAAAGACTTTGAAAACTATATTATCATCCACAGGTGAAACATTAATGATTGTGAATCTAAGATTAGAAGGCGAAGAAATTCCTATACTTTTAATTGATTTCATTCCTATGACAGTAAAAAGTGAGTATAAGTATTTCTGCTCATGTGTTTTTCTGGACAGTTCAGGTCAAGAAACTTCTGATACAATGTATAACTTTTATACATTTGAAGCAACACGAAAAATTAATTTGATTTCTAAGAAAAGTTTAATAGAATATAAGGATTTCTATTTGCCTAATGATGTTCTAAGCTTACGCTGTAAAATCGCCATTCTGACTGGAATGAAATTCGGGAAAATTGTGAAAACTGAATATGAAACTACTTCTGTTGGAAATGTAAATCCAAAGTTATGTTTGTCCCAGAATCACCTTGGAAATTTAGAGTCATCAGTATCAATTCAAGGGTCATTATCTTCATTTCACTGCGATTCTAAATCACCCATCCCATTCCTAAATAGATCTAGCTTAGACTCAAAACGGAATGATAATCTAAGTTATCCATTTCCAAACGCACTAGAAGACTTCGCAGCCTTTTACAAGAAGGGCATTCTTTGTGATATAAAGCTACAAACGGCTACAGAAACAATTCCAGCACATTCAGTCATTTTGAGTGCTCGGTCTCCTGTATTTGAAGCTATGTTTACAACCAACATGAAAGAAAATATCCAGAAATGTGTCCGAATCGATGACGTAGACGCGGAAACTGTTGAACGCATGCTGCTATTTCTGTATTCCGATACATTAGAAGAATTGGTATGGGCGAACGCAAAGAAGCTGTACTTCGCTGCGGACAAGTATCAGGTCCTTTCCCTGAAGCACAGGTGCGCAGTGATTCTGAAAAGAAGCATCGAGTTAAATAACTGTTGTGAGTTGCTGATTCTGGCAGATTTGCACAAAGACGAAGACTTGAAGGCAGCCGCGCAAGATTACATTGCAAAAGAGGATAAAAAAGTTTTCCTTTCAGATCAGTGGAGGGATTTGGAAAAAAGTCATCCCTACTTGGCCATCGACATCTTTCGAGCCATACAGTTGAAAAACAATTAATTCTAATAACTTTTTTTTAATAATTTTTCGTAAGTAATGTTTTATGTCCATAATTTGTTTCTCTATCATCGATCACTTACAACATAAATTGAACAGTTTAAGATGCTTCCTGATTATGTTATATTCCCATCCAGAAATATACAGAGTATTTTTAAAGTTACAGATTTCTTAGAAAGAATGAAAACAAAAATCAAACTATAAAGCAAAACCAGACTTCAGTGGTTACATGGTTTACAAATTATGCTATTAAGTTGTTCTGATGCAATTGAACTGATGTATTATATACAATAAGACAAACCGTGGAAAGACAGATCTGAATGCTCAGTGGACCTCCCACCATTAAAAAACACAGTCATCAGAGTGAGAATTAATCTCTTTTATAATAGTTAGCAGCATTATAGAGGTCTGATATATGTAGACCTGATTGGAAGAAGACATATTGAACATTTTTAAACCGTTAATCTATCAATTGTCTGCGTTTTGTCTTCTAATATCCTGTGCATCACTGTACACTAGGTAAGTATCGTCTTGACATCTTCAAAATAATCTGATGATTTAAAATGAGAAATATACAGCTAGTAAATTCTATTTGAATGACAAGAAAAAAAAATTTACTTTATTCCCATATTTTTTACATAAATAGTATCATTCTAAAATCATTCGTTATTCATCTTTAAGTTGATCCAATTTTCTGTGATAGTACTTTGTACTGCAATACGATTCTTCAACCGAATACCAGATCCTGCTTTACCTTTATAAATTTCTGTTTTGTGTTCCAGATTTCTAATAAAAAAATAATCTGTGACTTTTCGATAGATATATAGCAGCATGTTTATGAAGAAAGTATTTTTAAATTAATTCAACAGTGGAAACTCTTTGCTTAATGCTTTAATAAATGTTATTGGATTGTTTAAGTTAATTTAGCTTCCTTATAACGCGAATGGTGAATTTCTCTTATCTTTCTTTATATATCTTATAATGAATAAAGCTGAAAAAGTTCTTTTTTATATTTAAATGCCAATTTAAAAACTATTTAAACATTTATTTACTTCTCCAATTTTGTGCAATTGTACGAAACTGTTGAAAATATAATATTTTAATATTTTTAAAACTGTGTGTGTGTGTGTGTGTGTGTGTGTGTGTGTGTGTGTGTGTGTGTGTGTGTGTGTGTGTGTGTGTGTGTGTGTGTGTGTGTGTGTGTGTGTGTGTGTGTGTGTGTGTGTGTGTGTGTGTGTGTGTGTGCTCCACAGCATAGATTATTTGCCACTGAACCAAATTTGGGCCAAAACATTCCTTTGAGACTGGAAAGTGCACCTCAAAGTAATTTTTTAATTAGATTAAAATCTGAGTTAATTAAAAATTAGATTAAATTTTAGCCTTTTTTTTTTTACAATAATTTCCAAAAATACCTCTAAGAAATAATTTTTTCAAAATAAAAATTTATTGTTTCAATATTAAAAATTTTTAATCTCATGAAATTTTATCTTTAATTTTTAACGAATTTTAAAATATATTTTAAATATAAGCGTACAATCGTAAACAAAAAAATGAAAGCAGCTCTTTAACTTTTTTCATTTACTCCAATTTTGTACTATTGTATAAAATTTGTACAAAATTGGAGCAAATACTGTACGAAATAGGAATACGAAGCGGACATCTTGACAAAATTGGTATCAATATAAAAATCTTAAGGAGACAGGTTTTTTGAGACGGACAAACTGATTTACTGGATTAATTAAAATAGTTAATTAAATAGATTATAGTTAATTAATAAATAGTGAATTAACCGAGTTAGTCGGCTACTATCCCGAAATTTTTCCATTACAGAAATATTAATTTTTAATAAACGATTCAGCAGACCTTTTTATGTATGTATACAAAATGTCATTCCAAAATTCTCAATAGTTCTTGAGCTATACTTAATTTGCTAAAAACTCAGCCCAAGAAAGATCTCGCCCACCGGCGACCGTATATTAAGTAAATCTCAGCTTGTTAATAGCACTTTTTTGTGTTTTTATTCTCAAAGATTTCGGGAGAATAAACAATTTAGATTTATCCTGAATATGAGTATGATTTTATAAAATATATATTTTTTTAATATTGAAGGATTTTTATTACTTTTAAATTAATTCATTGTTTTTTTAGCCTATTTAATTGATCCCGCCCTTTGAAATTAATGCCATCTTAATATTTGTGGCGAGTGATTTTGATAAACCCATTACTTTGTATAACTCATTTTTTATATCACTAACTAGTAAGATATGAATACCATAAAGACATTTTAAGCCAATGAAATTATGCGTGTTACCATTATGTTGCCATCAGAACAACACTTTTAAAATAATTTTTTTTATGCCAGGAATTCTGATTCGTAGTAAAAAACTTATTTTCCCACAGACTCTGCTTATTTCAATAAAATCAAATTTTTAAAAAAAATAAAGCAGGCAAAAATCTGCAATTTTTATCGATTTTCTAGAGGAAAGGTTCGTGATTATCCTAAAGGCTCGGTCTTAATTTCCACTTCCTTGCAATCTCGACGAAGGTCATTTAGCTTGCTCAGCACATTTTTGTAGGACGGTGAGTAATTCCTTTGTGGTTATAATTGTGAATATTCCATTACGTAATTGACAAATGGTATATCAACTTTTAAATATTCTGTTGCTGCGTATTTTGATATTCATCAAACATATTTCTTAGCAAAGAATTTTTTTAAAAAATGGATGTCAAAAAATGAACTTCCAATTCGATGTTTGTCGAATAACAGTTGGAACTAATATTGAATGCATAAAATAAAAGTTTGAAGTTTCTTCTATCCAATGATGTATCATATGCATCACTGTTTATTGCCATTCGTTGAAAGTATTTTAATTCTGCTCCTTCTTTGAGAATAACCCGTCACTTAATCTTCTAAGCCTTTCATCGAATGATTCTCACCGAAAAATTATCTTTTACAGGTGTGTACAGATTAGAAGCATGAAGGAATGTACTGCAACATTGTGCTTGATGAAATACGATTGAAGTGTGTACCTACAATTGAATCAATAAACTGTTCTATATAATTAATTGCTTTAACAATAAATCTTTTTTTAATGTATTTATTTTGTTAGTAAATCATTAACATGAAATGTTACTTCTGAAATAATTCTTATGGCAGATTGTTGCGGTTAATTAGATTAACCCTTAAATGTATATTGTTGCAAATTGTCTACATCCAGTCCCACTTAATTTTATTCAAAAACCTGAATGTGTATGTTTCCGAACGCATGTTGATAACCATAGACAATATATCATGTATGAAAGAAAAAAGTTGACATTACTTTCGGCTGGTAAGTTATACATATTTTTTTTTTTTTTACATTACATTTTTCACATTTGAATGTGGTGGATGATGAAGTTCAGTGTGTTACCTGAAGAGATAGTCTCTATTGTCGAGTTCCCTACAATGGAGTAATCTATCTAATTGTTAAAAAAATTGCTTCTCATATGTTGTCAAGTAAGCTACCAATGTTAGATTTCTAGGAATACTGTATGTTGCCAAAAGTCTAGATGCAAGTTTTTTCAAAATAAGTATACCATATTATTACCTGGATTTTTTTATTTATTTTTTACATAACCTATGATTATTTTCCTATAACAAACGATTTTTTTCTTAATTCAAAACAAATAATCATGGATCTAAGGGTTAATGCCTCATTTTGAAGTTTCACAAATAAATTTTTGGCACAAACATTGCAATTTTGAATTATAACCAGATTATGAGCACAAAATCTTTACAAATTTCTACATGATGATAAAATGAGAGAAAATGCATTCTTTACTTGTGCTTGTCCCACATATTAAAAGTTCCTCAGTAAGAAATTTATTTTGTTATTTTTTTTCTTACTGAACAATATAAATACGCAATATGACAGTTCTTTGAAACGTTTTTAGGTTACAACAAGGGTATTTAGAACGGACTCCGTAACCATCAATCATGGCAAAGGAATGATAGAGAGATTAAGTGTTTCATAATTTTCTGGGCCATACCAAAGAGAGGAGATTCGGCATACCTGCGTGTCCTTTACATTCACCAGAATCACATTAAGGAAAATCTTTGATTGGAAAGTTATTTTGTCATAAATTAGTTTTTACTTATAAATATATCGTGTCACTAGTTTTTAGTTAGATGTGAATACAGGGTAATTCAAAATGAATGTAGCGATTACAAACGGCTATAACTATTTAATGAAAAGAATTTATAGATAAGATTAACACAAAATGTAGACGGAACTTCAAAATTTTGTGTACATTATAGATGTTCTGTGTGATTTCCCTTGGCGGTAGTCCATTTCACGCCATACATTCTGATGTATGTCTGTAATCACCGACGCAAGCGTATTACAAATGCGTACTTTGAGTTATTCAAGTGTTTTGGGCAGGGGAAATTTTGAAATTCCGTCTACATTCTGTGTTAATCTTATATATGAATTCTTTTTCATTAAATAATTATAGTCGTTTGTAATCGCTATATTCATTTTGAATTACCCTCCATTTCAAACACGGCCCTTACAATCTTATCCTTTGATGAGCATGACACGTACTCTCTATGTTATTACACTATAAAAATTTGAAGACTCTCCTAACATGAGTTAAAACTTCATGTCCATATATTTCACATACAGGCGGAATTCCGTTAAGGCAGCTATTTTGTCATTAAAAATAATTTGTTATTTATAAATAAATCGTATGAACAGTGTTAATTCAGATTAACACCCGGTTTCAATGATCATCAATTCATAATTTCTAATAATTTCGTAGATCTTGCGATTTCTACAATGGCCAGATAATTAGAACGTATTACTGTCAAAAGATGTCCACCTCATTAACGAGAAAAAGTTTCACCTATAAAGGAGAATTTGGCTTCCACCAAACACAAATTACGATGGATACTCGATAATATCAGTTATTGGATTTACGATCCTCAGCCGTCACAGCTGAGATTGTACCATCAAATGAGCAAGAGGTTTATAAATTCGAATGGAAACATATTAAACTAGTCGGATTGGTCACCTGGTCATTGCCGCATACTTCCTAAAAAAGATGTTATCCCCCCCCCAACATAAAAATTGTTAAACTTAAATAAAATCCTGAATGATACGATGGAAAGCAAAATTTTACACATAATTCCTATATTAAAAGATGACATCAAAATTTTAATTTGTATAAGTTTTTGCATTTTTCAATTATTATGATTGCATGCACGTTCGAGCTTAGACTAATAAACGGGCACCCGCCAACGAACCTAGCTCAAAATTTGATGTCGATTTACACTTTAGCTGCGCAAACTGTCAACTATCTTAATGTTTAATAGTCATCACGTTCACTTGCGCTGGAACAAACAGACTGGCAAACTTAACGAGTAGGTGGATTTTGTTTGCTACTTTGAAAATGATCTACAATTCGAATGTTAAAATCAAATGTCGAATTTCATTTGCCAAGCAGTGACTTCGAGTTATTTAGTTGACAGGCATACGTTTGAAAAAATAACGTATTCTTGGACTTCAATTAAAATTGGGGAACTTTTCCGTTAGCCGGGCGCAAATGTCGCCAATTGTAAGCCAAACGCGAATTTGGCGTAAGAAATTTGGCGGAATTCTACATTATTTGGCGATTTTTCGCTTGTGCCCGGCTAACGGAAAAGTACCAAAATTTGTTATAGGTCTACTTTAAAAAAAAAAAAGCTGCATAACAAATTGTATTTTTTTTCTTATTTACTGGTAGATATATAAACAGGTAAAAAAGCTTTTAGGGAAAAACAGGTTCTCTGGCAGGTCAAAAAAAATTTAAAATCATTGCTCTATAAAGGGAAAACTCATCAAAATCCTGAGATGTGTGATAAATCGACAACATGTAATCAGTTTTGATAAGCCGTCAACATTGTTAGCGGGAACGGTAGAATATGTTATCGTGAAAAATATTGAAGAATAATGTTTAATCATACATTCGAATATCATTTTTATGTATTATGAAAAATCAGAAGCTTCCCATTATTCACAAGATTGATATATTATTTCATTTTCTATGTTGATTTTATACCTTACTCTTGAGTCAGAATTAATTACTTCATGTCTCCAAACATTTGGAGAATAAATTGCGTAGATATTTATGTTATTCTGAATTAGATAAGGTGTGTTTCAAATTTTTAAGGACACCATATAAAAACCTGAAATCGGAATAATTTTTACCTAATATCTGTAAAAACTTCTTTGAAAAACATAAAAAATTAAATATAATAAAAAAGTCTAAAATAATTAAATAAATATCAATGCTAATAAAAGAAGAAAATAGAAGAAAAAAAAATGCCAAATTTGTGTTTCAAATTTTTAGGGACAGCTAGATGAGATGGTATATAAATTCAAGTTAAATCTTTATTATTGCTCATTTTCATTTATTACCAGTTGTTTTAATAACTTAAAAAGCTTATATTGAAAACGTCCACGTTACTTAATTTTTAATTTAGTACTTAATTTTTTGCCGAAGAAATATGACTAGAGGTAAATAGTTATCAGATCTTGAAAAAGGCCAAATAAAAGCTTATTACAAAGAAAAAAATCTTTGCGAAATATTGCAGCCCTCATAAAACGTTCAAAATGTGCTGTGGAAAATTATGTGAAGCAGTTAAATGGAAAATCAACTGCCATTCAAAAGCGAGGACCTAAGCCAAAGCTCGATTCACGTACCCGCAGGAGAATTATTCAGAAATGTAAATGGAAAATCATCAGTACGAAAAGTAACAAAAGAATTGAAAGTGGGATGTTTTTACACTACTGTTTGGAGGTCATTCAAGAGCAGTAAAAACATGAAATATGCGAAAAAGGCTTGCAAACCACCACTTGCCAAACAACACAAATTACAACGTTTATCCTGGGCAAAGGAATACATGCATTTCAAAGATGAGTGGATAGAAGTCATGTTCAGCGACGAGAAGAAGTTTAATCTAGATGGGCCAGACGGTTGGAGATATTACTGGCATGATCTAAGAAAAGAACCAGAGATTTTCTCCAAAAGGCAAATGGGCGGTGGATCTGTTATGATTTGGGGAGCTTTTAGCCTCAATGGTACATGCGAACTGGCATTTGTGAATGAAAAAAATGGATTCTTATCGATACCAAGAAATGTTACAAACACATTTACTCAATGCAGGACCTGAAATATGTGGTCCAAATTGGACTTTTCAACAGGATAATGCATCTATCCACAACTCAAAATCAAGAAAAAAGTGGTTTAGAGATAACAAAGTGAAAGTTATGGATTGGCCAGCTAGAAGCCCATTGAAAATCTATGTGGTCTTTTCGCAAGAACAGTTTATGAAGGAGGGCGCCAATTTCATTCGAAAATGTAACTTCAACAAGCAATAATGGATGCTTGGTATTCTCTGGATCCAACACTTCTTCAGAACCTAATATATTCCATGCCAAACAGAATATATGATTTCATTAGAAAAAATGGTGCTAATATTGAACGGGAAAAAAGTTTAATTTGAAGTTTTGAAGCTTTTAATTCCACTGTCCCTAAAAATTTGAAACACAAAATGTGTGCTACTCTTTTGTTTAGTTATTTCAAAGTTGAAATTTATTTGTTTAATCTAAATTATCTTACAATATTTATTTTTGTTATTTATCTAACTTGTTTCAGAAATAAATGTCAAATATTTATTATTTACGCTTTTATTTTCATTTTTACTGGTGTTCCTAAAAAATTGAAACACACCTTATAAAGATATCAATTTTCATTGTCTTTTTAGATTGCATTCATAAAATGAAATCATCTCACCTTTGGTTTCAAAGTATGGTAAGTCTTCTAACAAAAAAATCGCTATTTGTTGTTGTTTCTTACGGCACTTGCTATGGACAAGCCCGTTGTTACGTAGACAGCGATTTAAGCCGGTGGGGGAGCGTTTCTTGTTTTTAATAGCGTCAACTAGGGCCAAGAGTGCGACTTAGCTACTCACGCATCACAATCGCGTACACAACCCCTTTTTACAGGGGGGCACACTCACACATCTCACAGATAAAGAACAATCATGCCCGAACCGGGACTCGAACCCAGGACGCCCAGATCATGGGGAAGACGCGCTACCCCTATGCCAGGACGCCGGCACAGTCGCTCTTTTATTTATATAAAGCATTTCAGCAATCTTATCACGGGGGTTCGCTTTCGGAATTGTAATATAATAATCAGACGGTTTATCATTTGCATCTCCAGTTTTAACTTCCTCGAATATGAAGTACGCAAAGAGAAAATATTGTAATCGTTAAAAAAATTTTGACGAATCTCCTCGTTTCTGACTTTCTAAGTCAAATAAAAAAAAAAACTCAATTTTTGAATTATATCAACCAATCTGTCTGTGAACTGGAAAACTCAAAAACGCTTTGAGCTATAAGGATGAAATTTGGTATACGGCTTCTACTTCACATTTACAGATTTCTGTCTAATTTTGAGTAAAATCTATTTAGAAAATGTCTGGCTGTTCGAACAAAGTAACACGATAGTTACAAAACGAAGAAAACTAGATGGATTAAATTGGTACACAGATTTAACATTTATATTGTAGACACCTGTCAAATTTTGAACCAAATCGTATCAAGAGCTGACCGTCTGTCGGTTTGTACTTTCAGAAGCGTATAAAGGTGATATCTCAAAAACGTAATGACTTATATATAATAAATATTGTGTGGGATTTTATGACTGCAATTGTAGTTCTGTGTCCGATTTTGGTTTTAAAATGTTGGGAAAAATGTTTAAAACAGAAATTCGATTTTAGTAGACTGTTTCAATGCCTGCTAGGGATTAATCTCCAAAGAGTTTTTACGATAGATTTAGTAAAAAATGCTAAATTCATGCCAAAAGTTAATATTTCGCAACTGTAGTAAGCCAATACCATTTAAGGCATTCTCTGCCTTACCCAAAGGGCCGCGGTGGTCTGGTGGTATGTTCTCAGCCTCGGAACCGGAGGGTTTCAGGTTCGTGACCCGATTCCACCGAAGAACCGTCGTGTAAGGGGGTCTGTTGCACGTTAAATCCGTCATGACCAAACGTCCTCCCGCTGGTGTGGAGAGGGGGGTGCCAGCTCAGGTGTCGTCCTCGTCATCTGACCGTGGTTCAAAATTACGAGGTCCGTCCCAAAATAGCCCTAGTGTTGCTTCAAACGGGACGTTAATATAACCAAACCAAACCTGCCTTACCCAAGGTTACTAACATCTTGCAGGGGATGGGAAATTACACTTTTATGCGTGAAAATTTTGAGAAACCACACCGATCATTTCATTCACTTAACGTTCACATTCTAGCTGTTCTATGTAAGTTTAACGTAGTTTTAATATTTCTTACCTTTACAAATGTACGTTGAATTTTTAATTATTTTGTGTATCTAATTATTTATAAAATAATCTTTTTTAAAAGTTAATGAAATAAAATAACTGCTGAATGAATTATTAAAAAAATCTTGATATTTCTGTAATGGAAAAATTTCGTGATAGTAGTTAATTAGTTATGTTAATTCATTTGAATTAATCAGTTTATCCATCTCAACAAACCTATCTCTTTAGTCATTTCTATTGATACCTATTTTGTGCCGATGCGATAGTAAATTATAAAATGTTAGAAGTGTTTCATTTTTTGTTGAGACTGTAGAATGAAAATTACTATTAAAAACTACACAAAAAATTCAAGAGTAGGGAGTAAAATTGCTCGACAATTAAATTAGCATGATTCCAAGGATATTTCTTAGTTTAAAAATGGTTTAAAATCAATAACATGCAACAATATCATCGAGAGCAGCCAAAAAAAATCAATCTTATTCACTTAATTAAAATAGCTCTGAAATGCATATTCACTCCTTCCAAAATATACTTCTGCCAAATTTGGTAGTTCTAAATCAAAAGGTCTAACTTGTAGAGGGCCAACACACACATACTTTTTCCTTTAACATTAGTGGAGATTAACGTTAAGTATTAATGTAAAATCCGCGCATCAAAGACAAAAAAAAAAAAAAAAAAAAATCTAGATTTTTTTTTTTTCTCAACAAAATTTGTTTAGGAGTTGTGTTTCAGAATTTTTCAATTAATTTCTTTTTACTTTATCTTATAAGGCAATTAATTGCACTTTCCTTGTATGCTGACTTATAAGCCCCGGAATGCGTGACAAAACAGAGCGAAATTAATTCCCTTTCCTCGCTTTCGTAAACAAGCTAATTTATCACCTACAAACAATTTTACGATAAACATACTTGGAGAGATTAGAATAGTTTGGTGTCATGTTTTGAGACGTTTTTGCTCAAAGCTTTGAGCATGCGGACAAAATATTACTTTCATTTTTATGTTTATTCGCAGCATAAACTGCACAAGACAGCGACCCTTGACTAGTTTGACTATTTAATGAATTCTTTGATTATTCGAATTCTTCCGGTTCCCTTAAATTTCCTGATAAAAAGATTCAAAAATATTATCTGCGATTTTGAGATTAATTTGATATCAATTTTAAATATGTCTTCTATGCTTAGTTATTGTAAGTCAATAATTTCAGTCACTTAATGAATGCCGTACTATTGCAGAATATATTAAATCACAAAACCGATAAACGATCATTAAAACTCTGAATGTATTAATTGTGAATTACATTATTTATTTTAAAGCTTTATTATATAATTCTTGTTTTCAAATGACTGTATATTGTTTTCTGTTATAATGATTTGTTTATTGATATTATATTAATAAAATTACATATTAGAAGAGATTACGAAAATTTAATTTTAATATTTTTCAAAAATTTTTTAGTCGCCATAAATAGGACTACAAATATATAAAAAAAAAGAATGATAAATTTCCATATATTAAATAGATATCTCACTTAGGCATCAAATAAATATATTTTTCGAAATTACCGAGATTATGTCTAAAATTAGGTATACTTGACTCTAAGATAGGGAAGTTCTGGAATTAAACATACAGTTTCAGGAATTTTTTTCCAAAATGGATGTCAACTGTTACTATTGGATATTGCTGATAACATTAACAAGAAATATTAATTAAAATAATTATAAAAATTTAATAACATAATTATTAAAAAGTTTACAATATTCAATTTCCTGAGCTTTCCAAAAATAATGAACACTATCAAATTTATGATTACATTTCTAATATTCAAAGTTTTTCTAATTAGAAATTTATTCCAAACTAGCCGCCTTTGGCGACCAGCCGGTTCGCCAATCTTAATGTTCTTTAAAATATTAATAATTAAATATTTTATGTAATTAATACTTTCATAGAATCTCCATCAAAATATTTTAAAACTTCAAATTTTGATAGTCATATATTTCATTCATAATATTATAAAGGCCTTCAGTCATAACGTAATATATATATCTCTAAGTTTCTGTTAGCTCCCGTAGAATTTATACTTTAAATTAAAGTGGAAAGAATTAATCTGCAATTAATATAATTAATATTTTTTACTGAAAGTATTTTTTTTTTCTAATATGATTACTGAAAACAGAGTCACTCAGCGTTTAAACTTTATGGGCACTAAAGAATATCTTTCTTAATTTATGCAATATTTCAAGAATTTGTCAACAAAATTTTCTCAGATTCATCTTGAGCATATCCATTAATTAACAATGTTTAATTTTATATGCATCAAACACTAAGAAAATAAAACAAATCGTTTAAAATAATCGGTTGAAAACAGGTTAAAAAAAAACTACTTAGAAAACGATGTACTTAAAACTATAAGCCTATACAAAAAATTTATAACTAACATAACTACAATTTAAATACAAAAGCATGCAACTAAAATAAAAATAATTTAAATCAAGTCCGCATCCGTTGATAATAGTTTTCAACAATCAGAACACAATGCGCATGCGTGAATTTTTCTACGCCAGTTGGGGTAACGCTATAAGCAGATTATACATTTTTATTTCCTTTATTCTGTGTTATTTTAATTCAAAAGTGCTTCAGAATGAATCTGAAAGATCGATTAATTAACAATGTTTTATTTTAAATGCATCAAACATGAAGGAAGAAAAACAGAATCGTTTGAAATAATCGGCCGAAAAATCTTAAGCCTAGCCTCATTAGCGTGGGGAAAAAAACTGAAGCTTTACTCATTTGGCGATTGGGAAAATAAAGATTTTTTTGGCTGGTAAGTTAGTTTTTAATTAATAATTAAAATTCTAATTGAAAATTCGAAAAAAGGGACCCTAGGTGCACATTCCCAACCACCAAGGTATACATGTACCAAATTTGGTAGCTATAGGTAAAACGGTCTGACCTGTACAGCGCCAACATACACACACATTGAGCTTTATATAAGTACTAGCCGGCTTTGGCGACCAGCCGGTTCGCCAATCCTAATGCTCGTTAAAATTTTAATAATTAACTATTTTATGTAATTCCTACTTTAATAGCTTCTTCATTAAAATATTTTAAAACTTCAAATTTCAATTCACTCAGAATATTATGAAGGCCTTCAGTCATAACGTAATCTGTATCTCTCCAATTTTCTGTTAGCTCCCATAGAATATATGCTTTAAATTAAAGTAGAAATGATTAATCTGCAATTAATGTAATAATATTTTTTACTGAAACAAAGCATTTTTTTAAATATGATTACTGAAAACAGAGTCACTGAGCATTTAAACCTTATGGGCAATAAAGAATATATTTCTTAATTTATATAATATCTCAAGAATTTGTCAACAAAATTTTTTCAGATTCATCTTGAGCAGGTATATTAATTAACAAAGTTTAATTTTAAATGCATCAAACACTAAGAAAATAAACAGAATAGTTTTAAAATAATCGGTCGAAAACAGGTAAAAAAAATTACTTAAAAAACGATGAACTTAAACTAACATAAATACAATTTAATTACAAAAGCATACAACTAACCTAAAAATAATTTAAATCGAGTCCGCTTCCTTAAAATGTAAACAATCAGAATACAATGCGCATGCGTGAATTTTCAAAGCCAGTTACGGTAACGCAAATTTTTCTACGCCAGTTGGGGTAACGCTATGTAGATTAGAAATTTTTAATTTTTTATTCTGTTTTATCTTAATTTAAAAGTACATCAGAATGAATCTGAAAGATCGATTAATTAACAATGTTTAATTTTAAATGCATCAAACACTAAGAAAAACAGAAATTGAAAATATGATTAAATCTCTTTGTACTGTATAATTTAAAAATTAAACCAAGTCTGTACTAATTTTTTTTTTAATTTTAAAAACACTATTTTGAAATTAAATGAAGGAATTGAGATTTAAGCACTTTTTTAAAATACTAAAAAATAAAGGAAAATTAAAATGTGAAATTTTTAGGAAATATATGTATATACAGATGTTAAATGAGATGAAAATATACTGATGTTAAATAATCATTGGCTCTAAGTACTTCTCAAAACTGTATCCGTTAGTAAACCAGAATTTCGAAGAATTCGTTTTCAAGTCCAACGGTGTTTATGTTCAAAAACAAATGTTATTTCTTTCTTCAATATTTTAAATTAAACTTACAAAGAAACAAATTCCTTCCAATCTCAAAAAGTAATAACAATATCTAAATAATAGTTTGCAATTCTATCTTTCATAAAAGTTTTTATTGCTTATAATTTCTACTTTATTATTAACAAAATTTATTCTCGGCCTTCCGATTTTAGTTTAGTTTATAGCAATTCTAGAAACTAACCTCTATTTTGCAGATTGAAAAGACTTTCATGCCTTTACACACTGCTTTTATTTACATACGATTTAAAATTAAGTTTTATTTTATGAAATCCCTATATTTTGTAATTTAAAAGATAAAATAAAAAGGACTGCCTTTAAAAGTTTGAAAAATCAGGCATTTTTAATACTTTAATATTTGAAGGTTAAAGTTTCTCTTTCCACTGTGACTGATTGTAAATTGGCCCTAAATCAACAACCTTAAATTAAAAACTACAAACAAAAAGACAATTTTAATCCTTAACTAGAAGATTACTTAAAAGTAATATACCCAATTACCTCTTCTAAAATATGAAAATCAATGCTTCAACAGTTTATATATTATATATTATTGAAAATTTAAGGACTGATGAAAGTTCCTCAAGTACTGATTAAAAGCAAATTGCATGTTTAATTTACAGCTGCATATCAATTTTGTTTGGTTTATGTACTTCATGCTATATTTGAATCTAAAAGTGGAATTCAAAACTATTACTTGAGAAATAATGTATTTAAATTTATCAGTGCTTTTGGCCATTTAACTGTATGTCATAAACCATGGGCAGATTTTTATATCAGCATCACTAATTCACATTACATTTTAAAATATCTAGACAATTATTAGTTTTTATTTTAAATAATAGATATTCAAAGTTCATGATTTGAGTGTCTTGGATATTTTCAACAATTTTTTAAATATTTTCCTTGATTCTCAAAATTCCTAAATAAAAGGTATTCATAGAAAAGGAAATAGAATTAAACAAATGGTCAAATAGTTAAGATGGAACACACAGTTCTGCATGCAGATAAAAAGACAAAGGGCAAACTCCCTGAATTGTGATTCCCTGATGCAATAATAAAATGTAAAAATTGAAGTATTTACTTTGGTACAAATAAAAACTTTCAAAAATTCTCATGCAGTTTCTAAATTAATATACATGCATATTCATTATCATATAAGAAGAATCCTCATGTATAATAGATTGATTCTATTAAACTTTTGAAATTAATTTTAGTATTAGTTTGATAAATTACTTTCAAAGTAATTATTTTCAAAAGTAATTCATAAATTTCTAATCATAGAGCTAACATGATGCATTTGTGCTTATCATTGCAAAAGTCAGAGAATTTGGTTTATTCAAGAATTTAAAATCAACATTTTCAAATCAGTTTTTTAAAAAAAATCACTTGCTCAACTCCGCAGTTTCTGTGTTTTTGGTTATTTAATGCCAAACTCCAACAATACATCTAAAACATTACAGCACAAATATACTTATATAGATTTTGTCTTCTATTAAAAAGATTTACATTTTCAACAGCAATGATTTTATTGACAAATACACATGATTATGAAATGGAGAACAAAACTTAAGAAACATTTACACTTTATTAAAATTTATATGAAATGATAAGTCCATGAGAATGACAGATGCAAAACTTTAAAGTCCATTTGATGAAGAAATTCAATCTTCATAAAAAGATTAAGTCTGTAATTAAGAACTAGTATGGTTTCGATCTTCTATCTCCACTGAAATATAACAAAACATAAATTAGTAATTTTGTTATTTTGCAAGATTATTTACTAAGAATACTCAAACATTCTAACTACATGTTCTAAAAAATGTTTTATATACAGAAATCATTCCCATTGATATATATTTTATTCTTGATTATATATATAGAATTAAAATTAGAAAGCCTTTAAAATACAATGTTATGTACAGAAACCTGCATCAATTTGTGGTTTATTATTCCCTCTTCCAATCACAAAAATTTAATCCACAAACTGTTCTTATACAGAATTTAATAAATAGGAACCACACAAGCAAACAGAATTTAATAAATAGGAACCACACAAGCAAACAGAATTTAATAAATAGGAACCACACAAGCAAATAAAATTTAATAAATAGAAACCACACAAACAAACAAAATTTAATAAATAGAAACCACACAAACAAACAAATTAATATAGAAACCCATTCACCTATACATACAAGAAATCATTATGAATATTGTTTAGATAAAAAGCAAGAGGGGCCTAAGAAAGGGAGAATGAATTGTTGACTCCTATTTGAGTTATTCTTGCCACACAGACTGAATCAAGACACATTAAATCATAAGTGATAAAAATCAAATTTACAATCTCCAATTATGGGTTAGATATTCTACCACCATTTTACTAAAACCACATTTCAAAAATTAAGAAACTAAGTTTTAAAATTGGAATTGAATTTCCCTGAAAAGCTATTTTAATAGACTTAGTTTCAAATTTTAACAAATAATATCTTGCATAAATGATCGCATTTTCAGTTTCAAAACACTGGTATCAAGGAAGATGCAGTAAGCATATTTTGGAGCCCCAAAAAACAAGCTTGAGAAACACTACTAGATAATAATGTTTCACACAATTCAAAATGTAATCAAGTAATATTTAAAAAATAAAATCTCATTTTCCTCAAGATACATTGTTACAATACAAAACTAAAGTCATCCAAACATATATATATATATGACATCAGCATCATGACAAAATATAAATTGAGAATACATCTTACCCAGGTCCGCCTCTCATAGGTCCTCCACGACCTGGCCCACCTCGGCCGCCGCCCCCAAATCCACCTCGACCACCCATTCCAGGTGGTCCACCTCTTCCTCGACCTCCACGATCACCACCTCTTCCGCCTCTCATACCACCACGGCCACTGCCGCCACCTCCAAATCCTCGGGAACCACCCTCTGGTGGTGCACCACCCCCAACACCTTCAGGTCTTGGAGCATGACATCTATTGCATTCTACTCTCCATGAGAAGTTATTATTACCACACTCACTGTAACAATATTAAAAAAAAAAAACTCAAAATCAATTTTAAATTTCATTTACAGATTATATACATAAATAAAAATTACTGAGTTCGAAATCCAAAGGCACTCTGAATATACTTACGGATTCATGCATTTCCAATCGCCTTCCCTGCCAGAGCCACCAGATCCTCTGTCTCCTCCTCGTCCGCCATCATCTCGACCACCACCTCCTCTGCCTCCGCCACCACGGCCTCCTCCACCTCGACCACGGCCGCCGCCTCCACCAGGTCCACCACCAAATGGTTGAGTTTTACGCTGGGCTAATTGAACATTGATCTTTTTGCCTTGAAAATCTTTACCTGTATTTGCAAAGGGAATGCATTAAAAACACATTTGAAATTTCATTCCAAATTTATGTCTAGAAAATGCTCAATGTTAAAGAAATGAACTTTTAAGAAATAACTGATATTTAAAAAGAATTGCTTGCCTGCATACATACATACATACATATACACAGCACAAAAGCAAATATTGTCTCTCCTAATATTGGAAGAAACTGAGAAAATAATAGAAAAATATACAAAACAGAAAGATGATTTCCAGCAGATGTTAATAGTCCAAATAAAGAAAATTTCTTTTTAAGATCATACATAAAAAATACAGTTTTTGACATTTCACTTTTTATTTATTTACTGGATTCATACAATTTTGGGTTCTTTTCAAAATATAATATTTCTTTTACTTCTTAAGATTTTCAAAATATAGACTGCTAATTAATCTATAGAACGGAAAACTTTGTAGTAGCTGACACCATAAGCAAAAACATGTTATAAGAAGTAAATATTAACATACCCTCTCCAATATTAGCTACCAAGTCATCAGTAGTGTTTTGTTTTTTTTACCAATACATAACATAATATAATATGAACAAATTAGTGAAGAATAGATAGTTCCTAATTAAAACTAGTTAAAAATATTTTAAAGTATTATTCAAAATTATTTAAAACATTTTTTATTAACTAAATATACAATATTTTTTTAAATAAAATCACAGAATATAATTTTGTTGATCTAACAAATTAACACTGTTGGTAAGGTATTTATAAGTAAGTCTTAAGTCATTTTTTCTCACTTTTGCAACGAAGAGCGACTCCAGTTTTTGTATTCATGTCGGAACAGGCTTTTATCCCTCCCCCTTCCTAACTATAAAACTATACTATACAAATATAGCACTATATTTTTCTATAAATATAGTACTGATGACATACTATAAAAATATTTTTGAGTGAAGATTCAGGAAATGAGCATTTTGTGTATTTTGTAGTTTCTCGTATAAATGTTCATTTCTTCTAGATTTTTACATTGTTTATCTTAACTTTCATAGTAACTACAGAATTTCCATAAGTGTTGGAGAATATATATTAGTATAGGTTTGGTTGTAATGGTTTCGGATGGAAGGATAAGGCTATTTTCATATGCAGCTTCATTGCTTGCATAACAAACCACCTATAATTGTTTTGGAGAAGTGATAGGTCATTTGCCCACAATTGATCAAAACAAAATGGTATTCAGATACACTCTAGCAGATATGAAGAACTCATCTGATGAGTTGCCTTAAAGATATTAGTAATGGCATTACTGGACAACATGGAAACCATGTAAATAAAGAAAAGCCCATAAAAAAATTTCAATTATTACTATAATGATTTCATTTATTTTTTGAAATACTTAACTCTTTATATAACAAATCTGTTACAGAATTTAAAGAATTTCATAATTTAGAAAGAGAAATTAAATAATTTCAAGAATTATTATTTTAAAAATTTTTTTTTTTTTTTCCTGTCCTAGCATGAAGGCTAGGGAATAAGTAACCATAAGTTCTTTTCTAATTCATAAGGTTTAGTTATTCAATTGAACTGCCGGGTCCGTCTGATCATTTCTAAGATTCCGACCATTTGTTATTTGATCATCTAAACTTTATATTCTGAACATTTTATAACTTGAACCACTCCTGTAAAACTTCTTTAATAAGGGGATTTTCAAATTGGATGCAGGAGTAGTAAGCCAATTTAAAATTTAAAAAATATATCAAAAGATTTCATTCATTTATAAGCGATACTAGTTAATTTTTAGTGCAAACTATACGAATTTGTTATCTTCAAACCCCTACATAATCACAGTACTTAAATTTGATTAAAATTCAAGAGTGAATTCAATTTAACCATTTCTACTCAAATCATGAACGTTACATTGTAAATTCACCTAGTAACTTGAAAAAAATTTATTTAAGTCTTAAAGTTATTTCTAGTTTGTAAAATTTGAAAAATTCCCTTTAAATACAACTTTTTGCAAGCAAAAAAAAAAAAAAAAAAAAACTTAGATATTTATCAAGTTTTGAAGAAATTTTAGGAGAACCTTACCAGATTAATATTCTCATATTTGCTTTATGAATATTTTATTTCCTTTCCAATTACTAACAAAACTTTTCAACTATCTCATCATACAAATTTACTTTTAATGAATTTAAATTTTTATTTTGAACTCAGTTTTTCAGGTAGTTTGATCCCAAATGCTGGAAAAAACATTTTACCAAAAATAAATGAATAAATAAAATGGCATGCAAACACATTTAAACAAAAAGGAGTATGGGTTTGAAGAATCAACATCTTAGGAAATATATTTTACCTCCAAACCAATTTATAGCAGAGCTTGCAGTAGGAGGATCATCATAAGTGATTGTAGCTTCTCCTTTACCTTTACCTGTGATTTTATCCTTATAAATCCAAATCCTTTGCTTTCCAGTTCTCTTATCCATCTATATTAAAATTAATCAAATTTAGTTTTAAATAAATTAGTGCAACTTTTGAAAAACTTAAGCTTCCAATTCAAGAATTCAAACTAAATTCTTATATAAGAACTTACTTTAATTACGCCAATTGCTCCAAAATAATTTGAAAGCTCATCCTCGCGAACACCCTCAGGAAGTCCAGACACAAAAACTGTATCCTGTATTTCCTCACCTAAAATATTTTTGAATGAATAAGTACACAGCAGTAAAAGAGAAGCTACATACCAAAATAAAAATTATAAAGTTCTTTAACACACCTCCATAATTGTTGCCGCCGCCACCATTGTAAGAGTAGCCACCGCCTCTACCACCTAGGACAAGAGTTCTTGGTTAAAGGGTGGTAAATAATTGAATACTATGCATCAATATAAAATAATTATTGAACTGAAATAAGTATTAAGATGTATAATAATCTATATAAAGAAAAAAAATTGATTTTAAAACTATGAACGTGTATTCTTGAATACTAAACATAATTCCTTAATGTAGAAATGAAAAACGCCATGCAAGTGATTTAAAAATTCAAATTAATCACATTTTGTGAAATTATTTTTTTAAAAAAAACTTCTATGAAAACCATAATGAAGCATTTTCATCCCAACTTTTAGCACATGTGCCAATTATCACACGAAAGATCATTAATTTACATTTACATCCTGACATAACTATTTCCCAAGATGACATACCATGAGATTGAAATATATGAGCCTCAGTATTATAGCCACCTATTTTCCTTTTCCATACACATGCACACAATCAGAAAAGAACAAGTATAAACAAAGGAACTTATTTTAAGTACGAATATATATATTATCAACTCATTTCACTAACTCATTCAAATGTGAATATTCTATTTCGTCAAAGATTCAGATTTTTATCTGAATTTATACAATAGGAAAACCTTTTTTTATCGACATAAAAACGCTTTTTGAAAAGCAAATGACCATTTCTAATTACAGTACTGGTAACCAAAAATGAATAAATTAAAAAATCATAATAGAAACCAATAACACATTATATACATGAAAACTTCAATGCACGTAAAATCAATCTTCCAATCACTGATAACCAATTTATGAACATGTGTCTACAGATTTGATTCCATTTGACAGAAATTTGAATCCATCCATACAGTTGAAAGAGAAGTTTATAAATACTAGCCAACTTAAAAAGCTTTTTTTATTTTTTTTGTAAGTGATAACCCAAATGTATCTTCATAAAATTCTATTATAATTTTCCACATTAATCATTTGCTAAAAAAACTTGAATTTTTAGAGGAATACAAGTCCTCAATTCTCAATTTCAGACATACTTAATTTAAACTTAGTTCGATCACAGCCCCACATTATAGGTATAGAAGCAATATCGTCTGACAAATCTTAAAAAATTAAACCTAAATATGTAAATTTAATCCTTAATCAGATTGTGAAAACAGAAGAAATAACCTTCTTATATGAATGAAAACACTCGGCAGAAAAAAATATCAATTCGGCAATTACCTATATAGTTCCAAGAGTGTATGGACTAAATCAAACACTTTAACCACCTTTTGATTTCACTAATAAAAACCAGATTAAAGTTAATTATAAATGTAAACTGAAATGGTTACTTCAACAACATCGCATCCTTAAGATTTGTAGCACTTTTATAACTGATTACAACAATTTTGATCATGTTTGTCTTCACTAAAACAATCTTTTTTTTTAAAAAAAAAAGAAAGAAAAAAAAAGACGTGTATCGCCATCTACATAGAATTTGAAGAGGATGAATATTATCCATAGGTTAACAGTATACACCTTAAAACATGAATCTTCTCTTTCCCATTTTTTTCATTTAATGTCATGAAAGCAAATATAATTTGCCAAATATAAATTTTCATACAACTCTAAACAGTGACAAATAATTTAACCAGTTTTATTATAAAGCAATAAACATCCCTGTAAAAAATTTTATATTGACACCACACAACTCATATATTTATTTAAAAAGATAAGTTCTCTCCAGCACAATGAATTTCAATATTGTATTGTTATTAATAACTTGCAATGAAAAAAATGTTAATTCTCTTTTACAATATCTATCACAGCAAGAAACTGAGTTGGAAATATTTATTTGCCTAATCAAAATATCTTTCTTTTATGCTACAATGAGAAGACTCAATTCCATTTTCTGGTGCAAGATCTTCCAACAGGATAAGCACTCTGTAGCATTATAATTTATTTTTAGCATAAAGAACTGAAACTTAACTTCTAGAAATACCCAACCCAAATCTGCACATCATTCAGTATCTCATTCAAATGGAAGATGTAGACTAATTAATTGATCACAAACACAAAGGGTGAATATTTTAAAATTTCTTTTAAACTTGCAATGTGGCAATCCAGTACACTGAATCAAATCCAATATATAATATAAATTCTATTTCCTTTAAAATCTATGTCTTGCTTATTTTCAACGAATCTTTAACTTAGATCATAGTTTTCAGAACTGACATGTATTCTTATTTATGATGCTGTGATGTTTCATAGTATATAGTAAGTATACTCAAATTTGTTTTATGTAATTACTTTATATTTTTCATTTTTTTTATATTATATTTATTACATTGCATAAGTTTCAACTGGAATTAAACCTTTTAATGTTGTGAAACGAATCTGAAACAGACCATATAAACTAATATCAATTCAATAGAAAATTTTCATTAGGGAATAAAGGTAAAATATCCACATATATATATAAGGCAAAGGCTTTTGAAAATAATTATGATACAGTAAACAGTGAAAACCTAATTTAAAAAAAATGACAAGAGCCAAGTCTTCATCTATGTAGCACACAGTAAATATTTACATTTCAGAATCCTACCCCCAAGGTAAATAAGTTTTTAGTAATTTTACTATAGACAGATTAGCACCATAGAATCAATTTAATATTTATTGGTAGTATATAATCCGTTATGACCAAACCATACGCATTTTAAAGTCATAACATTTCCAAATAGAATTAGATCTGGGCAATATCTAGAATGATATCAGCATTGTTTCAGAATAAAATTGTTTCACATCACATTCACCAACTCATTATCTGTAGCAATAATCTTTGGATGAAGAAGACCCAGGTGTAGAGAACTATAAATTTTTAAGAGAAGGAGGGATGTATCTTTTCTTTGCCCAGTTTCATATTTTATAAAATATAAGGATAAGATAAAAAAATTTAATCAACTTTAATTCAAAGAGCTTCAACACTGTTCCAAATGTTAATCACTGAACAATTATTCACTGAAGTTACATAAGGTTTTGGTAAAATGTATGCCCGTTTTTAAAAAAATTAGAACAGAAAAACAAAATTTTAGTGAGACAATAAGTTCTAGTTCTCTATTCAATATAAACAAATCAAATCTAAAGAAATTTCTTTTAAGAAGCCTTGTCTAACATGAAAAATGATTAATCTACCCCCAACCAAATATTTAAAGATTTATTACAGGTGAAGAATTTTCTTGCCCTAGACAAAAATTCACATTTTTTTTGTCATTTTTATAACATTAGCAACTCTGTTGTATTCATCACACCAATCTTTCACAATTTCCAAAATCAATTCTTATTCAGTTTTTTAAACATTTCTACAATAAGTAAAATACAGATCTCTACACTATTTGCCAAAACAATCTTAAACCAAACTACAGAAAAGAACTGTTCTTTTGGTGTAATAAATATAATTTTGAAAAATATTGATTGATATTATGACAATTTATACTGCACATATCACACACAATTTTATACCAAGATAAGTAAAAGTTTTAATTTTAAAATTAATAAAATAAGAATAAAATTTTAGAAGATATTTTTCTGATTAAACTGAGAAACTAATTATTAATTGTAAAAATGTATAAATTTAATATGTAAAAAATATCTAATATAAGAAATAATAATAAAAAAATACTAAATATAAGAAATCAGGTTAAAAATAATTTTTATCAATAATAGTAAAGTATACTATATTAATGCCTCATAGGATTATCATGCCATTACAGAAAATAAGATTTTTAAAAAATTTATTTTCCACAAAATCCTGTCACTGTAACATTTATACCATAAAAGACAATTAGCGAATTAGATTAAGTGGTTCGAAAGTCAGAAAAAAAAGGATAAACTATAATATTTCTACACAGATTATTTAAGTCTATTTCTGCATCTCATAATTCTTACATGATAGAATACACAGATCATGCACATTGTTTCCAATAAATCAGAGTGTCTACTAGATATAATTTTTTAAAAAATAGGATAAAAATCTTAGAAAAATTAATGTAATTCTAAAACAGATTTTAAGGATAATTACAATATTACTCATGTAAATTTAAAAATCCGGGGATAACTTTTACTTTGCATGCATATTTGAGAAACAGATTCTGAGAGATCCCAGTAGACACCCTGTTTTGCAAAATTAAATTTGAAAAAATCAAATTTAACTGGATTAGAAAAGTATTTGCAGTAGATGAATATGAACATTTAATATTAAACTAGCCATTTAATTGCTTTAATAAAAATGTAAGGAACTTTTAATGAACCACTCAGTGGTACCGTTACCTTTGTTGAAACCTCCGCGGCCAGGACCTTGGTTACTAAAAACGAAGCAGATTCAGTATGAGCATTACTTCATAACTTGCAACTTCAAGATGACTTCAACAGTTTAATGGTGGGCATTTTATAATAACACCTTATTGAACAAGTACTAATAAAACAAACCGCTTATGCGGATTAAATGAGCATCATACATAACTTCAAACAACTTGAAAAATGCAAAAAGGGTATACTAGGATTGATTAACATGAAATATAAAAACAAGTTATACAATACCTTTGCCCAAATGTAGGTAAAATTAAAGTAATCAATGTTAAGTGATTTTTTTTTTTTTTTACACAATAACAGTTACAAATATTGTGAGAGATGAGAATGACTTTTTAGCCTTTTAGATTATAGAATAAATATATCCATTTCAATCATTTTTATTGATAATTTTAGATAAATTTTAAACAATATTTAAAAAGCAAAGCTAATTGTTGATAGTCTCACAACCCAATGTTTTACAGAAAGTTCTTCAAAATCCTTATAACATCTTTTGATTATTTTGGAAACAAAATAATCATTAAAATAGTGATTAGTTCATAGAAATAGTTCATATACTCCTATTTTCTATACAATTTTTAATGATGATCAATACACTGCGCTTAATGAGTGTCTTAAATGCATAGGTTTCTATTATCCAGGTCTATTTTCATAGACCAATAAATATTGACACCAACAAGTTTCCATACATTTTAAAGGTTAAAATTTTGACCATCCTTATTTTACTCTATGAAATTTAACTCTAAAACATGAAGAACTCAATTCAAAAAATTGATTGTTATAATTAACTAAAAGACATTCCTGCAGAAAATGTCTTATTATAATAACCCTTTCATCAACAGGAAAGTCACCCTTGGGAAGGTAAGAGGGAGGTTACTTATTTTATGAGAATGGTTGAAAACATCAATCGTTATAAATGTATATAATTAGATAATGGGCTTTGTATTTCATAACAAAATTTATGAATAAAACCACAAAGATAGAAACACTGAAAGAAATTTAAGTATAAAAAACCTCAGTTAATTTAAACATACAATTCACATAATTCCTAATGATAAACTACAGAATATATGCATTAAAAGAAAATTGTTTAAGGATATACTAGATACAAGAAAAACAAGAAATCTTTGTATTAATATTAAACTGAATCCAAAAACTTTTTTTAAATACTTGGAGAATAAAGGGAAAAAGCATTTTAAATATTCATAATGAAAACTTACCACATACAAACCCAATACTAATTTTCCAATATAAAAATTTAAAAATTGTTGGATAATTTAATACTCCGTCCATTTACTTTCCTTTAGAAAAATGAAAATGTTTAAACACTGCCAACACTGGCAATCATATTTCACACCACAACCATGTACGAGCTGAAATGACAACTAAACATGACAGCATTGAAACTTCAACCAACAGAATTTCATTATTACACCACTTTTCAGATACAGAAAAGAATAACCAAGTCAGTAATGTATAATTTAGCAAATATATGAAGAAACTATCAATCATACCTTCATATTTTGTATAGAATATAGAAAAAGTAAACTTTGCATCACCAGTTTATTATTAAAGGGCAGGATGAATATGAATAAAAAATAGAATATGTTAAAAACAAAAATGTATAAAGGGTGTATCCATATATACAATATTCTTAGACTTCTTACAATTCCGTTAGAACAGTCTAAAATTAAAGAAAACTGCTCATGTACAGAGTTAAAGTATAATTACCAGTGCATTCTAGAAGATTTATTAACAATTCTTCATTTTAGTAAAACATTGCTTGTGTGTTCCTGCTTAATTCATCAAAATAATATTTATTTTCTCTTATCTTTCAAATTATTTTATATAAACCAATTCTAAAATATCCTCACAGTAAGCAAATCATTTTACACTAAATTTTATATAGATTTCTGCTTGTATAGACAAAAGAAATTAAATAATTTCATGAAGGTTTTACACAGCACTAGATGGGCAAAGTAGAAAACAGATTAACTGTAACTGACCAAATAATAAAAATCTCTAAAAAAAACTAAGCATGTTATAAAATGCTTTCATAATAAATCATTTCTTGAACATGTTTAAGAAAACTCTGCTCAAAGTTAATATTTGTAATTATTTTTCTCACAGAATAAATTGTATTAAGAATACCACATAATGCTCATTAAGAAAATACTCCATAAATACTAATTATTATACAAGTTAAAAATCATTTTTCTTTTATCTATCAAGAAATAACAGCAATAAGCTGCAATCTTAAGAAAATTTTGAATACAAGCAATGCTTTCCATTAGCAAGATTAGATTTAAATCCTTTGGAGGATATTTTTAGGAGAATTAATATAAAGATATAAGAATTTACAACAATCCAGAATAAATTACTAAGAAATAATAACACTTACCCAAAACCACCACCTCCGCCTCCACGGCTACCTCGATCAAATCCACCAGGGCCTCCTATATAAAGAGTTTAGAAAAATTGTGACTAGTTCAGTTTAAACAAAATATGAAGTAAAATTAGAACATCATTTAAAAAGAATCCCTAACATGTACAGAAAGCTTTTACTTACATAAAAATGAATTATTTAGTATTACAAAGGAATTCATCTAATTATAAACAAAACATTCAGATAAATATTAGTGATAATCAAATGTTTATGTGATCAAGGAATTTGAGCAAAAATATGATTTTTTTTTTTTTACTTATATCAATAACTTAACTCATTAATGCAAATAAACTTAAAACAAAAGGAAAGTTGTTTTACAACTTTTAAAAAAGCAAACCTTGTAGATATCAAGAGAAAATAGATCAAAATTTATGTAAATGTGTTTTTATATTATAATTTTATAAAATAAAATATTTATCAAAAAGACAGCTAACCAGTAAATTTCCATTTATAATATATAAATATCACGACTTTATAAAAGCTTAAAAATTCTTCACTGCAAAAGAAACTTCTTACCAAGATATTAAACTAATATTTGCATGCATACAAAAATTTATCATGCTTATTATTACCTTGGAACCCACCTCTTCCACCTCCAGGTCCACCACCATAGCCACCCATTGGTGGACCGCCATATGAATCTCCACCAGGTCCACCACCCATAGGTCCAGGTCCACCTGGGGGCACAGGACCACCATATCCACCAGGAGGACGATTGTAATCATTACCAGGAGGTGGACCACCATATCCACCAGGAGGTGGAGGCATGCTGTGACCAGGCGGTCCTTGTGCTGGTGGACCCCCAACAGGAGGAGCAGATGATGCTCCAGTTGATGGTGCTCCTGCACTATATGCTGGAGTTGGAGGTGCTGCAGATGAACCTACACCACCACTAGGAGGTTGACTACCATAACCCGTAGGAGCTGATCCACCGTAAGAGCCATAACCTGGGGAACCAGAATAAGCAGACTGACTTTGAGGAGCAGAAGCAGAATAGCCTGTTGAAAATTGGAAGTTCAGTACACATAAAATCTATGACAACATGGCTGCCATCCTGCCATATGCATCAGTGCTAGGATAACCATCTTAAAGAGCAAATTCCCATTATAGAATTGCCAGTATTACTTCTGAATGTCACCAATTGTCGTTGAAATACATTTGTCCAAAACAAGTCCATGAAATATAAAAAATGCTCCAACAAAGAATTCCTATAGCACCTCAGAGCACATAAGACATTCAGGTACACCATGTATAATAGCAAAAAAAGTATAAAGAAACATTTAACAAAATAGCAAAAACAAATCACCATAGCATAATTTGTTAGCTGAAAATAACAAAACAAATTTAATAAGGTAAATTTTATGTATTAAGCCTCAAGAATTATTCTATTTTTAATACGAATGACATGAACACTCACTTCCAGCAGAATAAGAAGAGGCAGCTGGTTGCTGACCATAGCTGTACTGCTGAGATTGGCTGGATCCATACTGATCAGCACCATAGGATCCATAAGCTGCATTACCTGAAGGAGCTGCAGAGCCACCCCAATTTGTTGAGGTTGATCCCTTAAAAATAAAGAAATGATTTGTCAAATTTTTCAAGAGAAATTCATTAAGTATTACAAAAAGATTTTATAAATTGAAGTTGATTCAATATCAGGATTTTCAAAATTAAAACAGATCACATAGATTAATCTCAACTTAATAAAAAAAAATATGAAAGGGATTTAAAAATAAAATCTGTTACATATAGAAAAGTTTTACAGATCATTTTTTAACAAAAGATAAAAATTTACAAACTTCTATAAATGAGAATTATACATACAAGATTCCATTAAAAGAAATACATATACTTGAAATCTGATCAATTTTTTAAAAATATCTGGCATCACATTTTATATAGAATATATACAAGTGTCTTTGCAAAGATTACTATTTACTAGAAAAATAATTTAATAATTTGTTCATTAAAAATATTGAACCTAAAACTTACAGTATATGCTCCTGCACTAGATCCTCCATAACCACTTTGAGAATAAGAAGCATCTCCACCATAACTTCCATAAGAATATCTGAAAAAATAAAATTTTTAATAGGAAATTTACTAGTGAAATTTTCTTTAAAAAGTACCCTATTATATCTCAAATATGATAAAATCTTAAAAGTTAACAAATTGACGACCACATTATTAAAGATATTTTTGAAAGGGAGGAACATCTTAAATGAGACTTTATCCATCCCTCACAAAGATAATTAAATATTTTTAAAAAATAATTTTATATGAATTTGTAATGTATTTTAATTTAAACAATCTACAAATCACCTAAGTAAATATTGTGTTTCTACACCTAATTTGATCTTGCAAAAGGCAAGTAAATTTATCTCGTATCATTTTGTAAGCTACACAACTAAAATATGATACGAACTTCTAATATTTTAGCCAATTACAATGCTCAGAATTAAATAAAGCTTTTAATCAGAAATCTTTGTTCATTCAGTAAACCTTTTAAGCTTTTAAAAGTAATTTTTTTTAATTACATTTCACAGCATGTTTTCAAGAGCTCTATTTCATTATGCAAGATTTCTTTTTATTAGTAGGGGTTTTTTTCAGTTGAATCCTCTAATTAAATCCTGCAATTGCAATTTAGTCACTAAAATATATATATATTTGCTCAAAATTATTTTTTTAAAACATTTTTAATTGAATCTCAAAAGGATCTATTTATCAAGAAAATAAATGCTTATATTTAAAATACTTAATTGTTTTATTAGTTTTTTAAAACAAATTCAAGTTTACAAAGTTAATAAAAAGAAATTCAATATCTTAATTAGATAGAGTAACAAATATCAATTATTTTATTTAATATTAATTATTTTAATATACTATTTGTATCAATCAATTTTGAAAGGCATTTTGTGAACAATTCAGAATGACTGTGTATAAATTCTTTTGATTTTAAGAATTATTTTTCAAATATTTTTCTACAGAATGCAATTAAATGCAATAATTCACTACTTACCCAGCTTGACCAGCAGGATACTGTGAATATTCTGAAAAATAAAAAGCATTCATTTCAGTCAAGAAATGACAAAAGAATATAAAAACATTAATATACAGAAAAAAGAAGAAAAATTAAATAAAAACCTATTATTTTATATGGTATTATAAAAAAACCAATAAGCAATTAGTATTTGGTAACAAACCATTTAGTTTAATTCTTAACATACAAAAATTGTAATTCACAGAAATTATAGTCACTTTTATATTAGAAAAGATTGAATTTTTTTTCTTAAATAAAGACTAATTCCTTTAAACTTTAATTGGCCATTACTTGGGATTTTTCAAATCAGAAAATTAACTATTTTTAATCCATATCATTGTAGAAAAAAATAAGGTTGCAAGTTAATACTTTGTCAATTACCTTAATATTTACTTTAAACATAAAAATTGCATAATTAAAAAAACTTATCAAAATAATATATATTTTTAAAAAAAGAAGTTTTCTAAAAATTAATATTCATAAATTTTAAGAATATATCACTGATAAGTCATGTTAGATTGCTACCATTAAATTGTAAGCACAGTAAGAATAGAAAATAGGTAAGTTTTAGACAATTTAGAACTTAAGTTATCTAAGTTAAGTGTTTAGTATAATACGGCTGAAGTTGGTAAAAAATTATTAGCTTTACCAGATTACTCAATTCCCCCCCTCCAAAAAAAGTTTTCTAAGGGAAAAAAATTCAAAAGATGTAATATGAAGAATAGGAATGAGAACATTTTTCTTCATATATATTTCACTGTTTAGGACTCTTTATTTTAATGAAATTATTCATTTTCCAATGGTAAAAATCAATGCAAGAGATGAAAACACTCAAATGAAGTTGGTTGCTGCTAAATCGCTAAACACTTTGAAGGTAGGAAGAAAATGTAATATCATGGACACTTACACTTATTTTGCAATGCTGCTTGAGTTTATTTATTATAAGATAGTGAAATCAATTTGTACTGAATCTTTTACCAGAACATTTTTCTCGCATCTTATTTACAATTTTTATAGCTCCTTTGATTTAAAAAAATATTTTATAATTTGTGTTCCACAAATCGAAAATAAGAAGATTTATTAAACATTATAAATCAGCAAAATTTCCTGCAGAAAGGCATGTATATCTCGTATCATATGGCTTCCATTTTACAGCATTTAAAAAAAAGAACAATTCTAATTTTGCTTGTACATCAAAGTATTGTTTTTTTTAAAATAACAGCTATATTTTTTTTTGTTGTATAAAAAAACTTTAACAAATGCAATACCCACCTGCAACTTATTTGATTTTCCAAAGAGTGTCAAAATTATCTTAAAATTTTAGCTGTTCAAGTATTTTATAGTCAAAAATTAAAAACTGAATTTCAAGATTTTTTTTAATGTGCAGTATTTGCAATATTTTTTTCTTCTACAGTAAGAGAACTCAATTTGAAATTACAGAGTATCATTTAAATAGTTTAAAATACAGTTTTAATGCATTTAAAAGAAATTTATAGATTTGATAAAAAAATTAATTTAAAACATTTAACAGAAATTCAGGATGTGAAATGAAATTTAAATTAATGATAATTAAATTGACATAACACATTTCTTTAGTTAGATACATAGAAGCATATTACAACATATAGTTCATATATTAAATAACTCGCAGCCATCACTGGTATTTTTGCTAAATTCAACCATGAAATTTCTAAATGTCAAGAATGGTACACATTACACTTAATTCAAGTTGGAATCAAATGATATACATTTTGATTTGTTACTGTTGGATAAATTAAGATCAATTATAATAATATTCTTAAGAAATTATATTAGCCCATATACAAATTACATGAGGCCTACAAATTTTAATGCATATGATTCATTGCAATTTTATAGTAAATTAAAGTTTTGTTTTATTTTTTGACCACTAGAACTTGGAATAGCCCACAGCTGCATTCCAAATTTGAATCAAAGAAATTCAATTTTCTACAATTTAACAAACCTAATATATCATCCCTTGTAGTTCTCATAGTATCACAAAAATAATTTTTACAGAAATTTAAAAACTAAGAAGTAATATATTTAATTATTCATATGCTCCAATATTTATCTACAAAATTGTTAGATTTTTATACAAAGGCTTTCATATAAAAAGGACTACCTTTTCAGAGCACTGATTAATTTTAAAAGAAAATATATTTTTGAAAATTTCATTTATCAGTAATTTAGTCGCATTTAGGACTCACATTTGAATATGTAAATGTCTATAATCCATTTGTCACTTTCCTATCAGAATCGGGAAAACAAATAAATGTTTCAAATAGATGTAAAATATTCTTTACTGAATTGAATAATGCATATTTTACACAACACTAAAAAAAGGGCATAGGAGAATTTTCTGAAAAAATCGAGTAACGCTTCAATTTTGTTTGGGTTTTTAACGTTTTAATTAAAACAGATGCATAATTGTTTCATTTAATCTTTTCAAATTTTCCTTAATTTTAATATTGATTTAGTACCATCATACAACATCAAAGTTTTTTTTTAAAACCTTTGACAAGCTAAATATTATTTACACAAAATCGGAAAAATTTCAAAGGGCGATGCTTTAACACAGACGAAAAAATAATGTACAGATCCAAGAAAAATAAAAAATTTAAGAGTTGACTGTAGAAAGATATTGAGCCTATTAATTACTTGTAAAAATGAATGTGTTAAATTTTAATCAGACTGATAGATAATATTGAATATTCTGGAAAATTTTGGCATTGACAATGGACAAGTGTTTTAATAGCTATAAAGACTAGAAATCAGCAGATGTTTACTAATATTGGTAAAAATAGAAATCAGCGCCTTAAAATTTATTTCAGGTAATCAAAATAGACAATGCATGTTGAGATCTCTGCCGTAAAATGGCTACTTCAAACACAAAATGGCGCTACAGCAAAAATCTGAAAATCTACAAAAGAACTTAAAAACTGGGTTTAAGGCATAATAAATGTATCATATAACATAAATCTACTTACGTTGATCACCCATAATGATATATTATAGAATAGTCTTTCTAATTATACGTTATTTAGGATAACAAAATTTGACGAAGCCAACACTCCGCCAGTTGCCGGTATAGCACAGTGGCAAACTGAACAGAGTTGAGATGTATACTCCAAAATGTTTTACAATTTTAATTACTGCTATGTAGATATGCCTTTTTAGTTGAACAAATGTCAAATTAAATCCATAAAAAATATTAATGAATTCTTTACTTAAATTAAGAAATACGTAAGCTAAAATTATTTGAATCGAAATAAATGAATCTCCTTATCTTTCATGAAAAATAAATATATGTATTCTGACGTAAATATATTTCATTACTCACTATGTTTCGAAAGACCTTTTTTAGGAAATGGAATAGTTTGAGAGATTTTTTTAAGACCAAAATTAAATTTTAATCGATTAAATTAAATTGCTTTATTTTTTAAATGCCTTCTATCTTGGCATGTGTAGTTTTCACATGGGAGAAATGAAGAAAAAAAAAAGTCAATGAATATTCATGCTCTCGTAATAAACGTCAAATGCATACAGCCGATTTGTATATTGCAGCAGAAAATAGTATAATTGCATTGATGAGCTTATGATAAGTAGTAGATAGGTTTAATATCACTTATGCTGTTAGATTTGTCACGTAACTGTGACGGTATATTTTTTGACATGGCTTTTTTGACATCTAACATTCCAATTGATGGAGTTACGTTTCAAATATATGAGACCGGGCATCTGATACAGCATATATCGGCCCGCAGTCTTATACTGAATTATGATGGTAATCGGTAAGTCATTTTTACTTTCTTTTATTCGATGTATACAGAAAAAAATTCACAATCTTAAAAAAATTCAAGCTCGGTATTCTAACGAATCTCCACGTTGAAAACTCTGAATCTGAAAAAGAAATTTTTGGAAATAAAACTGTCTGTTTTGGAACATCATTACTGTCTCTTTTGGATACCAAAGTTCTTCGAACTGTGATGAAATTTGGTCTTTAATCTTTACTCCGAATTTGTAGATATCTAGCAAATTATAATTTAATCCATTCTGAGGAAGTTGTCTGTCCATCTCTTCAAATAAATAAAGAGAGCACAATCTATTTTATCATCTTTTCTAACGGTCTCAGAAAGTATAAATTTGTTGATGACATCCTGTGCTTACATGTACATCACTGGTTTTCTTTAAACATATACAATATGAGAAACGAAGATTTTTCTATAAGCCTGTCATCGTCACATTGGTTCCATTTACCGAATATTACTCTCATACACATTTTCTGAAACATGATCTTTTTCTTCCATCGAAGATGCATTTAATATTTTGTCGGTTCGACATTTGGCCTATATATTTCTATACAATAGCATTCCTATACATTTCCTAAGCATTATACAGGGTGTACAAGGAGATTATAATTAAACTTCCCTCTAAGCAGCATCCTAAAACGTAAACTTGTGAACGGATTGCAACGAAATTTGATATATAGACTGTACACAAGATGCGTTCAAGCAATTTCGGAAAAAAATTAATTCCAAAATGTCCACTCGAGGGCACCTTTTCCGAAAAAAACCTTAAATTTAACACAATAAACAACCAAAACTGGATACAGAAACAATATTAACATTTAATGACAAGTTTCTGATCACCTTCTCATCGAACCCCATTAAGGAAAAAATAACAGTACACTGTTTGAGAGAAAAAAAGCAGTTCATTTTTCAGAAACAAGAACAGATTAGAACGAAATTGCGCAATAGGAGCACTTATTAATCGTGCCCATGTGAACCACAAATGTGAAGGAAATGTGCTCCGTGTGACCACCCTCATTCACCTGTAAAATTTCAAGTGAGTGGACAGTGTGTTCAACAGCAGACCATAACTGATCAGTTGTGATGCTTTGTACATGAAACGTTATAGAAATTCCAACTTTTCCTGTGTTTTTTTTAATATTGTTTCTGTATTCCATTTTGGTCGTTTATTGTATTAAATTTATTGTTTTTCCGAAAAAGCGCCCTCTGGTGGACGTTATGGAACTAAAAAATTTTTTCGAAATTCCGTGAGCGTATTTCGTATATTGTCTATGAACCAAATTTCGTTACAATCTGCTCACCAGTTTGCGTTGCAGGATGCTCTTTATAGGGCAAGTTTAATTATAACCACCCTGTATACACACACACATATATATACGCAGGAAATATGTGAAATTTTAATCGTTTCATACATCGCTCGCCAGTTTTCGGTATTCTATATTGACGGTAACAAGTACATATAGATTAGAAACAAAGTATACAATATTTCGAGTACCTGATTTTGAAAATTAGTTAATTTATTTAAGTAAACTCAGCTGCAAGACAGGCCATGTGGGCCAAGGCCTACAGTGCCCATATCTGCTTTCTTGACCAAGAACCTTGGGGCACAAGGCACATGTCCTCGTTAGGTGGCCAACCTAACATCAAACCCTCAGTGTTTAGTTCCCAAGCATGTTTGGCCCTCAGTTTATCGACCCACTGAAAAGATGAGACGACCTTGCCCAGCCAGAGGATCGAACCTCGGATCTGTGCATTGGAAGCGCAAAGCGCTGCTACTACACCACCGGGCTTTTGATCGACTTATCACTTAGTTCATTAAATTGAGAAATAGATATCCGTATGATGACTTACAAATACGCCCTTTTCTTATAATTTGTGCTTTCCAAGAGAAAATTTTCAAAGTATTTTCTATTAGGCATTTTTTGGATTCTTTAATATTAATCTGTGGATTTGTTTTTATCTTCTGATCTTTACCTTTACCATTATCTTCTAGTGTTCCACTATATGACACTTTTATATTTAGTGAAAAGCATCGTGCATGCACTATAAGAAATTTTACAACCTTTACTCTTTGATTGCCTGGGCTCTAAATGCAATATATATTACTATAAATCAAACAGAGCTAATAGAATATAATTTGTACATAAACAGGTAAATTGTAGATGCATAACAAATTTGATACTAAATCCGTCAGAGGGATGACTGCTTGGTGATATATATGTCATAAGCATTTAAACTTGACAACTCAAAAGTGCAACAAGTAATATAAGCTTAAATGTTTGAAATTTGATATGTGATGCGGTGACTGGAATTGTAACTCTCTGGTAAATTTTGGTTTTTATCTGTCGGGAAAAAATAATTCCAAATACACATTCGGTTCCCAAGTAATTTTATTTTAACCACAGCCCGAGCAAAGAATTAATCGCCAAAGATTGTGTCCAAAAAGGCTCTTTCGGAACTATTGCTCACCAATGGTATCAATCAATACTATATGGATTATTGGATTGTACGAGATAATTTCGGCGAGATCATTCCAGGTAGTTAGAATTTTGGTATATATCTCGCTTGCACCAATATTAGGGGAAAATTTTATATTTGGAAAAATATAATATTTTCCCCTATACTGAGACAGTGTAAAATATAAAAATTTTGTTATTTACAATATTTTTAGGACATTGAACAATGTTATACAATATTGTTAACATTGTATTACATATTATTATGTTATTATTGTATAACGTTTGTGCAGTATTATCCAATATTAAGTAATATTACACTGTATCGAATAATATTATATAATACTTCTAATCTAAAATTTTCCTATTAGAGTATAGAAAAAAATTAAGCTCCAACCATACGTATAATATCTCTCTATTATTCTACATACGGCTCTTATTAAATCTTTGAATTACACCATTTAAGACTTATCTTGAGTATTAATTAAATAACGTAAATCAACTTTTGAAAATCGGGGTGTTTCGGTTGGCCGACGGGCGTCCACCAGATTCTTTGAACAACGTTGATAATTATGGTAACAGTTATGGTATGTTTGCCATTTAAGTATTTCTGCTCGAATGAAATAGTATGAAATTTGAAATTTAATTCTGAATAATCTTATTAGTTGAATTAATTTTTGGCAGTTTTTGATTGTTAATGTAACCTGAAATTAACTATCTGAAGTGGTCTCTCCAAAACTTTCTCGCATACTCTTTAATAAAGATATTATTCCTGTAAACGCCTTGCATTGCATTGACATACAATACTAAAAAAATATTAACCTTAGGCCTGAATTTAGCATTTTTACTGATTTTGTCGTATGTGATCCTTGGCTTCTATGTTAGCCATTAATCCTTGGAATGCGGTCTAATATATTCAAAAATCGAATTTGGGTTTCAGATGCGTTCTTTCTAACTGACTGGAACAAAAATTTAACATAAAACTACATTTAAAATCTCAAAAATCATGCACCAAATTTGATATATTTAAGTAACTGCATTTTAGAATTTTCGGGTTTACATGTTTCTGAAACTACAGACCGAGAGACAATCAATCTCTTGTTGGATTTCGCTGGATTTGGTAGCGTCTATAGTAAAGATGTTAAATCTGTGCAACAATGTTTATCTATTTAGCTCTCTACGTTTTATAGTTATCGTTATAACTTATATTCGAACGGCCAGATAGACAGACTTCCTTTACACTTACTTTGCACAAAATTTGATAGAAATCTACAAATTTGACTATTTGAAGCCTACATACCAAATTCCCTCAGTCTAACTCAAAGAGTTTTGGAGTTATCTTTGTCACAGATAAACAGACGGATATTTTCCAAAAATGTACTTTTTGCACTCAGGAAGGTCTAAAACATGAGGATTCGCCAAAATCTCGAGTTAGAATTTTTTTGACGATTACTATACTTTCTCTATACTTCGTATATGAGAAAGTCAAAAAAGGTACTTTTTACTCGGAGTCATGATTTAATATCAAAGTATAACAAGGGAGGAATACAAAATAACTGTATTTAAAAGTAAGGCTTATTTTTCTAAAACCAATTATAATTTTTTTTTTCAGTTTGTTTGATTTCATAAACAAACAGATTTCAACAATTAGAAGGTCAAACAATTTTCTGTAAAATGCAAGTTATCCATATTTCAGATAGATTATTTAAATAAAAAGAATTTGAGAGAGATTTTTGTAATTTCCGAACTAAATAACGGAATGATTTGAGACATGGGTTCAAACGTATTCTAAGAAGCCTTTAATATTTATATTTTTGCGGTACTGAAAATCAAATTCAATTTTTAATAAATATTAAAAAATAAACAATCCTAAATTTTTCTTTTATCTTCATATTCAAAGTTTGTGGAATCGTATATGTTTATACCTGAATTAGTCATTCTTTTCCTGGAGAGCTGTTGTATGCTTTCCTCCTATGAAAAAAAAAATCGAAATAGAAACGAAAATAGTTTAACATGTGTCTTGTTGATGGAAGAACGAAATTCATATTTTTCTTACAGATATGTAACTTTATGAAAAGCTGTTTCTTGCAAATATTAGTTAATTTACTAGCCAAAGAGAACTGGAAAATCTTTGGATTTGATTTCTTGCGAGATATTCGAATTTTAGACATTCAAAAAAATAGTAGCATGTCTCTGAAAACATTTAAATTTGCAGAAAATTCTTGATCACCAGTGGAAAGAGGCGAAGAAATTTTAATGTCCTGCTACTTGACTAGCATTTGAGATACTATAGCAGACAATGTAAATAGCTGTGTGATGCTAATGATTAATGAATTAATAATAAATGAATTTCAACATTTGTTTGGTCGATAGTTTTTAAAAAATATCATGTTTTTTCTTACTCTGTCATTCTGATTTTCCTATCCATAAAGGTGCAAGAAAGCAATAATTTTTATTCATAGATGCTCAAGAAATATGGCAGTAAAAATAGAAACCAATTTTCACAAAATTCTAATTTTTTTTTGCATACGCCTATTTGGGTGACTAACCGTATTTAAAGAATCATTGAAATGAAGTATTTAAATCATTTCTAACATATCTTTTAAATATTGAAGAAACTACAAATAACAAGACATGAGATATAAAACTATGTGCATTTATTCACAATGATGATTCAACAATAATTTATATGAAATTTACAAAAGGTATTTGCCGTAGCCAACCTTTGCGAGTCCGCTGCTGTAAGCGAGACCGTGGCTGGCAACTCCTGTGGTGTAAGCAAGTCCATGTCCTACGATTCCATGACCATATCCGAGCCCATGACCGTAACCGAGTCCGAGTCCGTATGCCAATGGGGCTGCTCCAAAGAGACCAGTGTGGCTAAGGACGGGAGCAACTGGGACAGTGCGAGTGATGGTGGTGGTGTAGGCTGGTGCCTTAGCGTAGGCAATAGGAGCAGCTACTGCAAATGGGGCAGCATGTTTGGTGACCACTTCTCGCTGGACAGTGACAGCAGCTGGGGCAGCAACAACGGTTTTGGCATAGACAGGGGCTACAGGTGCAACTGGGGCTACGACGGTTTTGGAAAGCAGAGGGGCATGGAGAAGAGGAGCTGCTGGGGCTTTGATAGCATATCCCAGTGGAGCTGCTGGGGCAAGGTAGGTGGCTTGAGCAGCTGCAAGGGCAGCGCAGAAAAGGACAACCTAAAAATAAAAAAAATCATTAATTTAATGATATCTAGCATTAAACTAAATAGTATTTGTAATGAAACTGAAATGAAAATTGATAATTTATTTTAAATTCCGAGAAAATCATTAACAAAATAATTTTTCTAGAAACTTAGTATTTTGAAGAAATTTTTCTTCGCTTCGACCGTTTTTTAAAAGGGTAATGGTTAAGCGAATGCTTGATAAGATATTACATCTTATTTTAATATGATATTATAATAATGATTTCAAATGCAAATCTCTTATTGGTAGGAAGAATTCATTTTTATTCAAATTTTTATTTATAATATTCTATATTAGTTTAAAAGATTGGGACTATATGAAATTAAAAATATTTGACAGATAAGTTTACTTCAAAATAGGTGTTTGATAATGAATAGAAAATATGTTTAAGAGTAAAATAGAAACTTCTAACTATATTTGGAACTGAATATTTATTTTTTAAATAAATATTTCTCTCTTGAAAAGTACAAAATTATTTGGATAAAAAAAAAACGCATTTTGAAAATTTTTATAGGACAAACAGATCCATAAGGTTAAAAATTGTCTTAATAAAATATATTTACTCCATTAAAAATTATAGCATCAAAATATTAAGTTTTAAAATCTTGCAAATAAAATTTTTCGTTTTGAACAAAGCTTCCCAGAATTTGAAGTGGAAATAAAATCGTTTTCTGTTGTTATTAACTGAAGTAAAATAATTTTAAATTTAGATTTTAACAACATAATTATTTATTTGTTGAATAAAATTTTTGAAACTAACGGAGACTTCTAGCTTTTTTTTCAAGAATATAATTACATCCGGAAAAAAAATAATAATTTCACAAATTAACTGTAATTGCATATCAAAATCGCCAATGAAACTATATCATAAATAAATGTGCGACATGAAGTCAGTCTTTAATTAGCTCCAGTTTCTATTTTTCTGCATTTGATTAATTTAAGCTGAAACTTAGATAAAATTGATTCATTGTTTAAGAGAAGAAAAAATAATTCAAATTCAAAATTAAATAATATAGAAGAAAATCTTTTTGTGAGGCGTTAATATAACATTTTTCCTTTCTGAAGCACAGGTTTTTGAAACATTCTCTTATAAAATAATAAAATTATTTTGAATGGAAAATATTCAGCTTCAATTTTTAGGGCATCTAAAAAAAAGAAAAAAACATGTTTTCAATTTTTTAAAGCAATTTATTCTTTATTTATGCGAATCTTAATTCAGTATTTAATTCATTATGCCTATTTCACTTGCTTATTTTTGAAAAATGAATTTAAAACTTTAATGATCAGAAAACCACCGAGAATTTATATCAAAATACGCAAGATTCTTTTTCTTTCAGCACTTATAAGGAAAAATAAATACAATAATAAAATTTAAGAAAAGCAACGAATCACATTTTAAGAACGAAATTTGTTCGAAAAAGAATTAGTTTGTTAAACTGATCCGATTTATTAAAAGAACATTCTTATTGGATTTTTTTGAAACTTAATTAAGCTCATATTCTGGCTAGACAGTTATTTTGATATTTCTAAAATTGCCGATAAATTTTATAGCATTGTTATTCTTTTTATAATGAATTGGAAATAGAAAGGTTTTGAACAAACAGCAAAAAAAAAAAAAAAAAAAATCCCTGAAGTGTTATACTTTATTTTGACATTGTAGGGAATATAAAAATTGATGTTAATATTAACATTCATTTTATTACAACCCAAATAAAACTGAAATAATTTGTGGATACAATATATCTTTAAGTATTAGCCTACATTTTCGGATTCCATATTTTTCAGAGATAAATTATGATTTTTTTCTTCGGAATTTCGGAAACAAAAGACCAAATAATGTATTTGTAATAGATATTCTGAGAAAAAATTATATACTTAATTTATAAAGCGTTGTTTAGAAAAACCGAAATAATTTCAAAAGTTTATGAACTAATTTTCAATCGAAAGTTCTGACTTAAAATGTAAAAATTTATTTCAAACCAAATATTCTTTACCAGTGGTAAGTTAACGATTTTCGATGGTGACATTAAAACGTATCGGATCGAAGTTATTGCTTCTCTGTTTTTATCAACAAATAAAAATCAATTTTAATTTTACCAATCTTTTTATGGTTAAATAATGTTCCAAAAGAAATAGCATTTCATTTTGATTAATTTAGTTTTCGAAACTGCCAGATATCGAAACATATCGTTTGCCATTATTTTTAATAGTTAAAATGAGATTTCTAGTAGGAATAAAGTTTCTTACCTTAGCGATCATTTTGGAAGGTATTGAGGAGTTCTCAAGATTTGGTGAAGTCGATCGGCGTCCGCACCATTTATATACAGAAATATGTACAAGGTTAACAACATAAGAAACAAGTCCTGTCTGCACAAATTAAAACGAGATAGAGAGAAAGGAAGAGGATAAACAAAGCAACAACTTTCCAATAAAAAAAAAGGTTCCTCAAAATCGAAATCTCCAAATATTGTTACCACCTGTTCTCCACGTAACGGCCGAAAAAGTCGAGTAATGTTTGACCTTCGATCATGGAGGTAGCTCATTGAATCCGGAATAGGGTGTGCCGTTTGCGGACCGTTATAATTATTCATTGTGTAAGAAAGGTCTTTCCTTGTTGATAATGGAACGCAGAGTTTGTATTCGAAGGTCAAGAAATCCTCCGATCAACCGTATCAGGAAAATGAATGACCAGCGTTGAAAAAAAATTAAGAATTGCCATTGAATACTGGCTTAGAATTAGAATTAGTTTTCAAACTGAAAACCAAAACTGGTGGGAAGAGGCATTATTTTTCATAGATATAATGATATGAGATAAAATAAATGCATGTCAAGTTAACTATTCTTTTATTTTATAATCTGTTGTGACAATTGTTGGGTGTGTGTGTAATGATTACGTGGTTCAGAGACCAGTGGAAATCCCAGAAGCCATCTTGTAGGTTGAACAGTCAGAATCAAAACTATTAAAAAATAATAAATTCCAAGAAATTAATGATACGATTTTGATTATGAAAAGTTTCTAGTGCTGTAAGGTATTCATTTTTTTAAGTTCAAAAGTGTTTTACAGTAATAAAAAAAATTTATTAATTTTAACAGTTATAAAGTATACTACGAAATACAATCTACGATCTTATGTCTTCATCAATCTTATCCTATTATGGGTTTATCAAAATTGCAGATATGATAAATAATAAAAAGAAATTAAAATTTCTACGCATTTAATACATTTTTTATAAACTTTTATTAATTGCATTATACTTACAAGGAATTATATTTTATTTACATGATTGGAAATATTAGGTTTAATACTTTAATTTTGTAATTTCATTTCCGAATTTTTTTAAAAATCAATAGAGGTAGAAAAGATTCGTTCATTTAACTCCAAAACTTTCTGGCATATCATCTAATAAATTTGTCATGCCAGAGAACGCCTTACATGGCATTGGCGTATAATAGTTACAAAATATTTTTTAGCATGAATTTATAATTTTCACTAAATCTATCCTGTCACCCTTGGCGAGTTATTTGGCGATTAATTCCTGACATTCGTTAATAGTATCTAAAAATCGAATTTGTGTTTTACACATGCTTTTCTCAACTGATAGAAACAAAAATTTGGCCTAAACTGTACTAGTAGTCACACAATCCCATACATATGTGATACATTTAAGTCATTGTGTTTTTGAATTGTCATTTTTATATGCTTCTGAAAGTACAAACAAGACAGATGGTCAACTCCTTGTCGAATTTGACTCAAAATTGGACAGTTGTCTGTACCATAAATGCTAAATTTGCGTACCGAATTTTATTTATATACCTTTCTTCGTTTTGTAGTAATTGTATTAATTTATACTGGCACAACCGGACAAATGGACTACATCCCGACTGATTTTCACAAAATTTGACAGAAATATGCAAATTTGATCGTGTGCCAAATTTTACCAGTATAGCTCAAAGCGTTTTTAAGCTAACTTTATCACAGACGAACTGACGGATATTTTCTAAAAACGTATTTCTCGAATTCAGAGTGATCTAAAACGCGGAGATTTCTTGAAAATCTCAAAGTCTAATTTTTTGACGATTACTATACTTTTTCTAAATTATGTATAAGAGAATCTTTGGGGTGAGTGTATCATTTTAGTGAATCTGTCGACCAGTAGGAGTAGTTTCCCCAAAACTTTTTCGTACCTTCTCTGATATAGGTCTTATACGAGTTGTTATGTTTAAAAGCACAGGCCGACAATCGGTCAACTCGACAACGATTTGGCTAGTTGTTTCATAAAATAATGATTGCCTGATTGTTAAAATGCTAAAGACACTACGTGAAGGCTTTTGAACTGGTAACAATTGGTTTTAGTCAGTTTTGAATGAAAAAATTATAGAACTTTAAATATAAATAACTATTGCAAAGTTATATGCAGTTATTTCTTTTATTGCTGCTTAATTAATCTAGCAATAATAATAGCGAGTTCGCAAATTGTACAGACAAAGTTTATGGCAAAGGATACCGACGTGCTCTGATTGGTTTAAGCCTTGGCATCTTTTTGGCAATGTTTTGCGAAAAAGATGCCATACCGAAATATATTTTTTTTAAAAAATAAATAAAATATGTGAATTTATTCCCCCCCCCCCCCTATTTTTTACGATTTACATGTAACATTAATCTGGAACACATATACAGCAGAAAAGATCAAATCCTGAAACCAAAATTCAGGAAATATAAAAATTATAATTTATTAAAAATATTTTTTATGTGTGTTTCTTCTTAATATTATTTTGATATAACTAAAAAAATTAGCTACGAAATCACATATTGCGTTTAAGATTACATATTTATACGTTTTGGGCATTAAGTAATCATCTCCCCATATGTAGTTGATGGGAAAGTAACAAACGTTCAGCAACAAGTTGCAGTGACTGCATAAATTATCTAATAAAGGAACGAAAATCATAGAAAAATAAGAATTATTTAATTGCAGCATCATATGTTGAGTAATTACTTTCATATAGTTTTTATACTTCTGTGCATAAACAACATTAGTTACTTGTATTACTAGTATTATTAGTAATATTTATTATTATTATTAATAATTAGTATTAGTAGTATTATTAGTAATATTTAGAGAAAGCAATTATATTAATAAAAATTAGATCGTGTTGATATTCACTCGTATCTTCCATAAAACTAATGAAAGGTACAAGGTTTGAGCCAAATAAGCGAAAACTACACTATTATGAGTGTAAAACATTGCCAAAAAGATGCCAAGGCTTAAACCAATCAGAGCACGTCGGTATCCTTTGCCATAGACAGTCTGTACAATTTGCGAACTCGCATAATAATATATTATATATTCTGTTTTTCTTAATTATTCATCTATCAGATTGTCCAAATTATGAAATAGATTTTTCGAGATACTTTAACCGATGGTAATCGTTTAATTTATCAAATTATTCATTTTCCATTTTCAGTGTTTATCATTAAATAATTTACAGAATAACTATATAAAGTGTGAAATCATTTCTCTATTACACATTTTAATCGATTTGGTTAGTTATCTCATGAAATATTTACTTATTCCATGGAATAGTTAAATAAATGATTAATGCTAAGTTTTGCATACCGAAATTTGAAAAAAAAAAAAAAAAAAAAAAATTAATAAATACCGTGTTTTGAGAAAATGGCGGAAAGATGGTACTTTTTATCACTAAGGTTCCTGTTAACTATGTTTTTTTAAAGAATTCTCAGCTTTATTTTTTAGCCTTTCAAACCGATGCACATATTATACATTTTTGTATAATGTAGGAATTCATTGCATTAAATTATTTTGGAAGTTACAAATCGGTTCATTTCCCAAGGGACTTTAGTTGACTGCATGTACAGTAAAAAATGTCTTCAAAATTTCAAGGTTCAAGGAATAAAAAGAATCTTCCAACACAGTGGTATAAATTGTATGAAAAGAATTATTTTATGAGAATTAATTTCAATGAATCAGCCGTGTGAATTACTTTTGATTGTTGGTATGAATTTCTCTAGACAAACGTTATTTTAAAAATTTATATTTAACGCGATATCTTCTATGCTGTTTTTGGGAAAGTGGTGTGAATTTAAAGAATCCTAGAGGGAAGGGGAAAAAACTGAATGGGTGGATCCTAGCACAGCCCACCTCTTGGCGTCTTTTTGAATTCTCGCCAAACAAGTGGCGATAACGTCGCCAATGTGGCAACCTAGACGGATTTTACTTTTTTATTTTTATTTTTTTATTATATTTATTTATTTTATTTTTATTATTTATTTATTTATTATATTATTATTATTTATTTATTGTATTTATTTTATTTTATTTATTATTATTTCTGGCCTTCAAGTATCGTTTTTTAATTGAAAAACAATAATAATAAGAAATATTCAATTAGTAGTTAACTTGGCGAGATTTCAAATAAGTCGCCAACTGAACCAACTGAATTCCAGAATTTCACGCTTTAGACATTCGGGAGTTCGAAAAATAATTTTTAAAAGAATAATATCTGTCTGTGAACACATATTACTCAAAAACACTTTGGTATGCGGTCATTATACCGAATTTATAGATTTTTAACGATTTCTGAGCAATTCTATTCAGAGGAAGTTCATCTGTATCTCCAAGTGCGGGAAAACGCTGTATTTCAAAATACAAATAGAGCTAGAGTATTTAAATTTGGTGCACATTCGGTAATACATTTGGTTAATGTATTGATCCCTATCAAATTTTGAACTAAATTCTTCAAAGGATCGACAATCTGTGGATCTATAAATTTGACACCTATAAACATGATAACTCAAAAACACAATTATTTTTTTAAAAAAAATTTAGTATGAGATCTTGTTATTTAAAATTGTAGTTATGTGTAAAATTTCAATTTCAATCGGCTCATAAAAAAGCTTCCAAAACCCATTCTTCATTTTTCTCTGCTAAACTACACTATATGTACGGAGCTCTGAAAATAAAACTGAGCACTCGTTACGTTCTCGCCGAATTTTAATGCGGGAGGAGGTTTGATTACGCTTTTATTAGGGAGTACGTAAGAAAGTTTCAGGGAAACCATATTCTCACTCTCTCATAAAAGAAGTATAGAAAGTATCTTACCAGCTCAAAAATTTATCTTTAAGGTTTAAAAATCCCCCTCGCCTTAAACTTTCTAAAAGACTCTTTGAATTATATCTATTGGTCTATATTTGAAGAATGGAATGGTAGATGGATCAAATTTGGTATCGGCATTTACACCGAAATTGTATATTTGAAGCAAATTTTGAATGATATCCATAAATTAGAAATCTCTTTATCATCCAAGCGTATGCATATTGTTACAAATCTGTAATTTTGCTATCCGGCACGAATAATGTCATCCTGGAAAAACCGTTAAAACCTTTGTAAGATCTGTACTGCGCGTGCTGAGCTTGGCGACCATTTGGCGACTTGGCAATGAATTTGGCGACTGAATGGATAATACCGGAAAGTTCGAGAAGTTTCACGAGCCATCCAGTAATAACCGATATACACCGAGGTACGCCCTAATTGGTCTGAAGATTCTAGCCCCGCCTCCCGGAACTATAAAAGACGAGCACTCTGAAGCTGGGAAGAAGATGTGTGTATCGTTAAAAGTTGTGTGTGTGAGAGTGGTCGGAGTCGCCGACGAGTAAAAGATTTGGAGAGAATTAGACAGCAAGCTGCTGAACTATAGCGATTAAATGCGCTGAGGCATTACGATTTATTGGCGGTATTTGTTGTAGAAAAACTTTTGTAACAATATGAACATGATAACAATGAAATTTGGTAAGAGATTTTATCATTAAAATTACAGATCTTTATAAATTTTAAGCCAAATAAGCCCATGTGTTTAATATCTAACTAATTGTTAAATAACAATCAACTTACCCATTCGCGTGCTCATGAACTTCTGTATGTGAACATTACATGAAAATTATATACTGGATTGAACTTTGGATCATACCCTCAAAAAAGACCAATTATCTATCCAGCGCAATCTGTCTGTCTGTATGTATATGTAATGATATTTTAAAATAGAATTTAAGCTTAATTAATTTAGCCTATATTAACTTCATTCTAAAATGTTCTCTTATTTCTTGATCCAATTCCACCTTTTCTATTTCATTAATGCAATGGAATCTCTGTAAAATTGCTGATATCTACAAGTTCCCACACTCAGAGTGAAGGGATAAAAATTCTCCAGCTTTTAAAAGATCCCTATTATACTCTTACCAAAATTGACACGTGTAAAGAAATCCCTAACAAAATCTCACAGTATATAATCAAAGGGATAAATCTTTCATTAGTTTTTTCTCATTTTCGCTCTTGTGTCATGTGTTGCTTGTGTCATGTTCGTTGCTTCTGCTTGTACATAAATCATGCCTCGCGGGATGAAATAAAACGAAGTTTAAAATTCGGAAGTGTCTTCTCTGTCTTCAGCCATGATTCTGCTTAAAAAATTATGTAGATTATGTTACATTCGATAATTTAGAATCACACTGATTAGAACTGAAATTTAGTATGTGAGTTTATGTTGACATCACACTTGTAGATCTAAATAAACTTTTAATTATTGCAGAAGAAGAACAGACTCGTATATTTACAAACTGTTTAAAGAGTTAGATATTATTAAATGTGTAGCAATACAGAGAATCAAATAGATAGGGCACTTGATAAAATTGGATGAAAATTGAGCCACTAAAAAAAATCGGTATGGCTAAACCATCTAGTACTAAAAAAAAAAAAAAAAAATTGACTGCATGGAAAAAAGTTGAAAACTATTAAGGAGACAAATTGAAAAACCTTAACCAAGAACAGTACGGAAAAAATGAAATTCTGAGGAAAGTCAGGCCTATTCAGGGTTTTGAGATATAAAGAAGAAGAGATCAAATTTTGGATTTAATCAGCCTGCAGGAAAGTATAAAATGTATATATAAGTTCTTTTAATACATTAGGAAACTAAATACAACAATGGAAGTCGGTATTTTTGACGATTATGAAAATTTTCCCTGTGTACACCAGGTATACGAGAAAAAGATAATTTGTTGGCAATTTACTCAATATCGGATCAAATCCAGGATCTTTTTTCTCGATACAAAGTATAGGGAAATATAGTAATCGTCAAAAAATTCGTATTCCAGATTTTGACTGACTGCCAAGTTTTGGACCTCCCTGTGTTCGAAATATACAATTTTGAAAAATGTCCATCCGTTTGTCTATGACAAAGAAAGCCCAAAAAATGCTTTGAATTAGACATTTAATATTTGGTATACGATCTTTATACGGCCAACTAAGTTTATTGATTTCTGTCAAATTTTGAGCAAAATCCGTTCAGATAAAGGCTGTTTGTCCTTATGTCTGAATAAAAGTTAATATGATAATTACAAAACGAAAAAAAGTGAGATAGATAAAATTTGGGACATTGATTAAACATATATCAAATTTTGAATCAAATCCAACAACGGGTTGGCAATCTGTCGGTCTACGCAAATGCGGTAATGAAAAAACGTGATGACTTAAATATATCAAATTTGGTATGGGAATTTGTGACCATAAATTTAGTTTTGAGCGAAATTTTTGTTTCAATCGATTACGAAAAACGTGTCTAAAGCACAAATTCGATTCTCGGGTGCTATTAATTGTATGACAGGGATTAATCGCCAAATAACGCGCCAAGGATCACACGATAGATTCAGTAAAAATTTTAAAATTCACGCCAAAGTAGTAGTCCATTGGCATGCAAGATATTCTTTGGAATAACATCTTTATTTGAGAGTATACAAGAAAGGTTTGGGGAGACCATTACTGCTGGTTTTTCTATGACACAATTGTATGCCAAATAAATATCTAAAACCTTAAAAAAGAGATAGATAGATAGATTGTGAGAAGGAAAGAAATCAAGGAAAAGATAGAAATCGATTAAAAGATCAATCGCCATGGGCAAGGTAACCTAATAAAGTCATCTCTACACGCCTGATATCTCAGCCATAAAACGAATAGACGTTATTCTAAACTTTCACTTATTATACAAAGTGCTGCAAGGTTTTCATCTGCCTGAAAACAAAATGCTACTCTGTAATCTATTTCAATCGGAATGCGTTGTCTATATTACGTCCGAATTGCTTCCAGTGCTTCAGAGACAGAGAGAAGGCCTGAAGCAATTACGAGCAAAACGTAAATGCTGTCCTTGTTTAGAATAAAGCATAGATGAATCGATAATAGTTATGTCTGTAGGATCTTGTGATGCATATTTCAAAAGTTGCCATCTCGAATGTTGTTCCTTTTTAATATGCAAATGAGTTTCGGTTGAAGATTTTAATTCCTTGTCGAAGGTCATTTGTAAACCGAAATTATTTTTTCCCATGGGAATTATTTGATCCTTAACCCGAGATTCTTGCTTATTTAAGCTTTTAGAAGCTAGGCTGCTTATATTAGTATACATACTAGTACAAGCATTGATGATGCTTATACTAGTTTTTGAAACGAAACTAAAGCAAAGTTCTGAATTTAACTCTAGAAAGATGAACACAGCATTCAGTACATCAGATAACATAGAAGAAAACTTTTATGTTTGCTATACCTACACGAAGGGGAATTGGTAGAAAAAATAAAATATTTTTGTTTTAAAAAGGGATTTCCTTGTTTTTACATACTTTTGTTTCATTTGACTTGTTTAATATTTGTAAAGATGAAATTTTTCAATTCATTCTTAAAGCTTTTATTTTTATTTTATTTATTTATTTTCTGATGCTGTAGATTTCTGAAATTCTCTGTATTTGTATTTTGCCGATGATAATATATTACCTTATTATTTTCTAAATTACAAGTAGTCAATTAATTTTAATTAAATTTGGTTCTCGTAACAAAAGGGACATCTGTAAATAAAATTCAGCAGCATTGAATCCAAGAATCTATAATATTTGTAATAAGGAATTATGAAATATAAACAAGACTAAAGAGTAAAAAATAATAAAATTACAAATCTTAAAAAATATTCTTCTAAGTATGCACTTAAAAGTAGAATATATATAATCAAAAATTTCGGGATTGAAACAAAATCATGAAAGCATATTGAAGACACGATAGATAAAGAAATTATTTATAAAAAATTCGATTAATATCATACTATCTTTACGTTATTAATAAAAAAAGAACTTGTGAATATTTCTATTAATATCAAACAATATTCAAACATTACTTAAAAATTAAAAGTACACTATAAATATTAATTCTAATTTACTTAAGATTCTTTTAACAGCGCCTAATGTTTTTACAATTTTGCTTTTTCTAGCATACTTTTGATTAAAAACCTTTTCAATTTTTTCAGTGCATAAAGAAAGACAAACTTTTAAAAAGTTTAATTTTTTGTATTTCTTAGTTATGAAACAACTGGATTCTGCTTCCAATTCTCTAAAATGTAATTCAATGCCTACGTGTTAAAATGAAGTTACCCACTTTTAATATGTAGCATTGCTAAATTTTGTCATTACTTACTAAACTAGAATGTAATAAAAAAAAAGCCTTTATTGTAGAAGGTCGAAAACGAAGTTTAATTTTCGAAGTTATTGAGGAATCAACCTGATACCAAATTGTAGAAATAACATTCTGTAATCAATATACTATTAAGAAGAAATGATTTTTAAAACAAAAATTTGGAGATTAAAATGAAAATAGCAAAAGAATGAAATACTGGAAACAATATGATGAGAAAGTTGTACCCCAAAGAATATTATAAGGATGAATTCCTAAATATTAATTACAATTAAAATATATTATCAATTAAAATATGTTATGGAATGATTTAAAACTCCAAATTGTTTAGAGAATTTCTATCTACTTTTTACTCGTTTCCAACCTTTCTGGAATTTAAATTTTTGACTATTACCTTTCAATCTTTAATTTTATAACTAACCGTCTATAGCGGCCAGCTAGATCGTTGGGATACGCAAAAAATTTGTATAAAACTATTTATACACTTTAACTAATTTACACTTTTGATAGGAATGTAGCTTGGATTATTTTAGAAACCTTTAGAAGTCTTACACCTATCTGCCTTGTTAATTCTGCGATGCTTCTTCCAAATTCTATATATTTGTTATCAAACCCAAAGTCTGAGTTTTGATTTAATATTGCCAACCCAATATTTTGCAAAACATACACATAAAATGTAAAAAGACTATAAGAGAAATAATTCTTTGCTGGATAATTCTTTTGAGTAATAAATTCTTTTAATTCTTCAATTCAACTAATTCTTTTGAGTAATATCGAAATATTCTATATTTATTGTAATATCTTGCACAATTTTTGTTTCTAGATTAAATTATGAAAACTTCCGCACATTACAATAAGAAAGCAAACATTTAGGCAAAAGAGCGACAGTATATAATTTTTATATATTATCTTTATATATTTAAAGATAATATATCATATTTCATAATATAATATCATAGAAAATATTAGTGGCGCTTAAAAATATATAAACTATTAAATATTTGCATCGTTGCCTACTTTTGAAGTTAAGTATTATCGATAATTATCGCAAAAATTTATAATATAAATGCAATTACCGTGGAAAAATTAATAAAAAAAATATTAAAATCATGTCTTAGAAAGAAGCTTACTCAATGTGCAAACTACGCCAGATTTCATACCTTAAGTTTTAACTGTGGAAGAAAAAAATCATAGTAAAATATTCACAGTAAGAATGAAAAAGATTTGAATTTCATTACAGAACTGAACATTTTTATTGCAAAGATACATTAAGTTTAGAGACAAATTGTTCAGTAATTAAATTAGAATTATAGAAAAGAAAATAATTTATATTTTCAAATGGCATATAAATTATTTTTGTATTGCAATATTTACCAAAATTATTAAGGAAAAAGACGAATTCTGACTAAAGTTAAGAAAAAATTGCTCCGAGTTGCACATTTCCATCCTTCGAACTGGGTTTGTACAAAATTCCATTGAGTACTTTCACTGTACAGCGCCACACAAAGCGTGCATACAAAATTGTGGAATAATACAGTCAGACTTTCATCGAATAGTTCCATTATTTAATTCTTAAGATATATCTAATGAGATATTTTATTTCTACTTCTTTTAATAATAATTTCAATTTATTATTTAAAAAATTATTCTGATCAGAAGCAAATAAAATGTTTAGGATTAAAGGAATGTTCTTTTTCTTTCTTTCTTTCTTTCTTTTTTTTTTTTTTTTTTTTTTTGAGAACAATTTACAGCTGCTATTGAAAAAATAACGTTTAAATAGCTTATTGTTCTAGGTTAAAATTGAAACAAATTAATAAAAAAAAAGTACTAGGATAATTAAGTTCTAAAGTGCTAAAATATTTCAGAATCATCATGAACAAATAAGATATTCCAAAATCTAAGGCATCAATGTACGAAAATTAGAATACAAAATCCATTCTTATGAAATCAAGTTAAATGAAGCCATGGGCATTTTTAAAGCTCTGTGGAAGAGATAAAAAAAAAGAGACTGAAATTTCTCATAACCACAGAGGCCAGTTCATCCCCCCCCCCTTCGCCAATAAACATCTGTTTTCTCCTCACTTTTGCACCTGCCTCAGTCGAAAATCCAACAACGCGATAAAAGAAATAGCTATTGATAAAAAAACAAAAATGAAATGACTCAGCTGTTTCAGAAGTCAATATATATTTTTCAGCAATAAAACTAATAAACCATACAGAGGAAATTTTGAATTGCATCATACTCTTGATTTATTACTCAGCGAAATAAAATCCGGTTAAAACCAGCGTGGGTAGTCCCTCCGAAACTTTCTTGCATATCTCCGATAAAGGTTCTATCCCTTTCCCCTCGCATATTATGGATTTCTGGGAAGGCCACGAACGCCTTGCATTGCATGGTAATCAATAGTTACGAAATGTCTTTGGTGTGAATGTAGAATTTTTACTGAGTTTATCGTACGAATATGGATTTCTGACTCCTTTATTTCGACCGTTTGGAACCAAAATTTGAATCGGAACTGCAGAATTTGAATCGGAACATACTACATTTCATTGATTTAAGTCATTGTGTTATGAGTTATTACATTCAAACGCATGCGAAATTACAGACCAAAAGATGGTCTATCCTACGACAGATTTAGTTCAAAATTTGATTAGAATTTACATTTTAGCATTTTAGATGCTAAATTTGTGTATCAAATTTTACTTGTTTTTAGTTCTTTAAAATTTGTAGATATCGAGTTAACTTGTACTCATACAACCATATAGACAGACTTCCTTTGAATGGATTTAGTTCAAAATTAGATAGAAATCTACTAAATTGGTCTAAATTCCATATATAAAATTTCATTCATTTAGCTTAAAATGTTTTTTAAGTTACCATGTTCTCAGGCAGACAGACAGACAAAATGTCAAAAAATGTGTTTTTAAAACTCAGTAAAGTCTGAAACATTGAGATTCGTCAAAACCTTGAACTCGTACTCTTTGAAGATTACAATATTTGTTCTATACGTCTTATATATGAGTGTAAAAAACGGTATACGACTCTTATTGCTTTGGATTCATTTTAAATGGAGAAAAAAAGATAATTTTGCATTTGATGAAGAAATGGTTTGATATTTTATACATTTCTGCTATTCTGTTCATAAGGTCATACACTGCCAAATCTCATCAATTTAGTTTGTGGCTTTTCATTGTTAAAACCGACAGAGAGATAGATTTTCCTTTCAATATGGCCCAAAATTAGATGAAAATTTAAAATTTTAATGTGAGAAAATTATGAAAATGTTTAATTTATCTTATGAATAATACGAAAATGTTCATAATGCTGTATGAAATCCAGTTTTATCACTTTGTAAGAAATCATGTTATATGGATTGTACTTAAATCAGATTTCTATTTCATCCTTTTTAAATGTCAAATTTTGCTTTTTATGTTAAATTTTAATTGCTGATATTTTATGCTAAAAAAAATGGGCTTGGATAAAAAAAAAAAATATTCCCCCCCCCCCCTTGTACATCTAGTGTTAAAAGGTTGTAAAAAAATTTGAACACGAAATTTTGAAGGATTTTTACATTTTAGATCTCAAGTAAAAAAAAACAAAAAAACTTGGAATTATGTTTGTCTTTTCAAAATTGCTTTGTGCTAGACGGATGAAATTTGGTATGTTATCTTTACAACAAATTTATCAAATTCTATGAAATTCTGGCGCAATCTATTCAGAGGAATTCTGTATGCCCAAATCCAAATAAACAGGATATGCACTGGCTGTCGATCAATAGTATAATCGGTCCAACAGGTTATTAGCTGTCATTTCATTAGTGTTTGCATCATATTTGCGACTAAACAAGAGTAATGAGCTACATCGGTGAATTAAGGAGTAGTGTGTGGATAACTTTCACTGTCATTGAATCATTTGCAGGATTTTCGCATTCTCTGGAATATTTTTGCTTCGTAACAATGCACGGCCGCTAGAGCATTGAATAAGTTGACGAAAATTTGATGAACAATATTGGAACGTACATATAACCCCAATCTTTCATCGCGCCATTTTTGATATGTTTTTTCCGCTAAAAAAAACATTGAAACATCGTTTTTTTTTTTTTGTTTTTTTTTGCTCCGATAGCAAAATTATGAACTCTTTTCGAATTTGGTCTCAATCTCTCTCAAACAATTCCTACGAACAAGGCATCTATTAATTGCAGAATCATTGAGACAAGTGCTTGTGTAATTTTGGAGATTATTTAAAAAAAATGAATTATGTAATTTTATTCAGTGGCATCTTTTCCATTTTCATTATCCCCCTAGGGGACACCTCAAAATGAGGATGAGATGCTTCCAGCATAGTGGTTGGATCTCGCCAACCTGGAGGATACACGAAATGATATGGGTATGGCTCTCCCCATCTATGACAGGACTTACTTCCTTAGGGAAGGGTTGTACCGTGGCCGGGGATGGCCCTTAGGACTCAACCACAGTTCTCGCCAGTGCTGCTGTTGCAATGGTCCGGTCATTCAGTATTTATTATCCGTGTGCCTTCGGGAGGGTTGGAGAGTCAGCGATATGACTTTTTCATTTTTATTTGGAATGAATCTGTATATTCATCGTTTTTTTTAATATCTTAGTTTCTTTAATTCTAATTTTTTTTTAATTTCATCTTTCCGAAAACGTTAAGCGGCGTTCTTACGACCTGTCTGCCTGTAGACGAAGCACGCTTTCCACCATTTTCCCTCCTGTTTTTTGAGGTGCTTTGATGCCTGTCCAGTTTACCGACAAATTATCGGTTCGTGACTTAATTGAAAAAAAAAAATCATTATCCGAAATGACTCCTCTTTCCCCTTTAGTTGGCTATTAAGGCTTGTACCATATTTTATTTTATTGCATATTCTTGTTGGTGCACTTGCCTTTGCATTTTTTTCCTATTCTAATCAATATTAGGACACACATCAATCACACCTGTTGAAAAGATTTACTTTTCAATTAGCATTTATACTTAAATGTTTTTATAGAAAAAAAGTTGAAGACCTTCGCATTGTTCATGACTGTTTATGTTTATTTGAAATGACTCATTTAAGTTTTATTAAAAAGGCGTCGTTTTTGGAATTCATGATAAAAACACTGTATTTTGGAACAGAGCCAGTTATTTTAACCTTGCAAATGTTTTCGGTAACAGTGAAATCAAGGAAATTAAAATTTAAGTAACCAATATAAAAAAAAATGAATACATAGATTTATTCCATTTTCTAAATAAAGAAATAAACGTTATCAGAATGTCAGTGTTTTCATTAAAAATGACTTTTTGACATAATTTTTGAAGAAATTTGGAAGTGGCAATACTACATTCTATTATCTTCGAGATTTCATAAATAAATTCAATATATTTTGCTGCCTTCATATAATCTGTGATTCACTCTTTCACTATCATTCTAGTCAATTTTCGAACCTCTTTCCTTATTCTTAACATTATACATGTGGGAGATTGGCACGGGCGAGGATAGAACCTGGGACCTTGTGGTTTGCAGCCCAGTAATATAAACACAATACAAAAGCAATTGCCCGTGGAGCGCAATTGTTAACTGGCTTATAAGTTTTCACCACAGTACTCTCCCTCCAGTGAGTCGAACGAATGGCTGTTGAGTCTAATGTGCCTGTACCCATTTGAGTAGCGCCAAGCATTATGGCGAGAGTGTGTGGGTGAGTGGTTGCTGTTGCGCCAACTGAGTCTGACGACTTTGGGTTGCTGCGTCAAGTGAATCTGACGGCTTTGTGTTGCTGCATCAAGTGAGTCTGATGACTTTGGTTTGCTGTGGGTAGATGGCGCCACAGCAGCTGTACGAGGGTTGAAGGTTCATCATCCGAGGTCATCAACGTGGAGGATTGGTATGAGCGAAGATAGGACCTGGGGCCTTGTGGTTCGCTGCCCAGTAAGAAGACCAAAATACAAAAGCAATTGTTCGCTGTTGAGTGGCTTATAAGCTTTCACCACATATTCGAGTTCAATCACAAACTAATTTCACCCTCCTTAAAATCTGGTGAGGCCGCGGTGGCAAGATCCGGGCTTCGGAATCGGAGGATTTCAGGTTCGAGACCCGATTCCACCGAAGAACCGTCGTGTAAGGGGGTCTGTTGCACGTTAAATCCGTCATGACCAAACGTCCTCCTGCTGGTGTGGAGAGGGGGGGGGGTGCCAGCTCAGGTTTCGTCCTCGTCATCTGACCGTGGTTCAAAATTACGAGGTCCGTCCAAAAATAGCCTTAGTGTTGATTCAAACGGGACGTTAATATAACTAAACCAAATCTTAAAATCTAGTTAGAATAAAGCCGAAAGCTTATCAAACTTCATCGCTTGCGAATCCACCAGGTAAGGATCACATTTCAAAAGTGGGAAAGGAATTAGAAAACAGAACAATGGTGGCAATTAAATAGTTATTTTACAAATTTTGATGATATTATATCAAAATGATCATCTTATTAATTTTTCACTATCTCATATACGAAAATAAAACCTTATAATCGTCGAACCATGAATTCTCTTTACTCTAAAATTGTATATCTATATACAATTTTTAATAAAAATTTTAACGAAACGCTATCTGTATTTGTGAGGTAAAAAACGCAATGATCCAGATGAATATCTGACATGTGGTTTTCCCGCCAAAATTGTGCATCGATTTGAAATCTATCAAAAAATGTAGACAGTCACGAGAACACTAACTAAACCAGCAGGTCTCCCCGAAACTTTCTCGAATACTCTCTAATAAATGTACTTGTGCATTATTAACCGTATGCCAAAGAAAACACTAATTATGAAAGAGCCTATCAGAGTGCGATCTTTGGCGATTAATCGCTGGGATGTGGTTAATCCAAGAGCAACAAAAACCGAATGTGTATTTTGGCCTCCCACCCCGGAAGATTAAAAACTTGATTAAACCAAAAACAAATTAAGATCAAATTTGTAGATTCCTATCAGTTTTGAACGAAACACATTCACAGGAAGTCTGTCTGTTAATTCGAATACAAGTGAACTTGATAACTTTAAAATGCCAAGAGCTTAGTAGATGAAATTTGGTATACAAGTTTAAGATCTAAAATATAGATACTTATCAAATTTTGAACCAAATCCTTCAAACGGTTGACTGTCTGTCAGTTTATATTTTTGCATTCATATAAATAACTCATATTGGCAACGATTTAAACCAATTAAATTTGATATGTGATCTTTTAATTATGATTGTAGTTTTCTGCCAAACTTTTCATGCCAATTTGTCGGCAGAAAACAAACAAACAAAAAAAAAAAAAAGATAGACTTACGTCACAGATTTATATTTCGTAATTATTCTTCGCCAATGATATGCAAGTTGTTAGCCAAAATCTTCAAATTTACGTGGAGGAAAAGGAACAGATTTTTATTAGTAAGTTTAAGAGACAATTTCGGGATGACCACTGTCACTTGATTTTCATTGTTAATGATGGACATTCGACTTATTTTTATACGTAAGAGTAGATTTCAGGACACGTAATGCTCTATATTTTTGGCGCCAATTTTTTCTTACTCGAAATTTTAATTTCAATTTGAAATAATGGTACAAAAAATTTTTAATGCTCTTATTTTTAAACATTTTTATTGTTTTCCGTGCTATAATTGGATGTATTAAAGTATAGAAAAAAAATCAGGAAACTGTATAGTACGGAGAATAGAAACGAGTTAAGGTTTCTAAAATAACACGAGTAATACGTCTATAAAAATTTGAAATTTAAAAATATTTTGTCCAAGAAGCCATTAAAATTAAATTACACAATATAGTTTATTGATATTTTTAGCAATTATTAAGCTAACTAGTTGTCAAATCTACTAGTTCATTGTAAAAATAAATAAAATTTTAGACTTCAAAGGTACACTTTGTTTCTAGGCAATTATTTTTTAATCATTTATTGCAATCCTAAATCAGATAAATTCCAACTATATGGGAATAATGTCCAAATAATAATATCGATTTTTATTACAGAGGTATGGAAATTATAATTCAACGAGAGATATGCTTATGACAATTTTATGTTAAATTTGGTTCATGATATGCAGTGAGAGCCACATTTGTTAGGCTTGCGCAATTCTAAATATTTACCTAGTAATCTAAACTGTCGAACTACGTCACTGCATCGAAAATTTACCAGAACATTAATTCTGAAAGCTCAGTCACTTTTTAAATAATTATTATCGAGCCTACAAATGTTAAAAACAGTCAAACACGTTACTTTCTTTTAAACACGTCATTTGTTACCTTTGCAAAGAACACGCTTTACCATACAGTGATTAATTATGCCGAGAAGGTGAAAAAGTAAATATACGTTCCAGATTACGCGGAACACAATGATCAGAAAAGTGAAATGAACGAAGGGTCAAACTTGAGGGTGAGATTGAAACCAGTTTTTTTGCTCGTATTATCATCGTTTTATCTTAAAAAGCGGGCGCTCGCTTTTCAATAGTGTTTGTTTTTGGAAGCGGAGGGTTAATGTATTAATCCTTCTTGGACGTTCAATAGCAGAATGAGGCTAAGGCTGAATCGTAAACGTCTGAATGAATAATTAGCATTTCACGAATCTAACCTCTGATCTGTACCGATGCTAAAAGAAAGATCTTTATGTCAGTGAGTAATGAGATAAAACATTTGGAAATAACAATAATAAATATCGACAAGCGAAGATAGATTTTTTTTTCTTCTTTTCTTCCCGAAATATAAAGGAAGGAAAATATCCGCCCACTTACGTTATTTTTCTCTCTAATTTAGTAAGGTTTCGAGCCATGGAACTAGAATAGAGAGGACAAGCAAATAATGTACGATTTTTTAAAGCATGATTCGCTTAAAAAGCAATCGGAGTTGAAGTTTGAATGATTTTCAACCCTAATATCTGATTGTAGTTATAGAAAAACTTTTCATACTAAAATTATAATAAAAAGGTGAAATGATAATTCGTTTAATTTAACTGTCTTTCGGTCTTATATTTGAGACAATTCTGGGAATTATTCATAACTGATAGGGCGGATTACTGACAAGGCAGTCGTTAGAGGCACAGACAAGTTGTTTAAAAAGACATCTAATTAACAATAAGTTGACCTTTAATTGACAAATAAATAAAACTTGTAAAAAGTACGAAAATTTTTAATTAAAAAATAGTAAAGTAATATTAATACTTTGTTAAGTTTCTAGTTTCACTTCGTTATAGAGTATTTGTAAATACAGAGTGATTGTTTAAGTATGCGTGTACAGTTTGGATCCTATGAGTCATATGCTTTACTTATAATTAAGGAGAATATATGTGTGACAGCGCTTTACATATCATTTGACTTAGAGCTAAGTGGGTGTACATATAGTTTGGAGAAAAGAGATGCACCCGGAGCGATTTAATGCAGACTAATTAAAAATTAAATGGAAATTTGATGTCGTCATGTGATGAATCGCAAAACTGTTACACAGCAAAAACGAGTTTTAGGCATATTATATATATATATATATATATATATATATATATATATATATATGTAATGATATTTTAAACTTTTAATTTCAACTTAATTAATTTCCAAGATTTTATCTTAATTTAGCCCATAGTAACTTCATTCTAAAATATTCTCTTATTTCGTGATCCAATTCCACTTTCTCTACTTAATTAATTCAAGAGAAGCTTTATAAAATTGCTTAGTCAGCTAAAAGCCGATATTTTCACACGCTCGGCGTGAAGGGGTAAAAATGTCCAGTAAGCACATTCTTTCTTAAAAGATCCCTGTGTTTCCCTTACATGTGATCGACATGCGTCAGAAATCCCTATCAGAATCTTAATAATATATTAGCACAATGAAGAAATATTTTCCCTGTCAAAATCTAAGATTATATAAGGCTAGGGTTAATTTATTTCGGCCCTTCTTCCCCACTTCTGCTTTTGCACTGCGCTGTGGCGGACGTCTTGTCCGCGTCTCTGCTTGTAAATAATTATGCTTTCCCGATGGATATTAAAAAGAATTTAAAAAGATAAAAGGAATCTCTTCACTGCATTCTACTTCACAACAAATAATGTTACACATTAAAAAGCCGACAGGATTCGAAATTTATTATATATATATATATATATATATATATATATATATATATATATATATATAAATGAGTTTTTGTATGCTATCAATGTTTTAGCATTAGCTTTTTTTTTTAAATCAATTCTTTACTTTTCCGTATAGAGATATATAGAAGTATAGAGATATTCAAAAAAATTCAAACTCGATATTTTGACGAATTTGAAAAACACATTTTTCGAATATGTCTATGACAAAGATAAATAAAAAGCGCGTTGATTATATGGATGAAATTTAGTATATGGTCTTTATACCGAACTTGTAGATTTCTATCAAATTTTGAGCAAAATCTGTTCAGAAGAAGTCTGTTTGTCCGGCTCTTCAAATATACATTAACACGATAATTACAAAAGGAAAGAGAGCTAATAATAGTTTTGTCACTTATCAAATTTTGAGGTCAATCTAATCTGGCATTCATCGTCTGTCGGTCTGTATTTTCAGAAACATGTAAAGGTGATTACTCAAAAATAAAGACTTAAATATATAAAAATTTAGTGTCTGATTTTGTGACTATAAGTAGGGTTCTGTGTCAAATTTTTTGTTTCAATTGGTTCACAAATTCAATTTTCGGATACATAGCTGCTGCATACCAAGGATTAATTGCTAAAAAAGTCTCTAGGGATCACACGATAAATTCAGTAAAAATATTAGTCACACCAAAGGTGAATATTTCATAACTATTGTACTAGCCATTCCCTAGGATAACACCTTTATTAGACAGCATGCGAGAAAGTCTTGGAAAAATCACTTTCGCTAGTCAAAAGGGGGAAAAAAAATGTTTTAAGCGTATTTTACAAGAATATATTTCATGATTGCATGTGAAATTCGAATCATTTTCATTATTACTAATATTTTATTCTGGATTCTTTTTTTCAATCTTAATGATCGAGATACGAAGATTTACCATGTTGAGTAGATTTCAATACAAGACACTCTTCTTTCCTTTCTTTTTAAAAATTTGTACTTAATATAAAGGCTAAATTTCAAAATGAAATAATGGTGAAAATTATTTTAAATGCTTTCATTTTTAAATAGTACTGCACTTTCCTGAGATATAACTGGATGCATATATTGGGTTGGCAACTAAGTAATTGCGGATTTCCCTCATAGATGGCTTCAGTTGAATTTTAAGGTTTGCAGACGTAGTACAAATGTAAAACACATTTTGTTATTTGATAGTTGGCAATTCAGCTGTCAATCAGTAAAAAACGTTTTTTGATCGGTTGCGTAGTTTTCGTTTGGCGTTCGTTGAAAAATAGAAAATCAAAAGGAACATTTTCGTCATATTTTGATTTTTTATTTCTGCAAAGGGTAAAACGCATCGCAAGCTCATAAAAAGTTATGTGCTGCTTATGGTGACGTAGCCTTAAAAGAACGGCAGTGTCAAAATTGGTTTGCCAAATTTCGTTCTGGTGATTTTTCACTCAAAGATGAAAAACGCTCTGGTCGTCCAGTTGAAGTTGATGACGACCTAATCAAAGCATTAATTGATTCGGATCGTCACAGTACAACACGTGAGATTGCAGAGAAGCTTCATGTATCACATACATGCATTGAAAATCACTTAAAACAATTTGGCTATGTTCAAAAACTCGATACATAGGTTCCTCACGAACTGAAAGAAACGCATTTAACGCAACGCATTAACAGCTGCGATTTGCTAAAGAAACGTAATGAAAATGATCCATTTTTAAAACGACTGATAACTGGCGATGAAAAATGGGTTGTTTACAACAATATCAAGCGGAAAAGATCGTGGAGCAGGCCAGGTGAACCAACTCAAACAACATCAAAAGCTGATATTCATCAAAAGAAGGTTTTGTTATCAGTTTGGTGGGATTACAAAGGAATTGTCTACTTTGAACTCTTACCACCCAACCAAACGATCAATTCTGATGTCTACACTGAACAACTAACGAAATTCAACAATGCAGTTGAAGAAAAGCGGCCCGAATTGACAAATCGAAAAGGTGTTGTATTCCATCATGACAATGCAAGGCCACACACATCTTTGGTCACTCGGCAAAAATTATTGGAGCTTGGTTGGGATGTTTTGCCACATCCACCATATAGTCCTGACCTTGCACCATCTGATTACTTTTTGTTTCGATCTTTACAAAACTCCTTGAATGGTAAAAATTTCAATAATGATGATGATGTCAAATCGTACCTGATTCAGTTTGTTGCTAATAAAAACCAGAAGTTTTATGAACGTGGGATTATGATGCTGCCTGAAAGATAGCAAAAGGTCATTGATCAAAATGGGCAATACATTACAGAATAAAGTTATTTAGTTCCATGAAAAAATTGTCTTTGATTTTCTAAAAAAAATCCGCAATTACTTAGTTGCCAACCCAATAGTTATAGACAGAAATTAGGGAAAATATAATACTGAAGAGAGTGATGTAAAATTTTTATAATGTTATTCACTTATCAAAATTTGAATTTGAAAATATTTTGTTTAAGGTACTATTAATTTTTAAATAATGCTTTTCTATCCATTTTCAATGGCAAGCCAATATCCTTCCAAGCAATAAAATAAATTCAATGTAATCAAAAATAATCTAAAGATTTTCTGTCAAATTTTCTTTTCTCTATATTTAAAACTTAATGATAATCCATCCCTTTTTTTCTAAGTTTAAAACAACTATAGTATGATAATATGAGGATGCATATTCCAATGAACTCGAACGAAAAATAATAAAAGCAATATGAAAATGCATTATTTTTTTTTTTCTTTTCCTGTATTTGAAAATCTTTTAATAATTGATTATTTTTATTGCGATTTCTTTATTTCCTTAAGGGAATTTGTGCTACATTCCTTTCACTCTAAGTAATTCAAGTACTGTCCTGGGTTGGATGTCCTGATTTGAGAACGTTCTGGATTGAAAATAAGAAAATCTAACAACCTAATTAGAACATAAATAAAACTATTTTTTTTCTTTTAGATTCAACTATGTCGCCCCCCATCCCCAATATAGTTGGAGAATATAATTTAATGAGTGACGATTTTCTTTGAACAATCTTCATCACATATTTCATGGGAATTCGATCATTTCACAAGAGACATAGAAAACAAATTCAAAATTAAATTCTTAATATATAACAAGAACAAAACATATGTTCTCTGTATTATCAAAATGTTGTATGTCATAAAGCTAAGTATGTCAAAACATACCTTCATCAGTTAGCCAAGGCTCACTACCATTTTTAAAATGCACAAACTCCACTGATTACAAAAATGTATGGCAAAATCATATTCTTCGACTAAATTAAAATTAACTATAATTTTTCATAGGAAGTTGAAAATCCAGTGCAAATAAAAATCATGTTAGAATCCAGCAGATAAAAAATTTACAGATGCTTCAAGTTCTCTGATTTTTTTTCTATTAGATATATTTAATACTAGCCGCCTTTGGCGACCAGCCGGTTCGCCAGTATTACCGCTCGCTACAATTTTCAATTAAATATGTTAAGTAACTGGTCTCTTAATAGATTCTCAAACAAAACATTTTTTAATCTTCAAATTTTGATAGTCATACCAAACTTACACTGTTGTTTAGATCGTTTCGTTCAATTTACTATATATATTTTGCTAATTTGTTGTCATTTCCGGTAAAACTTCAACTTTAATTTAAAGTGGAAATGATGAAATTGCCATTAATATAAAGATATTTTTTAATAAAACCAAGCGTTTTATTTTATTTATCATCTTTATTGTTATTTATTTATTATTATTATTATTGAATATGAGTATTGCAAACAGAATCGCTCGGTATTTAAGTCTTATGTGAACTACAAAATATTTTTCATAATTTATGTAATATCTCAAACAATAATTCAACAAAAAGTTCTCAGATTCAGCATAAAATGCAGTTTTTAGTTATGCTTTCAAAAGGATTGAAATGAAATCAATAAAAATATTTTGTTCCGGCCTATAAATATATTTCAAAAATTATGAAGTCTAAATTTAATGCAGTAAGGTATCAGATTCTGAGAAATATAAATGTGTCTAACAGAGAAATATAAATATTAGTATCTATATTTAGTATAAATATGTATTTATACTAGCTTTATGGACATCTAGAGGATATCTAGAGCTTTATGGACATTTTGCTCAATAAAAAGTTCCAAAAATTTTAACATATTTCCTGATACATAAAATATATATCTATATGCATCAATGTCTGTGGTTCAAGTCTATGGGCAGATGTAGAAGGAAAAAAAAATTTTAACGAAAAATAAAATTAATAGCTCTCAGTAAAAATTGAAACTAAAGAGATATGCTACATAAATTATAATTGATTTAAATACATTAATATATTTAAATTAATAATAATAAATATGTTAAATAAAAGATGTATTAAATTTTGGAATAAAACATTAAAAACATTACTGCTGAATTTTAATCATTTTCATTCATTAGGATAAATTTTATTGTTTGTCAAGAGAATGACCCACAATTTGATAAAAGTTTTAATTGATACATTCTATAACATTTCTAGTAAAATTATGATTTAACAAAAAACTGGATTCTAGGGAGGGGTAAGAGAAAATATCTTTGGAATATCAGTCTTAATTATTATGCATCAGTTTAATCAATATGTGAAGCTATAAGTAACACATATTAATTTTATATGTTTCTTGTTCTTAAAACTCTCATTTTTAAAATAAACCAATCAAATTAGAAACATTTACATGTAATGAATATAATGACATTTTTTAAAAATAAAAATATTAAAAGTCAACAATTATTAATAGATAATTTAATAGTAAGTACAAAACAAGTATTGAATCTTTTTGTAACAATCATCTTTTAATTAGTATTTTTTTTCCAAATAATTATCGTGTAGGGCAGATAAATTACAAAAATAAATAGCAAATCTAACAATTTAAGATATATATAAAAATCATGAAAAGCATGCAAAAAATAGCAGATCATGTATTTCAGCATTTTGAATTACCATATGTATTCATCATGCTGATGGAAATATATATTCACAGTTAAATAATATTTTTACTAGTACACGTAAAAAATATAATTGCACTTTCAGTTCTTATTAAAAAATAATCTTAAACTTATTTTAGACATACATTTTCGTAATGACAGTTCAGATTTTAATATTTAATTAAAAAGTAATAACAAAAGAAATGAATGAAATTTATTTCATTTTTAGATCACAAAGACTTTATAGCAAGATTTATTCCTCCTTGTAGCAAAATCTGTAATAAAAAATGACACTTTTGAAGCCATAAATTTATGTCAAATTATAAACTTATGAGATAACAAAATGTATGTAAGGTACAGGTGATTTAAGAGGATGTAACTCTCTACTTCTATCAAACTCTCTCTTGATGTTCATGAAATAATGGCACAGTATTGGAAAAGATGATGATGATAATGATGAAGAGAAGAGGATGGAGATGACAGAAATCATAAATGTTATGCAGGAAGAAAAATATAAAGGGTATTCATAGATTTATAATATTTTCTTAACAGTATTCATTTATGCTCCTAAGAGGTTTCAATGTATATAGAGAGGATTTTTAAAACTCTGACAAGAAGTTTGAAATATTACAATCAATTTAAAGTTATATGTCATCACATTATGAAATGTATTTGTTTTTCTTATAACAATAAATATCATAATTTTAAAATACTGTTTAACATCCTTGCAAATCAAAACAAAATTGCATGTATGTTTTAATTTTAACAAATATGTATAAATATCAATTTAATTGCGTCTGGCAGAAGGTAAAACATGACCAGCTTGATGTCATTCTACAAATGGCATCATAAAATTAAGTAAGTTCTAGAAACATATCTAGAAAACATCCAACAATCCAGAAAGTATTCCGAAACCAGCACTGGAAGGTTCTATTGTTGCCAGTTAAGAGGGATTTTATTGTACTACATTATTTGTCTATGCTCGGAGTAGTTAATTAATTGAAGTCAAGGACAAAGTGTGAATAAGATATGAATGCCACTTGATTAGATTAACATCCTCTTTCAAATCACATTACAGTAGTTTAGGAAAAGACTTCATATTTCAAAGCTGAAGTCAGAGAATGATCATAAACATGTTAGGAACTCCCCACACACATACTCAGAATGGAAAATCTCTCCAAATGAAAGATGTTTAATCCCAATAGGTAATAATACATCTGATTTGCACAATTGAGCTTTGTGTAGATTCCTATTTTGAATATATAAATGGCTAATCCTGAATTTCAGATTTCGATACTATGCTCCATTGCAAATTATGGCACAATGTGAGTTGTACAACAAGGCTTGTATTCCTTGAAGAAGCTTCTACTTTCCATTTAATTTGCAAACTTTCAAACTTTTACAAATTTTATATTATGTATTTTTTAAGGAATGAAATTTATTTTGCATACTAGTCAAAATCACTTGACCACTGCTATTCTTTTACAATCATTTGCAAAGCAACATAAAAATATGAAACACTGTTTAATTTAAACAAAAAATATGCTTCTTCACTTTTTCTTATTAACTAATAATATTTAAGAACTATTCTAATACAGAAAACTTTTTAAACAAAACAATTTTTTTTCTTCTTTTTTTGCAGTATTGATTTTAAAGAACATTTTTTAAGCACATAAGCAATAAATTTTTCAATTTTAGAATTTTATTTGAGAAACGGGAAAAGTCAATTTCATTTTACAAACACATAATGAATATTCTACAATCCAAATGCTTCAAGTCAGTATTCCTATTTATTTCCTTAAACTATTAATTATGTTTTCTGAAAGTTAAAATAATTGCTGTTTGTAAATAGAAACATATTTTTCACAAAATAACTCAGAAAATCAGTCTTTAACATTTATACTACAATATTTAGTTGACATTTTACATAGTTGATTCTGTGATAATTATTCTTAAAAATATTTCTGTTCTTGAATTAACTAAAAACTTGCAATTAAAAAGTATTAAATGAATATAAAAGAAAAAAAGATAAATTTAAACCAGTACTAACATCAACACAATCATCAATAATCTTCATATTAACTTCATATCTTCATATCTATTATCTTCATATTAACTTATAATTATCATTGTAATTAACCTATTACAATGATAATTAGATTTAAAACGTTCATGTCTTAGACAATATCATCAGCCCTAAATCTTACATTTTCCAAGTATTATCACCACAAGATATGCTGACATATCAGTAGTCCAGATTACTAGTATACAGATTACCTTTTGAATTTCAAATGGATTACCTATCATCAATAATCCTCATAAACTAATCTATTATAATGATAATTAGTTTTAAAATGCTCATGTCTTAAAAAATACCTTCGTTCCTCAGTCTCAAAATTTCCAAAAATCATTCCCATCAATTTATTAATATGTAGACATTTCAATTTTCCAGGTTTACATATTACTTTTCGAGTTTTAAATGGATTCACAGCTAATGATACAAAAACATATTCATCAGTGTCCTTTTTGTGATAAACCCTAAGCAAAGCCTTCTGAGCTGCCATGAAGACAAAACCATTTTGTATAGTAAAAAGTGTCAATGCCCCTAAAGATATCAAGTCATAAGTTACTGTGAAAGAACCAATTTGTGTAACTGCTGGAACAATTTCTTTTGCTAAAAGATAATTTATACCATGATACAGAGCAAATCCAGTTTGAGCAGCAAGTGTAAGTTCACTAACCAATTGTGCATAGAAGGCATAATTGAAAAGTTTGTTACGGTATACTAGTTCATAATTATCTTTGTCAAGATCATCTTTTGCATGAAAGGAGCGCACAGATGAAGGAAATGTTTCCCAAAATGTCCGAGATGGTATCAAAACAGGTGATCTAGATCTCGAGTGATTGGCAATCTGAAATGTACAAGAAATAAATAATTTAATAACTTTCAACAAAAATTTAATAGATATTTTCAGTAAAAATATTAATAATTATTTAAATAAAGAATGTATAGGAAGCATTACATTAATAATACAAAGGCAAATAAAAGAATCATGAAAATGAATAACTTAAACTTGAGTTAATTCATAAAATACTTAGAATTAATCTTGATGATTTATTTCAAAGCAATAAACTTTGCTCAACATGTTTAGCAGCCCTCAAATCCATTTACTGGCATAAGAGTCAAATTAATATTTTTAGAGTTCATTACTGACTATATACATTGTTTTGTTTATATTACAGGATTAATTCAACATCAAAACAAAATAAAGACAGAAATGAAATAATTTATAATTAGCTTATAATAAAAGGTAAGAATTAATTGAGTGCAATAATTCACTATTTAAGAGGAAAACACTTTCAAGCTCATTATGGACTTACTTCATGAAGCTGGGTTTCAAAAAATTATGAGTATTATCTTCTTACAGGTTCCATGTTCATGAAAGGTATATTATTACCTTACTGTTTTAACATTAACTAGTTCTCATCCTTTCTATACTACTGAAAAGGCAATGACATGGTTTTTAAAAATTAGGATGTAGATAAAAATTGCCCAAAAGTACAATCTTTCTTTTTCAGAAATATATAATTTTTTGATTTCTTGTAGTTTATACTATCTAAATAATGGCTTTAATAATTTTAGGAATCATTTGAAATTAATTTCATACTTTAGATTTTAGATTTTAATCCCTTATGTTTTGCTTCAGGTATTATCATAGCCATTTCCACGTATTTCCTAGCAGTGTCTAGCACATACCTCAGTGTTATATATACCACAGCTCGGAAATTCTGAAAGAAATTTATGTCTTTTTTACATTATTACAAGATGAAAAGTTTATGTGAATTGATACGAATTTGAATAATTCAACAATACAAAAATAAATAAATGAAGAGGGAAAGGTGAGAAAATAAATTCAGATACTTTTTCAAAAAAGTATTTAGTTAAAAATTTGGTAGCTAAAGAACATATCCAAAATTTTCATTCTCATATGTATTTACAGCTTAACTCTGGAATAAAAGATAGATAATATATATTTTAGAAAATATTACACAATGAGTTAACTGGGCTACTGCCAAGTAACAGTTTTTATTTAAAGGTGCTTTAAAAGTTACTACATTGATTTGATTTTAATTTTGAATTTAAAAAATAGATTTATATTTTCAAATTTTCTAAAGAGAGAAATTAAGAAGACAACTATTAATGTTGTAATGATTTTTAAACACATTCATAAAGGGACAATGCAAAAATATTTTTTTAATATTAGAATGCAGCTACTAAAATTAATTATATTTATAGTAAGGAATAGTGAAAAGATAATTTATAAAATCCTATTTTGAAAAAGAGGCAATTTGGAAAATTGTAAGGCAATTATCAGATAGCTTTCTTTACTACGCTTCAATTTTATTATATTCATTAGATAGATATTTTCATTGGATTATCAGTGCTGTTATGGTTCTGATGGGATGTGGCAAATAATGCCCGAAGTACTCAAATTTGCAAAGATCATTTTATTTTTAATAGACACAGATAAAAAAAAACATAAGATAATAATAATAAAAAGATAAGTAAAGGATATTACACTGCTTTATATTTAATTGATTTTGTTATATACACTCAAACACACACATTAGAGACACAAATGTACCATATTATGAAAATTATAATAAGTTAAATGTAATCTAGTCACTCCCATTTCATTATCTAAATTTAAATTTTACTGAGAAAATTATACTATAAGAAATTTTAATTATACAGTAAACAAGTAATTAAAAATACATAATTCTGACGCTTTAAATCAAGAGCCAATATATTTTGAAATGTCAGAATAATAGAAATCAAGGCTAGTTTCCTCAGAAAAAGATTCTACTAATTAAAAAAAATTTTAAGTACATTTTTTTATTTTAAAATTAAATCAAAAGCATTCATATTTACAATCACAGAAGATTTTAGATAATTTGATGTCAATGCAAATTACAATAGAAATTGTATTGATACAAAAATTTGAATAAAAGAAATTGAATGAGAGAATGAGTACATTGAGAGAAAATAACGAATGTGCACAATGTTCTTTGATTTTTTGATTTAGCTGATTCTGCAATCACGCTCCAATCAACAAAAAATTTGAATGCTCTGTTTTCGAAAAGTAATCTTTACATAAAGTAGTTTGCTGTCTTCTTTCATTTACGGTTTTTATCTTTGAGGTTATGATTTTTATACACCACTTGTAAATGGAAACTTTAAAAATTAACGATGAACAAATATTTATTAGAATCTTTGATGCTAAGAACAAACTAACTGATACTTATTTGTAAAGAACAGTTTATGATACAATACATGTTGAGATAATGAATAAACCTTGTTTAATAGCGGTGATATTTTTGTAAGTACACTCAAATGTGAAATCAAGTCAACTATCAAAGTAATTATAGAAATCAAATTTTTATAAAGCTGTTCAAAACTATCTGGAAAGCATCCATTAGTAATTATGTATTTAGGAACTTTGATAAGATACTGATCACAGATATATCTAGGTAAATGCTAGATGCAATTATTGTGGTTGCCATATAATATATTCTTAAAGAAAAGGATGAAAGTTTGCATCCAAAATATTGACCTAAATATTTTTGATAAACATGCAACTAGTTAATTTGGCATTTTTCAGATTCATGATTTCTATTTACAATGGCCTCTTCTGGCTGCAAAATTTCCTTTTGCCATTATGTAAAATCATAATTGATTCTTTCCCCATGGATTTCTTCACAACATTTATCATTTATAAAATTCTCTAATATATAAATCTTTTCTTTTATTCTCAGAGCACATTCAGTGTCAATATCAAGAGTAACAAACATTAATATCAGCAAATAGTCTTTGGTTCTAAGTGTTGTTTAGTATCATGAAAAAGAGATCGATCATTAGTTATTTTCACAAATAAAGGATGGTAAAACAGAAATTTGTAAATCATTATATTAATTATTAAATATTTTATACAACACATTAGTTAACTAAAAGGCAGATCTGTGTAGTATTTTAAACAGTTAACAAGTAAACTTAAATTTTAGCCCCTCCCCCTAAAAAAAATGGACTCCAGTTTTTTTATTAATTGATAAATTTCTATCCCCATTTGTTTATGATCTATTAGTCCTTAAAGTTTTTTTCAGCTTCTGGATCATTATTTATAATAAGCTACATGCTAAATTATTTTTATATATATTTTATTTATAAATAATATAAAAAATATCATGAAATACATTTTAGGCACAAAAATGAATCCAATTTCTGATGTTGTTTAGTTTATTAAATAGCATAACAATATACAATTTTAAAGTTACTTCATTCATTATCACCTGCATTTTACAAAGCATAATTATCTTACACTAGATCACATTATGATTTTTTTAATTTAATGTATTTCATCATATTCTTATGCTTGGAAAACCATTTTAAACCATAGACTCATGTCTCAAAAGATATTGGTTATCGCTTTTCTTAAGGTTATGTTTCAAAGAATTAACACAAATATTTTAAATAACTGATTTACCTCTCTTAAAAATGCTAAATATGGTATTTTTTTATCCCAATTTTATATATCAAATTATATATACATAGATAAATAGTTATTACTTATTTGGAATATAGTAAATAATGGTTAATTCTTTATTGCATAAAACTGCATTCAGTCTTTAAATGAAAAATGGGAGTAACGATTTGTTGCTTGGCATTTTTAATAATATACAAGTTATAGTAAGTTATTTTAATAAATAAAGTAACCAAAAATTTTCATTTTGAAACTAATAATTATACAATAAGATTTAAAAATTAAAAACAAAATCATTATCTAATGTATTTAAAAGAATATTTACTACTTTTTTGATTGAACATATTTACAACAATAAAGACTTTGAATGAATTAAGTGCCTTAAAATTCATTCATTTAAGACCATTGAAGACAGAAGATATGGGCACATTTAATTAAATAAAACAATTTAGAAGCAAAAACAGTTTTTAACTTTTAATAAAAAAAACTGAATTACATATAATTATTAAACTAATTATCATTAGATATTAAAAGAAAAGTCAAGGGAAAAGGAAATTACTAAAGGGGGGGGAGCAAAATTAAACAATTTTAAATAAAAATGATTTGAAGTTGATTTTTAATGTATAATCAAAATTCTGTACTATAATTAATTATCTAAAAATGGTTTAAAATTATAATTATAAAAAAAATTACCATATAATTGTTTGATTATAAGATCCCCAAATAGCATCTAACAATTATTATTTTAATCCTCATAAATTAATAAAAATGTCATAATAATAAAAAACAAATACAAAATACTTTAAACTTACATCTCAACTATCTTTGCCTTCAAAAAATGAAAGATAATATAACCACTAATTAATTTGACTCAAACAGCTAAAATCTTTATTTTGCGAGAAATATTCACAAATGAATAACACCTCACTGCAATTTAATAATTTCAAACTAAAGTTTCTGTGCAACTTATTTTACAATAGTTAAAATGAAAATAAATGGAAATGTAGAGTATAACTACCATGCAATATGCACGTTTAAGATGATAAATAACAAAATACTTAAGGAATTATTATAAATAACATAACTACAATTAGAAATTTTATTAATCAATAAATTTTCAAGTATCACAGATACAGTAGTACCTGAAGATTATTTTCTGTATTTAAGTAATAAATATAACCACTTGGTCATGGAAGCAAATTAGCATTAAAAAAATAGGCTCTTTTCCATTAAGATGACAAACTAAAGGAAAAGAATCAAATGAATGTTGACAAAAGCATAAACTGTCATTAAACTACTATTACTTTAAAGTTGGTATAAAATACAGTTTTTCATTAGTGTGGTGGCTATAAAAATGTATATAATTTTTAGCCTTATACCACAAATTTGATGAACATACAAATTCCTTCAAACCTGATTGTTACACCATTTCTTCATATATTTGATGAACATTTCAATACTTATAAAATATATATCAAATAAATTTAATTTAAGGGTAATTTAATGCAGTTGGGAGTTTAATAACCAATTTCAAATACCACATTTGATGACAAGCTGATTTAATAAAATAACAATGCTATAATATATAAATATTATTCATGACATTCAAAGTAATAATGCTATATAAATAAGTAATAAATAACATTCAAAGTAATAATGCTAGTTTTAATGCTATATAAATATTATTCATGACATTCAAAGTAGTCTGTCAAGTGACAAAACAACTAAAATTGGTTCAATTTTGAATTAAAAAAATACTTGCATTTAGATACAGTTTGTAATGATAAATTAAAACTCTACAAAGTGGAATCTGATTCCCATATCATCAACTCAATCATAAATCTTTATGAAATAAAAATATTTTAATATATGATAATTTATCTTATGTTTGTTATAATTATTAAAAGAAATCATCATAATCTTATTGCAATATAAAGAATTGATATACTCACTGAAGATGTGCTGGTTACTTTTAAACAAGAAGAAGACAAGTTTTGTGTTCTGATGATGGAAGCAGTTGATCTGATGGACAATTTATGTTGATGCACGAAAAATCCTATTCTTAATTTCAACATGATAAACTGAAGACAGAAATCCTATAAAAAATAAATTATATTTAGCAAACCTTATTCAAGTGATAAAATTTATTTGAATTATTAGTCTGAATAAAAAAGAAAAAGATTTAAAAGATAATATTTAGATGCTCCCAAGAGTTTTAAGGATTTTTAAAAAAATGTTTATCAGTAATTCTTCTTCTTTCATAATGGGAATTTATAAAATAATATTTATATTCTATTCCTAACACAAGCTATTTCGGATATCCACTAAAAGTTAAAAAAAAAAAAAAAAGATTATCGTTAAAAAAAACTATTTATTAAGCTGCTTACAAAGTACTTCACTAAAAGTCAATATATTTCTTTTTTATATGATAGTTTAGTTTTTAAGAGGCTATATTTTAAAGCATACAGATTTTTTAAGTTGCAGCAGTTAATTCATTGAAATCTTTATAGCTTTATAAACTCATCTGTTCTTCAGATAACACTGCATTAAAATTCTGAGTCTTATTTTCATAATACAACCTTCATTACCTTCTAAATGTGTTCAGTTGGATTTAATAACAGTGGATGGGTGATACTTCCTAGAGCTTCCAAACAATTATAGAGATTCCATTCTGAATGTTGAGAGTCATGTACTTAGAATTATTATTACAATAAATTATTTCTGATATCCAAATATTACAATACTATTATTTATCCACTGCCGCCAAAAACTGTTGAATTTGTTTTTAATGTCAATCAGGATACAATTTGTTATTGTTAAATATAACATATTTGTTAAATATGTATAATAACATATATGTAAATATAATAACATATTTGTTAAATATGTATAATAACATATATGTAAATATAATAACATATTTGTTAAATATGTTATTATACATCACTGATTTCATAAAGAATCTGGATTTTAAGCTCTTAGTACTTTGCAAATAGCTAATCTTAAAATTGCTTCCCTAGTTAGTTTCAGCAGAAAATGAGAAGAATTATTTTTTCATTAAATTTTGTAAACATTTTACAGCACTCCAACTATGATATTTTTACAAATGAACTTTCTACTTTTTTGCATAGCTTCGGACATGATTTTCCTATTTCAAGAACTTTATTCCCTTATTAACTACTGTATGGATTAATTCTACTAATTTAATCTTAGATTAAAATGATTTGAAATTTTCAAGCTAAGAGACAATTGTTTCAAGTACTTTTTGAAGTTTCATTGTATTTGCAAGTCATTTCTAGAAAGTAAGTGAAATATTTTTGCTAAGCAATATAAAAGACAGCTAATATTTTAAATCTTCTATGATGTAAAAACAAAAACAAAACAGAAAATTAATTTAAACATGAATCTACAGGAAAATAATTTCATTTTTTAAAGTTTTGTTTTTGGCCCTATTTTTGCCAGCAAGTATTTCTATTTTTATTCAAAGAATCAATACTTTTAAAACAAATTATATTAGGCTTTATTCAAAAAAAAAAAAAAAAAAAAATTAGAGCAACAACAAAAATAAAAAAAGAATATTTTTTAAAAAATCAAATTGAACTGAAAGGTCATTTCTAATTCAGGTTTCAAAATACTATTGGGAGTCACTGTATATGCTTAATGATGCTGTGCTAAGAAGTTTAGCACATCTGATTATTTATAAAAAATGACAATAGTTAGCAAATGAATTGCAATTATTAGAAGATAAATAATTTGAAATACACTAAAAATTAACGGATATAAAAGAGAGAAGATCATGAATATACACAAACTTCTGAAGAGCTTTAATCATATTCCAAAAAGTATATTACAAATTAATATATTCAAAAAATGGCCACAAATAAAAAAACTCTTTAAATAATTTATACCGCAAAAATCCCAAAGAACGCCATTTACAAATAAAAATTGTATTGATATGAAACTAGAGATATAAATAAGAAAGATTCCGAAATAAATAAATATAAACTAATCTTTTAAAGAATAATTTATTAAATAAAATCACCATCTTTCGACTATAAATGGTGAATTCTACAATAAAAATTCATAATAGCAAAAACTAATGAAAAATGCTTAGATCAATATAGTTCTAATCTATAAACAATTTTTCACTTTAGTTAAAATTTATGTGTTTTCAAATTAAACAAATTTAATACGTGATAATTACGGAACAGTTTTAGAAGAAGAATTTTTTCCCCTCTAAATTTCAGTATTGTAATTTTTGACAAGAAGGTCTTGAAAGCTTAGATATACCAGAATCTCGAATATAAAGAATAATTTTATAAGCTGCTTATCATATAAAGAAATAATTAAAATTCTCATAACAGCATCTTCTAATTCTTTACGCAATAAAGAATTTTACTATTTTATAACACACTAAAAATGGGACTAAATATTTAAGAAAGATTTCTGCTTCAATCAGCATTTTAAAGAAATCGAGATCAAAATTGTATGGTAACAAACACCTTATTTCATAAACGAATAAATTCACGTGCACATCTCTGTTTATTCCACAACAAAAACAAACTGACTGTTCGGTCACATTACCGAATCCAAATATACGATCGGAATTACAGTTAATTTTTTTGATCCGAATATAAAGATATATAAAAATTAGATAAGATAACAGTTTTTATAATTAAAAAAATCTTTGTAAAATTTTTTCAGAAAATAAAATTAATTTTCAGAAAATGTCATCAATTTTTTAAAGGAAGCAGATCAAATCCACTAGAAAGATCTAAAGATGTCACAATATTAATGTTTGTTTATCATAATAATTCTACTATCATGAAAGTAATCAAACTGGAGAAGAAAAATACATAATTACATAATAGATAAAAAAATACATAAAAAAGTATGTAAAATGCATTTGGGTTTATATTTTGTTCAATCTTACGTTCTTATAAGAATAATTGTTTTGTGTTTGTTGAGGTTTCTGCCATGCCATTCACGGCAGATATTACTGAGTTTCGTACTTTACTTTTAAACGTATTGTCTTTTAAAAAGCAAAGAGAATAATATCTAAAATTAAACCTATTTTCAAACTGTGGGCGAGAATGACATCTCTTAGGGCTAGAAGTACTGTACTAGTTGCAGTGGGAAGAATATTCATCCTTTAGTCATTTGGATAATATGATCTTTATTTTTGGGGCGAAGGAATTTAAGGTCCATAAACTTAAGGCTCATACCGCATTGATGACTAGAATCCACAGTTTCAAAGACCACTTCAACAACTTTATAACTTTAAACGAGCAATACTTGTACATATAAAAATTTATTACGTGTATCACGAAAAAGGCTCAAACGATTTGGATGACATTTTATTTTTAAATACGGTTTTGGTTTTTAAGTTTTTCTATGTAGGTGTCTTTCCAGAAAAAAGGCGATTGTACACACACACAAAAAAAGTACTTTTTTATTTTTAAATAACTAACTATTAGAATAAGGATATTTCACTTGGTTAAGTGCAGTATAGTGGTCAGAAACACATGTGTGTTGCGGGTCTTCAGTTCGAGTCGCGCTTTTTGCTTTATTTTTTTCTTATGTATTTGTATTTAATTTTATTTTTTAAGTTTATCCATATAGTCGTCCTTCCTGAAAAAATGCGATTTTATACCACTCCCTCCTTTATTATAACTAAATATTAGATATTTTTTCTTTCTGCTTTCATGCTGACAATGTCATATAGCGTCATCTCGGACCCGATTTCAGCATGGTAAAACTGAGTGTTAAAAAAAAAACCATAAGAATTTTATAGACAAATACTATAATATGGCAGAATAACATGAATATATAATATAACAGATTGTTTAAAACAACAGGTTAAACTAAACGCATTCATGATTTTTTAAAATTTAAATGACCAAATCATATGTAGGTAAGACTGAAAAATATTTATATGTAATGAGTATATGATTCATATCTAAATATTATCTCCGAAAAACCGAATAAACACAATTTAACAAAAAAACAAAAACAAAAAAACTGCCGTGTGAAGCTTGGTTTTCCAGATATTATTTGTTAATATATGTATAGGTTTTGAGAACGGAGAGTGCAGGCTTTAGATATGCGAAAGCATCCTTCTGCAAAATATTTTGTATAACATAATGATTCAGTAATTATAGATTTTTATTTCATTTTTGAAAGCGTTAAAATACCAATATCTACATTAAAATATCTGCATCCAAAATTTCATTACGTTTGTATGATTGTGTGATCGTTAAGTTCTAATATAATGGTATTTTTTTAAAAATAATTTCTTTGTATGTATAAAGAATTAATTAAAATAAGTTTTTCCTTTCAAATAATAATATATGCCGGATTATTTTTTTAACTTGATTTTTCAAGAGAAATCTAGCTCGTGGGAGAGATGAAATCAAAAGATGCCATTTAAAATACAAGTTGTGTCTCCGAATTATGTGACAGAGGCTTGAGTTCACAAAATACTTTTGAAATTTCAATCCATTATGGTCTTATAATGAAAATGGTTTACTCGTAGCAATTTATAATATAGCTAGAAATTAGTAAACATAGTAAATATTGACATCTTTAATTTAAAAAAAATGAGAGCTCAAAGTCCAGAAACATTGAGCTATGCAAGTAAAGAAGAATGTATTTTAGTGTTTTTAGCCACTGGGGAGAAAAGTAAGTCATTTTGATATATTTCTGAAATTAAAAAATGTATTTAAACATAATATTAACATCAGCGTAATCATATGGACGCTTTTCCATTAACTGAACGGCAATCCTAGCGAAGATGAAATGTTGGCGTTATTTCGTTCTGGCACAAACAGTTATCTCTAAGAGATTATAGATAGAAAATTTGACGTTTAGTCACTATGGTTTGTGCATTTTATTTAGAGTTTAGAAAACGGAAAAATACCAAATTTTTAAACGGACATGTGTTTTAATGCGCACTAGAATTTATCGCCAATATAGTAATTGAAATCATTAATTGGATAAAATCCATTATCAGCCCTTCGGTGACTATTTCGCTGAATTGTTTATTTCGCAACCATTTTGATTATTAGCATTAACGATTTAGTATCTTTGGAGATATTAAAGGGCACTTTAGTGTACCTAAGCCCACGTTTTCTCTCTACTCCCGCACACACAAATGAATGTTTCCCTTGTAGAATCTTACAAACAAAAAATAATTCATTTTAGAGTGAAATGGAGATCCACCTACTTTTTGGCCTCTTTTTATAGCTCTCTTTCCGAGATTCATAAATGCGCCAACTGTAGTATCCACGTCGATTTCGGACCATTGAGAGACAAGACTCGAGAACTCGCCAAGTTGGTGATTTTGAAAATAGTAGGCGAATTTTTCACTTAGACCGCATTTTAAGGGCCCCCTCCAGTTTCTCACTAAATTGATAACCAAAGCAAGCAAGCTGAAAAATACTAGCAATCTTTTATTACTTAAGATTACACAGAATTTTTTACTTTGGTAGCTATTTTGATTTCTGACTATGGTGACTTGTCAGTTTGGCGATTTCAATTGGCACGTTAAAGTAGATTTCAACCTGGAATCCATTAAACTAATGGATTTGCTCAATAACACTCAAATGCTCATTGCAAATACTCCTGTCTATTGAATGTCTATAGCTTTTTGTAGGTATATGAGTAAGCTTCAAATACGCAACAAGGTAGATGAGGAAAATTAGGTGCTTGCGTCGGATATTGGCTCTCTGGCTCACTCTGAGATTTTCAGAGCATGATGGTATCCATTATATATAATGCAATCATCTTGGTAATATACATCATTACTTGGCGATCAAATCTGAGGGTCGGTGCAAGACGTAAGCACCGAAAATTTTACATCTGATTTGGATATCAAAACTTTTTCTCTATCTGTGTAAAATCTTGAAATTGAGATGTAATTCTCTTAATTATATGACAAAGCCGATCTCAAAATATGCCATATTGCGTAAATATACGAGAAAGTGAAAGGGGATACGAAAAAGGAAAGTGATACTTTCTGCTTTTCTTAATGTATAATGCAAAAAAGGGGAAAAAAATTTCACCCATTTTTAGTGATAACTATTTGAAATTATATAAACAAGTGAAATAGAATTTTAGAAAGATAAAAAATAATATTTCTTTAATGGGATTTAAAATAAAATTCTTACACTTTTTTGAAATCCTAGAGAAAGAAGGCAGATCTTAGAGATAACTTTATGAATTTTAACTATAATTCTTTTAATAATTGTTATTGTCGTTTCTAATGGCACGTTTCATAGACAAGCCCACTGACGAAGTCAGTGATTTTAAGCCAAAGCTGCGTTTCTTGTTTTTCCGTAGCGCCATCTAGGGCCAAGTGTGCGTCATAGCTACACATACGTCACCACCCTTTTTATGGGACGGACTTCATTCATGCATGCGTTTCATTCACTCATCCATAGATCGTAATTTAGACCTGAATCAGAGAACGATCAAGTGATATTACTCTCGACATGGAGGACTTAGCGACCGCGACAGATTTATACGTGCGCCAGCCACCACATACACACGGAGAGTCTTTGGCTGGCACGGTTCGAACTCGCAACGTAAGGACCAACGCCATACCATCCAGGCTAACCCAACCTTACTCGCTTACTAATAAAAGTTCGCAATTAGACAACCACGTCGCTCGACTTGAAAAGCATCAATGGAATCTAATAAAAAATTTTTTTTGTACAATTTCTCGCTAATTGCAATCTTGGCAAATTTTATTGCCACTCCAAATTTCATTTATTACCGTTTCATGAATCCCTGCAAGATGACAAATTTTGGCTAGATTTTTTTAACCTTTGGCATTGTATTTGACGTGCTTGGAGACCCATTTGAAATCTACAGCATATTTTTTTACTATAAAAAAATATTTTCTTTTTATATATTGGTATACGAGAAAATTAAAATTTGTTTTGTAGCAGTTAATGTGATTTTTGGAATAACTCAATACCAGTGCTGAAAAGTAATTAGAATATGAATCTTTGTGGCTTAACAATGCATCCATATTTTGCACTTCTACCGGAATGTATAGTCTTTAACGTTAAAAAAACAATTATAAGTATACTTTAAAAATTAGAAGACTAAGGAGTTTTGCGCTTTTACAAATTCTTTACGATCATTATTTAGCATTTATTAATTGGCAGTGAAAGAGCCAAAAATCGCCAAGTGTAGCCCCAAAACCAAATTGCATTGCCACCATATGAGCGCGTTTCTAATTTACGAGAAGAAAACAAGCACGTGTTTACCTTATTTATGTTGAAAGATGCCAAAATTATTGATGTTAAAGATGAATAAATAAATAAATAAATAATAAAACTGTCAAAATTATCGCCAATCCGCACTTATTATTACAATAAAAGAGGAGAAAGAAATCGCCATGTAGAAATAAGTCACAATATTTGATGTTGAATACACTATATTCACATTTATTTTCAATAAATGTAGGATCTTTATCTCTTTCATTCTACTCTTCACTCATGAATCAATAAAGAAATTAACCGTTACAAAGACTTTCATGAAATAATACGAAAATTTCGTCATGGTTCATAATAATAAAATAATATTGAAATTCGGAAACTCTTCGTTTGTTACCAACTTTTGCAAAGAAGATCAAAATTCTTTTGTAAATAACGATGATTTCATTTTTTTATAAGTCGGCATTTATTAATTAACGGTGAAAGAACCAAAACTCGTCAAATGCAGCACCGAAACCAAACTGGCATTGCAATCCTATGAGTGTGCTTCTAACTTAAGAGAAGAAAATAAGCATCTGTTCATTCAAAGTTTAACATTTTAAAACCTTTTGTTTGGTAGTTTGTTTGTTGTTTGTTTTCACCAATGAAATGATCCCCAAAGAATCATCAATCCTACAGCTTTAATTAATAAATACCGATAAATCTCATTCATAATGAAATGAAATCTTTTTTAAGGCTATAATGAAAACAAAAGTACTTAGCTATATCATTCAAGAGTAATAAATTTAATAAAAACTCAAATGTAGAATTTTGATTTTAATTATTTTATACTTTCCATCCTTTAATTTTTTTATTGCAAAAATTAATACAGAATGTGGAGATCAATTTTTTTCTCACAAATTCACCTTCAAGTGGCACCATAAGTATGGAATTAAATTCAATTAAATTGATAGGACAACCAGATAAATTCTGAAAATATTAGAATAGTATATATTCGTCGAAAAGGCGCAAGTATTTAAAATTCCAACACACCAGAAAAAGAGCGGAAAACAAAAATGACTGCAAAATTAATGTAAGGGAAAGGATGGTGATTCGTTGGCTAAAACAAACAAACAACCAAGCAAAATTTTTATTAATTTTATTATTAATCAAGCGCGCTTAAATGTTTAAAATGTCAATATTGGTTTTGGTGATACACTTGGCAAATTATGGCTCTGTCCCCATTAATTAATAAGTACCAAAATCTGCAACATCGATTCAATCTTTGTATAAAATATGATGATCACATGGTTATCTCTTAATTTGTCTAGCTGCTCTAGGAAAAGACATTCAAGATGCCTACCACACCTGGCAAAAGCTGTCCCCATCTTGCAGATGGGAGATGGACCTTCAAATGCAAAAGACTCTGAAAGGCATCTCTCAGAAGGAACTTTACGAATCTTTGATTCGAGGCTTCGAAATCTGGGATCACACGCAGAACGTGGACGGAGCACCAGGGTGGAAAATCAAAGATTCTTCCATCAACGATGTGGTAAAGCACATTGGCGAGGACATGCTGTGTCTGTTGCATGCCATGGAAGAGGCATGGATGAATCATAAAAAAGAAGCATCGAAGAAGTTAAAGACTTCTGAACTGAGATTTGCAGATTCAGAGGAATGTTCTCCTGCAACAGACGGCGAAGTTCTTGCGGAGAAACCTGTGGAGAAGAACGATAATGTTAACACCGGAACTAGAGAAGAGGATTCATCTGGAATGAATGCTGATGAACTGCCGCAGTCCTTACCGTCTATTTCAAAAGAAGAAAAGGTTGAGAAATTTAGGAAAGCCCTTTTCGAGAAGGTATGTTTTTGAAGAAGCCATTTGTAATATTATATTTGAGAAGGTACTTGTCGGTTATAACGGCAACTAAAAAGCGCCAAATTTTTTTTCGCCAAATTGGCGATTTTAATCGTCAAACTATAGAGCATGTCATTCACATGTCCAAAATTTTTCATAATCTATACTTATAATAAAGCTCAATGTGTGTGTGTGTGTGTGTGTGTGTGTTGGCGCTCTACAGGCCAGACCGTTTGACATACAGCTACCAAATTTGGTACATGTATACCTTGGAGGTTGGGAATGTGCACCTGGGGTTTCTTTTTTCGAATTTTTAATTAGAATTTTAATTATTAATTAAAAACTAACTTTCCCGCCAAATAAATCTTCCATTTTCCCCACCGCCAACTTTTCCGCCAAAAAAATCTTCCATTATCCCCAGCGTCAAACGAGAAAGGCTTCAGTTTTTTTTCTCCCAACAGTAATGAGGCTAGGGTTAAAATTTTTCGGCGGATTATTTCAATCGGTTCTGTTTATTTTCTTAATGTTTAATACATTTAAAATTAAACATTGTTAATGAATCAATCTTTCAGATTCATTCTGAAGTACTTTTGAATTAAAATAAAACAGAATAAAGGAAATTAAAAATTTCTAATCCGCATAGCGTTACCCCAACTGGCGTAGAAAAAATCACGTATTTGCGTTACGTAACCGGCGTTGAAAATTCACGCATGCGCATTCTGTTCTGATTGTTGCCATGACAACGTTATCAATGGATGATTTAAATTATTTTTGGGTTAGTTGCATGCTTTTGTAAGTAAATTGTATTTATGTTAGTTATATATTTTTTGTATATGCTTATAGTTTTAAGTACATCGTTTTTTAAGTAGTTTTTTTAAAACCTGTTTTCAACCGTTTATTTTAAACGATTCGTTTTATTTTCTTAGTGTTTGATGCATTTAAATGTAAACATTGTTAATTAATCGATCTGCTCATAATGAATCTAAGAAAATTTTGTTGACCAACTCTTGAGATATTACATAAATTTAAAAAGATATTCTTTAGTGCCCATAAAGTTTAAACGCTGAGTGACTCTATTTTCAGTAATCAGATTATAAAAAAATGCTTTGTTTCAGTAAAAAATATTATTATATTAATTGAAGATAAATTCTTTCCACTTTAATTTAAAGCATAAATTCTACGGGTGCTAACAGAAAATGAGAGAGATACATATTACGTTATGACTGAAGGCCTTTATAATATTATGAATGAATTATATGATAATCAAAATTTGAAGTTTTAAAATATTTTGATGAAGAAGCTATTAAAGTAGAAATTGCATAAAATATTTAATTATTAAAATTTTAACGAACATTAAGATTGGCGAACCGGCTGGTCGCAAAAGGCGGCTAGTAAATAATAATGCACTTGAGTAGATTTTTATAATTTGGCGGAATTTTTTCTTAGCACTTTTTGGTTGCCGTTAAAACCGATTTGTACCTTTGACAAAACGGTATTGTAGGTAAATTAGGATTTTTTTCAAGCGGTAATATAACCAACTACAATTTCGCATTGCATCTAACATATTCAAGAACTAATAGTTGGCAACTGTTTTAAAGGTTGGCAAGAGTACATCAAATTTAATGACAGACAGTACCATTCTCTCAAGTCTGACTTACTTAATTCTGTTGACGATTGATCTCTTATTTTGAGCAGGCAGTGGTTTCAACAGCACAACTTTGGAGAAGCAGTGGCACAGCCCTGCCCAAAACTTCACACACTGTCTAAAAAATGTTCATCTTCATCCACCCATATAAAATTGTAGTCCTTGTGTCAGGACATGAATATCTTGTAGGGAATCGGTGAATAATAGTTATGAAATATTAATTTTTGGCGTGAATTTAACACTTTTTATATATGGTGTGATCCATGTCACTTCTTTTTGGCGATTTATCTCTGATATTTAACAATAGGTACGAAATTGGGGTGAGCAGGAGTTTACTCCCCTTCTTCGCCAAGTTGCGATAACGCGCCAAAGCTGGCAACCTCCAGACTGGCAAACCTAATATTTTTCGCCTTTATTATCGCTGTGATTAGATATCTTCTCCCTTGCTTTTGAACATTTCGCAAAACACGGCGCAAGACCGTTGTTGGCGAGTTGGCGATTTTTGAAAATTGCGCCAAGCAGGGAGTTAAACTCCGGTCGTGCCCGAAATTGTTTTTAAATGCGTTTTTTCAATCGACTCAAACCAAAGTTTGACACAAAAGTACAATTGTAGTCACAAAATCACATACGAAATTTCATATATTTAAGTCATTGCATGCTTGAGTTATTATCTCTTATAACAATTATGATCCTTGGATAAGGCAGTGAAGTTTTGCATAGCACTGGTGTATAGTAGTTACGAAATATTTATCTTTGGCATGAATTTGACATTTTTGCTGAATCTGTCGCATGAACGTAGGCTATTTGTTTGGCGATTAATTTAGAGACATTTAAAAATACGCATCCGAAAATAGAGTTTGGGTTTTAGACGCAATTTTTTTAACCGATTGAAATCTACTAATTATTTGACACCGAATAAAAATTGTAGTCATAAAAGAGTCAGATACCAAATTTCATATATTTAAGTCATTTGTGTTTGAGTTATTTCTTTACATGTTTGTAACAATACAGAGTGACAGAAAGTCAACCCTTTGGCGGATTTGGTTCCAGATATGAAAATAATATCTATATTTTGGATTTTAAATCTATGTGCAAAATTTTATCCATATTTCTTTTCTCTTTGTAGTTACCATGTTAAATTATATTCTGACAGATTTCCTCCGGATGAATTCTGTTCACAATTTTATAGAAATCTGCAAATTTCGTTTAAAGACCATATACCAATTTTTATCTAGCTAGCTCAATGTGATTCTGAGTGGTTTTTGTCTCAGACAGTAATAACGCTAAAAATCTGTTTTCCGAACTCGGGAACTTCTAAGACCTGTAGATTCGTCAAAACCTCGAATTCGATTTTTTTTTGATGATTAGGATAGTTTTTATGTACTTCGCATTCGGAAAGTAAATAGCTAAATTAATTTACTGTGGGTTATTAATCTGTTATGATTTGGAAAGACGTAAAACTAGATAAATATATCAACCAGATATTTTTTGATTAATATATTGTTATTGAACTTCCTTCACTACGACCGTAGAGTCAATGGGTTCGCCGATAGTGGATGTATATTGAAAAAGAATCAGCAGGATTCAGTGTCAAATGACAATGTTTATTGACACGGATATACAGACGACAAAACACAGCCAAGTCGTACACAAGCCATAAACAGAAGCACTTCTACCAAACGTCAGAACCCAAGCAACTCATCAATAATAAGCAGCTCGAAGAGCTCAGAGAGAGAACTCAATCAACTATTAACTACAACTGAACTAAAATGATTGCCTCCAGCTCGGTCTCACAGCCTTTTATAGTTCTCGAGACTAGTCAGAAAAAGTTCTCGAATAATCAAGCATAACTCACGTTCTCTTGGACCTATCGCCAAATTCTTGAAGATTCTAGTATCATTCATTTTGTCGCCAAAGTCACTTAATTTGTCTCGAAATCGCCAAATGGTGCCAAGCCCGAGGTCTTTGATTCGGCATCCAGCATCCAATAAAACTGCCCGTAAAACTTTATTTCCTGCGATGGAACCAACTGTGTAGAGAAGCAACATTTTAAATTAGTAACAATATTTACATGGAGGTTCAATAATTTATTCTGTACCTCCATGTAAATTTCACTCCTCCTTTGAGGAGAGAAATTTTAATTACATTTAAAAAAATAATTTATATTTGGAATATTAGAAAACATTGAAATGTGTAGTATAGATTAATAAATTATTTGACTTTAAAAAGATAGATACTAATTTCTGGATTTTAAATGTTAAAATTTAGATTGGTCTGTTATTTAAAAAAATGAAACAACACCACAACGATGAAAAAAATGTACTGAGTTCTTTATAACTTTAGAGTTGTTACGACTGTTAATGATTCAGATTCATGTTATTAAGGTTAACGATTATATTTATAACAATAATATTAACACCGTCAATGAAATCTTACGTCTTTATTAAATGATTCGTTAGTTTGGAAGGAATGAGTCCAACATTAGAACAAAAAAGTTTATTTCATTATATTTAAATACAAAATAATAATAATAATAATAATAATTTTTTTAATTGAAATTTTTTTAATTATTCATAATATTTTTTTTTTGTTCAAATGTAACTCCGGATTCCTTGATAGCCAGTTTACTAGTTTATTGGAAATTTAGATGGCTTATCGGAAAGCCAATAGCCATTAGCATGCTTATTGGAAAGTTTATGTAAATTACGTTCTTGTTATTTTCAGCAGGAAATTGATGATACAGAAAATAAAAGCGAGCGCGATTCCCTTCTGGAAACTTCTCAAGTTGCTGGCAAGCTGGGCGATGGCCGGAAGGAATCTGATAGTCCTACAGTCTCGAGACTCAAGGATCCTGTGGATTTATCTCTTGATGAAGATACACATCTGCGGAATTTGAGGCTCAGTGACTGCCAGGATGATTCTGATGTTGAAAAACAAATAAGTCCTTTAATAAGCGAGGACGAAACTTAAAAACTGTGTAACTATTATAAAAATTGTATTGCATTGGTAGTTTTAACCAAATTCTTTAACAGGATTTGATTTAGAAATAATTTTTCGAATTCATAATTGTATATTAAATGGTTATGATAAAAGATCTATCTAAAGATTTTTGTTTTGAAAATTAATTCCTCTCCATTGTGTTGTGTTAATATAGTCTTCCATGCTTTCCTTATATTAGCAACCTTTGGCGACCAAACTTGTTAGTCTATATTAGTAAGATTTTAGTGTGAAATAGTTAATATTGAGATAATTTTTACTTTACTTTATCTTGTACGTAACAAAAAGAGAGTACAGTGATCGTCAAAAAAAAAAAAAAAAAAAAAAAATCGAACTCGAGATTTTGATGAATTTCTATGGTTTGGGACAACCCTGAGTTCGAGAACCACATTTTTGGAAAATGTCTGTCTGTGAAAAAGATAACTCAAAAATGCTTTGAGCTTTACAAATGAAATTTGTTATATGATCTTTAAATTAAATTTCTAGATTTCTAGCAAATGCCTGAGCAAAATCTGTTCACAGTGGAGTCCATCTGTCCAGCTGTTCGAATATATGTTGCCACGATAATTACAAAAGAAGAGCTAGATAGATAAAACTCGTTACACATATTTAATATATATATAGTGTAGATAACCGTCATAATTTGAGCCAAATCCAACAACAAGTTGACTGTCTGTAGGTCTGTTCTTTCAGAAATATGTATATGCGATAATTCAAAAATGGAATGACTTAAATATATCAAATTTAGTATGTGATTTTTTTTTTACTTTACGTACAATTTTGTATCAAATTTTTATTTCAATCGAGCGGGAAGAGTATGTATAAAAAAGAAATTTGATTTTTGGATACTATTAACACATTCCAGGGATTAATCACTAAATATCTCGCCAAAAATCACATGGTAGATTGAGTAAAAATACTAAATTCGCTCCAAAGGACGATATTTTGTAATTTTTGTACGCCAATGCCATGCAAATCTTTCACTGAGATAACATAACATCTTTATTAGAGAGTAGTGCGAGAAAGTTTTAGGGAGACCACACCCACTAGTTTGTTAATTAATTTGCATGATAATTCGACAATGAACCTTATTAAAGGAATGTTTATTTATTTGAGTAAGAAGATTTTTTGATTGAAAAATTTATTTCAGGCAAACATTTTCCTGAATTGATATTCAAAACGAAAAAAAAAAAAAAAAGATCGAAAGCAGAAATATTTTTCTTAAATTTAATCTGTATTACAAAATTAGTAATTTCCGTCTCCATATCATTTAAATTCATCCCACTCATGAATTTTTGAAATATCATTTCAGTTGTACATGAATTACAGAAATCTGGGAATTTTAGTACGCAGTTTCATTTGTAGATGGCGGCACGATCTTGATGTCAATGCAGATGTTAAAATAACGATGCATTTTCTTTGAGCTGACAAAATCCGCTACAAATTATATAAATATTCTTTTTTTTTAAACAAAAAGAATACAGTATTCTAAAGAGGAAATAGCTAAATATTCTAGATAAAATATTCAAACAAATAACCATTAAAATAAGTGTCTGGTATTTAGGACTTGGTGCTAAATATAATGACTTATTATACCTCATACAAACAAGTAAATAATAGTAATAGGCCTAAAATTTGGCAATGTAAATTCATAAAGCATGTTTCCAAAGTAGAAAGGGGATATCAAATATCAATATTATAAAATAATCATTTTTTTTGTCCATCGATGGGGAAGTATTTAGGAAAATATTAGAGAAACGATTATTTCCCTTGGTTTTAGGAAATAGTAGGGAAATGATTATTTCCCTTGGTTTAGGGAAATATTAGGGAAATGATACTTGCTTTGTATTTAAGTTATAAGGAGAGTGACTGATTAAAGAATTATGCTATTGTTTAAAATAAACTTGCTTAAAATAAAAAGAACGATATATTTTTTTCTACGAATTAGAAGAGATTCCAACCTCTAACCTGAACAATGAGATTAAGATTTATTTGTCTTGATTGCATCAACTGTTGCATTCGATACAAAACAAATTTCACATTATGTAATTTATAGAAAGAATGCATACTTAGAGAAATTATCATATTAAGAAGTCATTTCCCGATTTGGAAGGTATTAAAATATTAAATAGTAAAAAATTTAAAAATTTAATATTTATTTTTTCGACAGTTAATAAAATGATCGTATTGATGATTGTACACAGACGTAAAAGGAAGGAGGGGAAAAAAAATATGTTAAAACTGTGTTTAAAATTAATTTTAAAAATAGGAATTCATTTCATTAGAGAAAAATTTCATGGAAATAAAATTAATAAATCGAAAAACTAGTTTAACTGGATTTGAAGATTACGAAAAAATGGCTTTTGAATTATAACATAACATCTTGAATTATAACATTTGACACTGACATTGAATTTATTAAAGAACAATGTTTCAGTTAATTTTGAATTAAATATTTCGATTAACTTTGAACTGCTTAAAATATAAAAATAATTTTGAAATTTTTTTCCCTTAATGAACATTTTTTACTCAAAAAGTAACTACGTTCAAAACTTAGTCGTTTCAGAAGCAACGTTTTGAAGTGCTACGGTCTGCCCTATAGAATATTTTGAATGATATTTGCAATTCACATAACACATAACGTAAGAGACAGATAGTATACCAGTCAGTAAAGGTTATCTTGTTAAAAAAAAAATAAACTCCCCTTCAACCAGCCAAACCGAAAAAGTGCCATAGAGTTTTAAAAGCCGAGATTGAGATGGTGAAATTAAGAAAATTTATTTAGAAACCCTTAAACTATGAATTATATCAAAAGTTTAAAAGAAATGGATATAAATTAATTATTCCGGAATCCTTCATCAAAAATTTATTTTACAATTTTAGTGTATATGTTACGGCCAAAGCCCGAAATACGGCCAGTTCGCGAATTGGCCGGCCAATTCGCGAACTGGCCAAGAGATTTGGCCAAAGTCCGAAATACTTGCAATTAATGTTGTATTTTCTACTTTGGCTGGCCATTTCGCGAAGTGGCCGGGCATCCTTGGCCAAAGCCCAATGTGATAATCTATACTTATAAATACAGCTCAATGTATGTTTGTGCGCGCGCGCGCGCGTGTGTGTGTGTGTGTGTGTGTGTGTGTGTGTTTGTGTGTGTTGGCGCTCTACAGTCCAAACCGTTTGACAAACAGTTATCAAATTTGGCATATATATACCTTGGAGGTCGGAAATGTGCACCCTGGAGCGATTTTTTAAAATTTTTAATTAGAATTTTAATTAAAAATTAAGCGTAATTTCGGCGTTTTATCGTTATAACGAAAATATTACAGCAAAAATCGATTTTTGCATCAAATTAAAGCTTTTTTTAATTAAAGCTTAAAATTTAATTTATAAATTATGCTTAAGTTAAATCATGCTAAAATTTAATCTGCACGAGCACGTCAAATTAAAAAAAAATATATTTTATCAACGTGTTGCCATCACATTGATAGAAGTTTAAATTAAAAAATAAATCAACTATTATTGCAAATTTAATAAACAAAATTGTAATTTTCTGCAGGTGTCTGTATAAAATGAAAAAAAAAAAAAAATAAAATAAAATAAGATACTTTCTGAAAAGTAAAAGGAGGAAAAGTTTTCTATGAGCTTTGACAATACCTATATTATTAATTCAATAAAACAATTTAATTTAAGAGTTTAATATACTTAGGATAATCATTCTAATCAGCTACCATCAGCTAATTTGGGGCATACATTTGCTAACAAAATGGTCTAAATTAACTAAATAATTATATTTAATATAACTTTAGTCAATAAATGCTCCGATGAATCAGGAATTTTAAATTTTTACATAGGTCCTCTACCCTTTGAATCATATTTAACAAAATAATCTTGAGACACCAATATTTTTAATAAAAATTGTTGAACTCAAACCAACTAAATCAATCACTAAAACTGACTGATTTATGAAATTTCAATATCACACTTCTATAAAAACTGGCGATTTTAGACCACTTCACCGACTCTCTCAATGAAGATACGCTAATCCTCTGCAGGGTTTCTATACAGTGATTGGCCTGTGATTATAAAAATGATGCATAAAAACTTCATAAATCGGTCAGATTTCACTGCTGAACGACTCTGATTTCAATTTTCATATTTAAAAAAAGATATGATTAGCTTTAATATAAAAAGCTTTTATATTGATTGCAGTTTAACATTTCCTCTTTAGTTTAAAGTAGAAATTTTATGGATACTGACAGAACATTAGGGAAAGTAGTACAATGAAACAGAACTGTTTAAGGCCTACATAAAAGTATGACTGAATCACATAACTACCAAAATATGAAGCTCAAAAATATTTTGCAGAAAAAGCTACTAAGAGAGCAATTTACATTAATTGAAAATTTTAGCGATCATTAATACTGGTGAACCGGCTGGTCGCCAAAGGCGGCTAGTGGTAAATAAATATAATGACATTCATGTATAAAATATAAATAAGGACATGTTGTAGGTGAAATTCGACAGATGGCGCCAACAAAGAAATGTCTTTAAATGATATTAATAACAAAACTATTTGTCCTTCATATTTGTTTTAATTAGCCCTTATTTTTGTTTTTTGCCTTTGCAAAAAATTTCATATTTTTTGAAGCGACATTTCGGGAGACAATGTGGTCTGGGATCTTTAACATTAGGTCCATGGAGCAGAAAAAGACTAAGGATCACCTTTAAAGGTAATTGAAAACTGAATACTCAATTTGCCTTTGTATTCATACATGATACGCAACGCCTTTGCTCAAGATATAATTATTTCATTTTGAAGGGCGCAAATCTAATCTTCACGCTATCACGTTGTTAAAGTATACACGTTCACTAAATAATTTCTATTATGGCTTTAATATGAGAACAGAATAACACGAGATCATATTTTTATATATTACAAGCTTATTTTTAACTCAGAGGTGTCACTTATATTTGAACTCGTTTCTGAAACAGTTGCACTTAAAAAAAAAACAGTACACAGAAGTACTCATTTTTAAATACTTCATTTTTAACAGGGTGTAAAACAATGTGCTCTTGATTCCTTTCTTTCTACTTTGGCCGATCGTCCCCAGCCATTTCGCGAATTGGCCGGCCAAAGCCCGAAATCAAGAAAAGATCGGACATTGGCCGGTAAGTTTACAGCAACGTTGGCCAGATCGCGAATTGGCCGGCCAATTCACGATCTGGCCGATTTCGGGTTTTGGCCGTAACATATATAATTTTTACGTAGAATAAAATCCGAGGGACTGTTTTGTACTTTACTTTCTCAAAAACTTGTACAATACAAGAATTTTGTTTTCATATTGATATAAACTTGTAATATTGTTTCCAGCGTATTTAGTTCCATAATAAGGTAGAACGTGTTATAAATGCTTATAATAGTAACTGAAGACAGAACAGACCGATGACTTCCGACTTAGGTAAATTTAAGGAGACAAAAATGAAGATTTTCGAATATACAAAAAATATGACGATACCTCTACCGAGAGGAGATGCGGATCCTTCCACAAAATAGATTCGACTCCTAGTCCTAGAGAATATAAAAAAGCGAATGAGAGTAAAGCCAAAAGTTGCATAAATTCTCATTTTGAAGTGTTGATCTGAAACGAATTTTCTCTGATAGATTTGTGTTGATATGGTGTTGTCTTTGTGTATGTTTCTTCTGTGTTTTTCTGCTGTTAAACAAAGCATTGTTATATGTTTTTGAGCATGCTGAACTTTTCACAGTGTACACCTGGCGAATTTTTCGTACAATATTTGCATTGGAATAAAGAAAAAAAAAAGAAACTGAGTTTTCTTTAGAGTATTTAGATTGAAAATTTAATAAAGATCAATAGCTTCAAAATAACATGCTAGATTTCATTTTTCTGGCTTCTTCTTGGCGTATACACGAATAAATAGATATACACATGGATGGATAGATTTAGTACAAAAAAAAAAAAAACTGACACACATCTGAAGTTTTTGTTATAAAAACCATATAACAATTTATATTCTTTTAATGCTTGTGTTTTTTTATTATTGGGAGAAACAAGAAGATGAACTTTTTTTTGATGGGCTTCATCCAAAAATTTGAAGCAAATTTACATTGGCGGTGGAAAGACCACGTACCAAGTTTCATTCGTATAGCTCTATCTGTTTCTCAATTATTGCGTTTTTGGATATTGTAGCGATTTGAGATGAGCGAGGATAGAACCTGGGACCTTGTGGTTCGCAGTCCAGTAACATGACCATGATACCAAAACAATTGGTCGGGTAGCAGAGCTGTTAACTGGCTTATATGCTATTCACCACAATATAATTGTATAAATGTTTTTTTTTTTCGTACTTAGGGAACTATCCCAAGCAGCAAAAGATCGTTGGCCAACCATTGGCCAAGTATCGCCTCACGGAACGAGCGAGATTGGGGCGAGATCGGAGGCGATCTCGCCCCGACATTGGTCATGTCCCCCGGCGGTACGCCGCGCGATGGTCGCCCCGACTTGTTTTCGACGAATTTGCCGATCCTTTGGCGACTTGTTATTATCACGGGCGACGTTATACCAAGCATTTCGCGACCTGTTTTATCAATGGGCGACCCAATACCAATCATTTCCCCATGTGTTTTAACAATCGGCGACCCAATACCAATCATTTCCCCATGTGTTTTAACAATCGGCGACCCAATACCAATCATTTCCCCATGTGTTTTAACAATCGGCGACCCAATACCAATCATTTCCCCATGTGTTTTAACAATCGGCGACCCAATACCAATCATTTCCCCATGTATTTTAGCAATGGGCGATCCAATACCAATCATTTCCCCATGTATTTTAGCAATGGGCAACCAAATGCCAATCAATAGGCAATTTATTTCTGAACACTTGCTGGTGTCAAATTGAAATATTAGTTTAATGGTTATTCAATTTTCTCAAACTCTAGAAACTAGTGTCATAATATTTAAAACTATCATACTTAAAAAATTTTGTCAAAAGACTGAAAATACGAGATATTTTGAATAGTTTACTTTTCTTTTTTACCTATTAATAGTAGTGTTTGTTATTTATTTTGATAAATTTAAAATTCCATAAAATACTTGTTTTCGATAAAAATTCATGGAAAATGTCATTCTAACAATTCTTCCAACTTTTTTTTAACTATTATTATAGCATAGATTTTACCACAATCTTACCCTATAAAATGTTTAAATGACATTTTTTTACTGCTCTTTAAAAAAAATAAACAAATGTTAAAATTATCTGAAATAATTTTAAATTTGATCACCTCAACATCTATCTACATATAAGATTTATTTCCTTCATTGATATTTCCTATTTATTTTCATTGTTTAATGCATGGGAAGAAATGTTAACATAATCATAGTTTCAATTATATAATTAATCAGTATGATTTTACCTGATATTAGAAATTTAAAAGTAGATGTATTATATATATTGCCTATATCATCTGTTTTTAAAAGCTATTTTATAAAAATTCGAAACAGAAAAATATATAATTCTTATTAAAAAAATTTTTTTTTTTTTTTTTACTATACACACTTTTATATTGCTTAATGTGAGCAATAAACAAATAATTCCTAAAGAATAATGAATAAAACACAAATTCCTATTTTAACACCCTAAAATTTAATGCATTGGTTAAAAATAGTTTAAAACACTAAATTATATAATTCCTATTATATGTTTCTTCAATAGAAAATATTTTACAAGCACAAATTAATAAGTTACTTCAAATTTCTAATATTTTCATAATTTATGTTTAGTGAGGTTTAGATTCGTAGCAAAATAACAAAATTTGATCAATGTTAAACCCCGAATATTTCACAAATATGTTTCATAAAAATTCCATATACAAAAATGTAACGCTTCTTTCAATTTTACTGATTCTATTTACTATTGATTTTACAAAATTACTTGATGAAAAAATTTTATACCTCATTATAAATTTTAGTGTTAGCTAATGTCCAATAGATAACATTTTACAAGCACAAAATAATAATTTACTTCAAATTTCTAATATTTTTTTTATTATCTATGATTAGTTTGGTTTTATGGCACAATGCAGCACTTCTTTCAATTCTACAAATTTCCTTATATTTACTATTAACATGCAAAGTTTCTTCAAGTTGTAGAAATTTTACACATTATAAATGTTAGTGTCGGTTGATGTCCAGCATACAACATTTTACAAGCACAAATTAATAATTTACTTCAAATTTCTAATATTTTCTTGATCTATATTTAGTTGTTTGGTTTTGTAGCACAAGAACCAAATTTAATTAAGGATTAACACTGAATATTTCACAAAAATTCCATACCCAAACATGGAACACTTCTTCCCATTATAGGAAATTTTATTTACTATTAATTTACAGAGTTACTTCATATTGCATTAATTTTAAACCTCATTATAAATGTTAGTGTTAGCTAATATTCAATAAACAACAATTTACAAGCACAAACTTACTTCTTATTTAATAACTTACTTCAAATTTCTAATATTTTCATAATTTATGTTTAGTGAGGTTTAGATTTGTGGCAAAATAACCAAATTTGATCTATGATTAACTCTGCATATTTGAAAAATATGTTTCACAAAAATTCCATGCACAAAAATACAACACTTCGTTCACTTATGCGAAATCTTATTTATTATTAACTTACAAAGTTACTTTATGGTGTAGAAATTTTATACCTCATTACAAATGTTAGTGTTAGCTAATGTCCAATTGATAACATTTTAAAAGCACAAATTAACAATTTACTTCAAATTTCTAATTTTTTTAAAAATCTATGATTAGTTTGGTTTTGTTTAATGGCACAAGAACCAAATTTGATCTATGATTAACTCTGAATATTTCACAAAAACTCCATACCTAAAAATGTAAACACTACTTTCAATTATACAAAATTTCTTTAGACAAATATTTTTTTAATTATTATTTTCCCCTCTTTATTTTTAGGAGAAAAGAAAAACAACTATGCAAAACAATTTATTTACAAATACCTTCATTAAATAATATTTTAGAAATACAAAGTAAAATAATAATTTACTTGAAATTTTTTACTGAATTTTCTGTAATGACTTATACATTCAAGCAAAATCCTGAAACTATGACTTATAATTTAGAAGAATAAATAATATTGACACAAAGTAATTTATAAAAAATTTATTTAAACTTTATTTATTATGTAATACTTGAAGAGTTTGAAATTTCTAAAAATCCACACACATTTATATAAATATTATATATATGTATAACTGAATCTTCAGCTACATATAAAAAATTATACATTTCATTTTTCCTTTTTGCTGAACCTAGAAAACAATTATAATGGTAATTGAGATTTCGCTTCATTTAAAAGTACAAATAAAACATTTGTTGACAATTGGAGATGAGTAATTAACAAGCAAAAGAGCTTCTTTTTGCTGATTTGATGAACCTAAAAAACATATTCCTTAATTAGAATAATGATTGAGCTTTCACTTCTTTTAAAAGTACAAATAAAATATTTGTTGACAATTGGAGATATGTAATTAAGGAGTAAAATAGATATATAGAACTTCATAAGCTTGATAATGTTTTCAATCTGATAATGAACTATATAGGCAAATATTATAATAATGTTTAGGACAATAGAGAAAAATAATATAAACTAATGGGTGTAAAATTTATGTTACTATTTTATGAAAGGTGAAATAATTATAAACTATTCACATAAGAGTATTCAAATATAACTACATAATTGCAAGTTTTAAAGATTTTTTTTTTTTTTTTTTGAAATTTACAATAAATATATTCTGCTAATCTATTTTTTTAGCCTTATGTCGAAATAAAAATAATAACACAAATGTTATTGCAAAATCAAAACATAAGAACGCAATTTAATATTTTTTAAAAAACTTTTTTCATTAGAAATTGTTGTTAACAAAAGGAAAGGCATTGTAAATGAAATGGAAAAATATCTGCAATAATTTAAAAACAGACACACACAAAAAAAGATAGGAAATAAAATCACTTGAAAAGAATACAAACAAGAAAAGAAATGATAATGGTCGCTTACGCCTAACGCTAATAATATCACGTGCAACTCCATGTTTCAGGTAAGCAACGAATTCGAACGGCTTCAACAAAAATAATCTTTTTTATTCACTATTTAGAATAAATAATATATTATTTACAAATATATAATAATAAAAACTTTACACTTACCAAGTTTCTTGAAATGACAGTATGCGTTGCTGGTTGAATTTCAAAATCCAATACACGCCAGGTGATTCATGGGAAATTTCTAAAATATGTTCGCATAGCGCCACCTAGGAAAAGCAACTTTCCCGACATCGAGGCGACTATGGGCCGATTGCTTTGAGCCGGTCTTTTTCACTATGTCGCCGTAGGAGTTCGCCCCGATGAAAAAGCGATCTTCAGAGGCGACAGAAAAAAATATGGTCAAAATCCGATGTCGCGCCAATGCAAAGGTGACATTGGCAAAATACGGGCGGCGTATATCAGATGGCTGCGATGCTTGGCCAATCGTTTAGCGACTTCTCTTGCTGCTTGGGATAAAACATGAAGATTCATTAAAAACTCGATAACAAAATAAATGACTCTCTCTTTCTTTTTTATTCCACATTATCAAAGAAAATGCAAATTTTAAAAAATAACTCTTGCAATGAATTAAATGAATGCATTTCCTCATTCATGAATTGATAATGAATAAAATCCCAAGAATGGGGAATTCATTGAAAAGTAACAAATGAAATGAAAAGTAAAAAGCAACCAATATAAAGAAAGATTATAATCAAATTAGTAGGTACGAAATGGAAACGAAATTAGTGCTCTCTGAATAGAATCAATTTTCTTTTCGGAAAAAAAAATATAAAAAGAAAATAAATTTCTATATTAGTGTACTATAAAGTCGATTTTTCTAGTTTTGAGATTTAAAATAAATCTCAAAACAGGAGAACCAGTCTTCCAACTCCAACCATCGACTCGATTTCGATTATTTTTATTTTATATGAAAGCTTATTATTCTATTACTTATCATATTGTTACGAATCTGTGATGCGGTTTCCCAGCAGAGTTGGTTCCGTAGGAGGTCTCAGAGCTTGGCGCCCATTTGGTGACTTGGCACGAATTTGGCGACTTTGGCGCCAAAATAGTTATACCCGAAACATCGAATTTTCCCGATCCGTCTAGTGTTAACCAAGATACACCTTGAACGTTCCTGATTGGTTGAGAGGCTTCTAGCCCCGCCTCCTGAGACTTATAAAAGGAGGCAGCGGCAGCTGCCAGAGTAGTCGTAGTCGGAAGCGACAGAGAAGAGTAGTCGGAATCGACAGTGAAGAACTGGTCTTCCAGGGATTAGCAGAGCAGCGACGGAGTCAAGCTAGTGCTGAACTAAGCTGTGCGCTACTGTCTGCAGTAGAGTCTTATTGTGTGCTGTATGCTGCTGTGTATGCTGTTGTATGCTGCAGGTCTCGGTTGAAGATAATCGTCTTCTGTGCTGTATATAGTTGTCGTCTGTGTGCTGTCCTGTGTGTCTTCTTGTAAATAAAGGTCGTTATTTTATTTTCAACTGCCGCCTGCTGACTGAGCGTTCTCCACACCATATAACTCCCACTATCCAAACGAACCCCGGGAAATTTCGTAACAATATGAAGAAAGAGATAAACTTCATTTCTAAATTCGGGAACTGTTGCGTGCTATGATGGTCTTCAAATAGTCTTTCATAACGGATGCACTAAGTTTTCCAAGATTAAAAATAAGTTTCACTATTCAAATCAGGGGGAGTGGTCTACCCAAAACTTCCTAGCATACTCTAATAAACTCGTCATGCCAAAGAAAGCTTTACATGGCATTGGTGCATAATAGTTACGAAATATGAACTTTTAGTTTGAACTTCGCATTTTTACTGAGTCCATCGTGTCAGCCTTGGCGAGCTTTTTGGTGATTAATCCCTGGAATGCGTTAATAGTATCCAAAAATCGAATTTGTATATCAGATAGGTTTTTTTTCCTCAACCAACTGCAACAAAAATTTGACCTAAATTGCACTTGTAATCAAAAAATCCCATACCAAATTTGATTTATTTAAGCCATTGAATTTTTGAATTATCGTGTTTACATGTTTCTGAAAATACAGACTGACAGACAGTCAACCCATCATTGGATTTGGCATAAAATTTGAGGAGTGTCTGCACTATAGATCTTAAATTCGTTTACCGAATTTGATTGACCCCGGGGGAAATCTTATCCTCGAAATGAGGATGAGATGCTTCCGGTATGGTGGTTGGATCTCTCCACCCCGGAGGGTACACAAAAAGGTGGGAGGATTTGGCTCCTCCCATCGATGACGGGATGTACTTCCTTCGGGAAGGGTTGTACCGTGGCCGGTGATGGCCCTTAGGACTCAACCAAATTTCCCGTCAGTATTGCTGTTGCGGCGGTTCGGTCATTCAATATTTTTATCCGTGTGCTTTCGGGCGGGGCGGAGTGTCAGAAGTATGACTTGGTGAATTTTATTCATCTGGTTGTTTTCTTTTAGTAGTTATTGTGTTAATTTATATTGGAATAGAAGGACAGACGGACTTCCTCTGAAGAGATTTATAAGACCGTATACCAAATTTCAATCGTCTTGCTCAAAGCGCTTATAAGTTATCTTTATCACAGACAGACAAACGGACATTTTCCAAAAATGTGTTCTTCGAACTACTCAGGGAAGTTTAAAATGTGGAGATTCGTTAAAATCTGGAGTTCGAATTTTTTGACGTTTTTCATACGAGCGAATAAAAAGACTATAAAAAATCAAATATGGAAAATAAAAACTTTTTAGTGCGAAAATATCCAATCTTCCACGACTAATGGCATTCAACTGGATAATTTAGAAACTCTTGAAAACACTCGGATTTGTTAAATCCCTAAGAGACACATATAAAAAAATTATTATTGAAATCCATAACGTCAACTCTTTAAAAGGATTGAAAAAAAAAAATTCCAAAATCTCAACGTTAAAGCTATTTAACCTTTCTGAAAAAAAAAAAAAAAAAAAAAAAAAATTAGAAGGAAACAACTGGAAACCCTGTAACGAGTCTTGACTTATGTCGCACTAAATTACGTAACACCAGTTATCACTAATTAATCCATATCTCTACTTCTAATAACGCAACATTTTCTTCTTACTTTTTTCCCCTAACAAATTCTATTTGTTACAATTCTCAAAGGAATCATTCAACTTTAGAAGCAACAAAAAGGAAATGAGATTATAGACTCACCCCCAGACTCTTTCTGTACATGTCCAATAAATGTTAACCCCAATGCAATATAGATCACATCATTTGACGCTTAGTATCCAAAACACAGTTGCTTTGTCACAAAATAAATCTTTTACAGGATATCAGCGTCACTTAGCTGTGCTCTAACCACACTTGTTCCGTCGTTACAACGTCGCATCAACTCGATGGGAACGAATTCGAGAGTTTAAAATGAAAACTCGGAGGATTTCATTTTGAGACTTTCTTCTGGAAAAAGAAAAAGTTAGAAGCGGGATCAACCCTCTTGGGCTCATTGCTATTCAAGGTTTGTCGGTAGCGGCATTTAAATTTGTGGGATCAGTGAGATGTAGAACTGATTTTGAAGTGGAAGGGAATTGCGAAAAGCACAAAAGAAACTATTTTCTTTCTCGTGTATGTAGTGTAGAGAAAGTAAAGTAATCGTCAAAAAATTAGAATTCGGGATTTTGACGAATCTTTACGTTTGAGAGCTCCCTGAGTTCCCATTTCTAAAAAACGTTCGTCTGTCTGTCTGTGACAAAAACAGCTCAAGAACGCTTTTAGCTAGACGGTTGAAATTTGGTATACGGTATTTACACCAAATTTTCAGATTTCTTTCAAATTTTTAATAAAATCTGTTCAGAGGAAGTCTGTCTGTCTTGCTGTTTGAATATAGGTTAAAACGATAAATACAAAAGGAAGAGAGCTAGATAGACAAAATTTGGTACACAGATTTAACATCTATAGTATACAGACCTATTAAACTTTAAGCCAATTCCATCTATGGGTTGACTGTCTGTCAGTTTGTACTTTCAGAAACATGTAAACTCAATTATTAAAAAAATACAATTATTTAAATATATCAAATTTGGCATGGGATTTTGTGACTACAAGTGTCATTTTGTGTCAAATTTTTGTTTCAATCGATTGCGAAAAATGTATCTAAAGCACTCATTTGATTTTTAAAAACTATTAACGTATGCTAGGGGTTAATCGCCAAATAACTCGCCAAAGATGACACGACAAATTCATTAAAATTATTAAATTCGAGCCAAAGGTTAGTATTTTGTAACTATTGTACGCCAATGATATGCAAGGCTTTCACTTGGATAACACTTTCATTAGAGAATATGCGAAAAAGTTTTAGGCAGATAACTCCCGCTTGTTTCTAAAAATTTTCTTAGTACGAAAGTTCCTGGAAATAAATTGTTTATTCAAATCGTAGTTTGATTGTATTTCATTTTGTAATATTGAGATGATTTTTTTGGATTATTTCCATTTTAAGGGGTTTAAATCATAAAAATATGAGAATTCATTGAAATTTTGCAAAAAATATAAGAAGAATAAAAAATTGACAGAATTCTTGTTGCTCAATTAATATATATATATATATATATATATATATATATATATATATATATATATATTTATTTATTTATTTATTTATTCTATTTGAGAACAGAAGTACCACACTAAATTATTTGAATATTTAAGAATTATTTTATTTTTATTATATTAAGAATAATTTAAATTCTTTTTAGACCACGCAGTGTTTATAAGATAATTTTTTCTTAAAATTCTTTGCCATTTTCACTTGGGAATTCAAATTACATATTGCATAAAGGCATATTTTGATAAATATTTTTATAAATACGTAAAAGTTAAATATTTTGACTAAAATCCAAAGGATCCAGAAATGCACAAAACATTCACTCCCGGAAATTGAAAAACGCAATGAATGCTACAATGAATGATTTTGAATGATTGATACAATACAATGAATGATTTTGTGACTACAAGTGCAGTTTTAAGGGTCAAATTTTTGTTTCAATCGGTTGGGAAAAGCGCCTCTAAAACATAAATTTGATTTTAGGATACTATTAACCGCATGCCAGGAGTTAATCGCCAAATAACTCGCCAAGGATGACACGGTAAATTCAGTAAAAATGCGAAATTGGCGCTAAATGTTAATATTTCGTAACTAAAGGCCGGGATAGCCTAGTTGGTAGGGCATTGGATTCGCGTCCCTTGGGTTACGAGTTTGAACCCCGCCGGCCGAAGACTCTCCGTGTGTGTGGTGGCTGACTCACATATAAATCTGTATTGGTCACAAAGTCCTCCATATCGGGAGTAATATCACTGGGGGTACAGGAGCAGGGGTGATCGTTCTCTGCCTCAGATCTAAATTACGATCTGTGAATGAAATGCATGAATGAAGTCCGCCCCGTGAAAAGGATTGTAACGCGTGTGTAGATAAATCGTACTCTTGGCCCTAGATGGCGCTACTGAGAAACAAGAGACTCACATTTGGCTTAAAATCACTGACTTCTGAAATCGGTGGATTTGTCTATGACAAGTGTCATTAACAACATTTCGTAACTATTGTACTGCATTGCTATGCAAGGCCTTCTGTGGAATAAGACCTTTATTAGAGTGTGTTTGAGAAAATTTTGGCAAGTCCACTTCCTCTGGTTTTTAGTATTGAAGCTATGATGAAAAGGGAACAATGACATGAAAAAGTATTCTACCGATTGTGACAATTGTCTGATTTTTGAATATACACATAAACATATGAGAGCGCATGTGCAATAAAATCTGTCAGTGAAAATATCGTAATAGTCAAGCAAATTCTCATAAAAGAAGTTATGTATATCTAAATGCTAAGTCTGTAAGTTTTATAATGAATGGATATGAATTACAGACGCCGAGCGGAAGCAAAAGTTGATTGATATTATTTCTCATATTTTGATTGGTTTGTTCCCAACGCGTTGCTGCCGCAGAAGAAATAACTTTGGAAATTTCATTTGAAACAGCTATCTATCTTGTTTAATTAGGAATGATAGAAAGAATGATATTCATTTTCTTGTCGACAATGAATGCGTTCATTGAAATTGAATGATATATAAGGGAGAAGTATACATAATATTTATTCTATTGTTTGACTTTATTTTTCAAGTTCATTAGGGTTGACAGTATTTTTTTATTTTTCCGTCTTCAGCAAAAACAAATACATTTCTTGGCTGTCCGACTCGTGAGCATACAACATACAGCTGACCACTTGAAAAATATATATTTTCTAAATTCAATCCGTATATTTGGAGTGATTGACCTTTCGCCTTGTTGATGGTCATCGAGAATGCAAGTCGAATGGGGAACTGCAGTCGTTTGGAATCAAAAGGCATGTCGGTGGGAATAATGGGAATGTGTAGAATGAACACATCGACTTTCCATCGACTACTCCAATCGATTTTCCGTTAAGAATAGTTACATCGCTTCTTGCCGTATATTGTTCTTTTGATTCTGATGCGCGTGATCGGTTAACATAAAAACGTTGTCTTTCGATTTTTGCCTCATATTGATTTTGAAATTCGGAAACACGTAAATTGGCAATTCGTAAACAATCTGCTTCACTTCTCGCTCGTTTATTTGAGAAGCTCGAATGGGCTTATTTCTATGTACTGAGATCTATTTACAGATGAATGCTTCGGAAGAATATTTTTTGCCGAAGCAATTAACACGATATACGTTTGTATAACTGAAATATCGTTTGTCGATTCATAGAATAAATAGAAAAATTGCTGTTTGCACTGGAAAATTTCCATTATATATAACTTACCTTGATCGGTATCGATAATAATAATTCTATTTTGTATGTGTGAGATAAATTCTGAATAATATGTGAGGTTCTTCGTGGCCAAAATATTGTGCCCGTTTTGAATGACAATATTGTGTGTAAATGACTATTCATTAACGAAAAAAAAAAAAAAAAAAAAAAAAAAACCAGCTCTTGCATTAAATATTTTGGATTTTATTTTATTTACATTCATTGCCAATGACAATAATTTCATTTTATTTGATATATGTGCTATTAACTCCTAATGATATGTCCTCTTTGCCGTTTACTGTTTGTCTATTGTCAATTTAAAAATAATGTTGAATTATAGAAATGTATGAAACGAGTTGTTCGTAAATTTTATTGTGCTCAAAATAAATGCTAATAATTCTGCTATGCCTATAACCTTCGCCCAAGCGCAAGCAATAATTTGGCAAAGCTTTATCACAATCGGATGGATGGTATGGTAGAGCATAAAATATGAACAAACAAAAATTCATTTTTATATATTAGATGATTCATTGCAAATAATATTTCCAGAAATTGGAGACAGTCTTTTCAAAAACTCGACCGTCTATCTCTGTCGATGCTTCATGTGAATAGAAAAAAAACGCAGCTATAGGAATATATGAATCTGGATCATTGATTCATTATTAAAGTTGTAGATATATATCAAATTTTGGACTAAACACATCAAAAGATTGATTGTCTGGAGGTGTGTCTATCCGTGTGTATGCGAACTCTATAACCGAAAAAACTTAACTAGCTAAATGCATAGATTTTAGAGTAGTGCTGTGGTAATTTTTGATTTATTGAAAATAATCGATTTTTCGATGCCATTTTTCGAAAAATATCGATCTATCGCAATCATAAACATGAATAATAGTTCAAAACGAATCGCGATACAATAAATTGATATTCACAATTAATTCACGCTTTCAATTTCGCTTTGGTAATCGGGTAGTGTTTATTTTTGTTGCTCTTCATTCTTTTTCACCTACATATATACATTTTGCTAATATTTCTGTAAATACTGTCATGTTCTAATATATGAAAATACTTGTTTTAAGCATGTCATTTTGGAATAAACTGTTTTTTGTTCCCTAACTGAATGATACCTAACTGATATGGAAAAAATAATTGTGGTTATCTGAAGGTTGCTGACTGTCCTTTGTATAATCGCTAAACATCCATCTTCAGAAATAAAAACAAAAAGGATTAATTCAGATTGAAACCACAATTTTATTCGCAGCTCGCATTTTGTACTTAAGCATACTCACATAAAAAAAAAGAAATTTCATTATTTTTGCATGCTTACTAGAAAACTACCCGTTTTCTTAAGCTTCAAACTATAGCTTGCAGAGCATCTTAAATTCTTAAAACTAAAATAATACTACAAACGTTTTAGAATTCCATCGGTTTGTTTATTCTTTCAACTTAACAGCATATCTTACAGGCATTGCCAGATTCCAAAAGGTTTACAATGGATCATCAGCTATTATACAAAAAAAAAAAAAACGAAATAATATTAATAAAATATGTTTATCAAAGAAAAAAATCGTTTGCTTTTACTATTTAATAATATTTCAGCAGAAATAAAAATAGTAGCAGTTATAAAATGTCTGAAAAGGAATCGTCTGCTAAATGTCAATTAACAGATTTAGATTATGATATTTACCGAACAATTATACTTCCGCTCTCGTCTGACGCTCACGATAAATCGGGATACAATAAATCGATATTCACTATCAATTTATGTTTTCGATTTCGTTTTGGTTACTGGTTAGTGTTTAGTCTCTAAATATTTAATACTATTAAAATAAGAAAAAAAAATTGCAATTCATATACAAAATTAATTTTTCAAGACATCAGATTTTGAATTCATGTTTTGTTAAAACTACTTAATTTTACTTGTTAAGGGCATTATTATATCGTTTTCCATTTTTTTTGTTGATGTGAAATAAATAATTGAAAATATAAATTACATATTTTCTTTATCTCTTGAAAATAACGAAGTTTTTCTCTTTCAAAATTATATAATTTTAAAAGCACGTAGTTCAGAACGTAAGAATAACTTTTGGAATTTAATAGACGAAGTAAAATATCCTAATTTAAAAAAAAAAGTTGCAGATTTTTTAACATCGGTCTTTGGCTCTACCTGCTTGTGTGAATCTGCATTTTCAACGATTAATATAATTAAGACAATATATCGTCCCTTTCTCACAGACGACCACTTAGAATTTAGTGCAAGATTAGCAGTTAGTAATTATATATCGAGATATTCTAGATTGGAGGACATATGAAACTAAGTCTTCTACTAACTATAACAACGAGAACTAACTTTAGAGGAAAATGATTCCTTTTTAATGTATTTTGAATTGTTTGATATTAAATGCATCCTTTGATATTATTATACTTGTATCTTACTATTATTGTTATGGTTGCAGTTATTTTAGTAAGTACATAGTACGTATTTATTATTTAGTTATAATAAATACTGTAGACTTTTTTTTAGCTCAAAATATCTACGCCACTTGGTGGATAGCAACACCTTGAAAAAATAAGAAGTGCCCTTGAAATGTCTGTTGACCCCTGCTTTAAATGCAATCCAATCGCGTGCGCGTTTCAGGACGAAATCCGGGATAAACAAACACCTTAAACGTTATAAAACAGTGAAAGTGAAGTTATTCCCCATTTGCCGCCTCTACAAAAACCAGAAACAGTTCAAGGTCGACAGGGTTCGCTCTCTAAATTGCGTAGGCGAAGCGCGTGTAGTTGGTTTATTCCATATATGGAGCGAAGCGTTTTCGAAAAATATACCAACTGGAACTGTGTGCTGGTCACTTTTCTGCTGAAGATCGGACAGCAAAGTTGGGTTTTTGTAAGTAGCTTATCTGTTTCTGATTTTTTTTTTTTTTTTTTTTTACCTTTCTGTGTGTTTAGAAATTTTAATTAAAAAAATAATTTATTTATAGCTTTAAAACTTTTGTTAAAATCCCTATATATCCATAAATTTTAGTATTTCCGTCAATTAAAAATTTTAATTGAAAAAGGCTCATAATTATCCACTTCAATAAATAATATTTTTGAGTTATACCACTATTGACAATGAGTTTAGCAATTTTAATTAAAAAATAAGGAATTAGAAGCTTTAAAATTTTTATTTAAATGCATATATGTCCATCCATTTTAGTATTTTCATCTGTTTAAAATTTTAAAAATTGGAAAATACTCATAATTATCCGTTTTATTAAAGAATACTTTTGAGTTATACCATTATTCATATGCTAGCCAACTAGCTATTCTGAAACATTACCTTTCTTTCTTTTTGATGGAAAGAAATACTCATAGGATTCAGATGAGAGAGAATTTCCTAAAACCATAAAACTGTTTCGAATCAAGTTTTAATTCTAATGTTTTTATATCCAACCATTTTAAAATGTAATTTTGAAACATGACAATATGCAACTTCTTGTAAAATCCTAGATGGGCCCACCTCTTGGCGACTTATTTGAAATCTCGCCAAGTTGACTACTAATTGAATATTTGTTATTATTATTATTTTTCAATTAAAAAAAGGCACTTGAAGGCCAGAAATGATAATAAATAAAATAAAATAAATATAATAAATTAAATAGATAAATAATAATAAAATAAAATAATAAATAAATAAAATAATAAATAAATAATAAATTAGTAAATAATAATAAAAATAAAATAAATATAAAAATAAAATAAAATAAGCAAAATAATAAAATAAGTAAATAAATAAGTTAATAAAATAAGTAAAATAAAAATAAATAAAAGAAAATCCGTCGCCATATTGGCGACGTTATCACCATTCGTTTGGCGAGAATTCAAAAAGACGCCAAGAGGTGGGCCGTGCTAGGATCCACCCCAACTTCTTTCTGCATTTTTCATATTTTAGCTGATTTTGCAATGTTTAATAACGAATAATTATGCATTGTAATTTTTGTCTATGCAATCCAGCTTCCAATCAGAACAATGTTGATCTTTGTCTTCGAATGTTTAATTAAAAAGGTTCCCATATGTCCATTTCTTTAAAAGATTTTTTCAAACTCAAACATTATTCATGTGCTGTCTTACTTTAAGATTCTTTGACAAATATTATTTTTCCTGTTAGATAGAAAAAGATTTAAGTGTTCTATATGAATTCTTAATTGAATCAAAACTACAAAGCATTCCCAAAATTACAGACTTCATAGAAAAGAAAATGAATCAATGAAAGGGTTCAATCTATTGGTTCGTTCTTAAGAAATGGTAGCGGCTGGTTGATTAAAGCAATTGAATTTGTAGATTTGCATACAGGTAATTATAGAGAAATAAGAGGCGAATGCAATCATAAAAAAAAGCTTTGTTAAACATCAGATGTAATGATGACATGTGTTTCGTTTACTGCATTTTAGCGAAATTATATCCCGTTAAAACTAATGCAAATAGAGCAGAAAAATATATAAAATTTCTAAAGTATTTAAAAATTTGAAATTTGATTTTTCTGATTAAATTTTTCAAAAATAAAAGAATTAGACTAAAAGTCAGTGTGTTTGACTTAGTTTAGTTATATTAACATCTCGTTTTAAACCAACACTAGGGCTATTTTGGGATGGAACTCAAAATTTTGAAACGAGGTCAGATGACGAGGATGACACCTGAGCTAGCAACCCCATTCCAAATGTTCCACACCATACCAGCGGGAGAACGTTTGACCCCGACGGATTTAACGTGCACCAGACCCGGGTACATGATAGCTCTACGGTGGAATCGGGTCTCGAACCTAAAATCCTCAGGTTCCGAAGCCGAGACCTTGTCATCAGATTACCGCGGCCGTCACATTGGACGGAAATTTATATAGATTTTAACAATAAAAATAAAGAAAAGAAGCAAATAACGAATTTCAAAAATCGTGTTTTATGAAAATGAATTACATTTAGTTACATGTAGGACGGACAATTATATTAATATAAAGGAAATGAACATTAAACAGATTTCGTCAAATACGTCGCAGGATTAATTCACATGTTAATATCGCAGTCATTGCATGGCAATATTCATCGTTTCGTCAGCTGCATTCATTGTCTCACAGTTCTCGTCCAGATCTACGTCTCGTCTTTCGTTCAGAGACCCGTCTGATCTCTCATGTCTTGACTTTCGTTCAGACCCGTCTGATCTGTAGTCCGTCTAACAAGCATCGACTCTGTTGGCCAGCAGATGGCACTAGGGATGACGAATATTTTCAGAGCGGTTATTACGTAACCAATATCAAAAAGTCACAAATACCAGTGATCAATACTTTTCAAAGAGGGGTGTGATTCAAATCCTTCATACGATCTTACTGATGATATTTCGATTACAAGTTTTGGATCACGATAGAAACTACAATCGATACGATATCACTGAAATTTGCCGGAGCGGTGACGATACGATCTGTCTAATGGAAGCTCTCGAAAGAAATCTGTGATTGGATGAAAAGTGAATGGACTGGTTATTGGAATTATCGTATCGTATCATTGAATTGCATATCACTGAAATTTATCGCAGCGGTAATACTTTTCAAAGAGGGGTGTGATTCAAATCCTTCATACGATCTTACTGATGATATTTCGATTACAAGTTTTGGATCACGATAGAAACTAACAATCGATACGATATCACTGAAATTTGCCGGAGCGGTGACGATACGATCTGTCCAATGGAAGCTCTCGAAAGAAATCTGTGATTGGATGAAAAGTGAATGGACCGGTTATTGGAATTATCGTATGGTATCATTGAATTGAATATCACTGAAATTTATCGCAGCGGTGATTTCACCGGAAAGTGCGAGGCTTCACTGGAAAGTGCGAAGTCACCGATATTCGTATTTGATGATGCACTATTCCATACAGATCATTTTTTATTGCTAATGACATGATTGACTTTGATTACATGTACTCTGTTGACTGCTGGCGCCATCTATTGGTAGAATATAGGACTAAAGTAAACATTTTAAAGAAATGACATATATTTTTAACTCATCTTTTCCAGAAAATGGTTCACTCTAATAAATAAATTAAATAAATAGTTTTGAGAAAAAAAATAAAATTTAAGAAGTAAGCTGAAACAGATAAATTAATTCAATCACACGTTAATTAAATTAGTAAATTAAGTATTAATTGCAATTATAAAAGTTTATATTTAATAATAAGTAATAATTTTTAATTAATAATATGATTGAAATAACAGATATTTGGAACGCATATTTAAAAATAACAATAGCAATATTATTTGTTATTCAAAAAATCGTGGATTATGCATCTCTAGATGGCACTCGTCATCAGGCGTTCATCACTACATTCGGCGATCCTGACGCCTTTTTCGTCCTCGAAAGTTAAATCAAAGTAGAAAAATCTGAATAAACCAATAGACATTTTTTTTTTTAGCCTGAAGACCATGCTTTTATGAAATCAGCTGCTGTGGAAGTTGTATTTGTTCCGTCATGACATCCATCTTTTTCCACGTCATAGCGATCCTTAGGTTTAACCTTGACAATCCGATACGGTCCATGAAACTTTGGTCTTAGTTTGAGTCCAGTTCCAAACTGAGTCCGTTGTATGGCCACTTATTCACCAAGTTTGTAGATGCGCGCCACTTTTCTTCGTTTGTTGAAACTTTTGCGATTCTCTTCTTGCATCTTCAAAATGTTTTCCCTTGCTTCTCTCATATTATTTCGATCTTCCATCATTGCTTTTGTGTATTCTTCTTCCAATATTTCCTTTAAATGTAAATCAGTTGTATCTTTTAATTTTACTCCAGTTAAAAGCTCAAACGGGGTAACCTTTGTACTCCTCGAAACAGTACTATTGATTATTTTCTGCACTGATGCAACATGTTTATACCATTTGGTAGGGTCTGTTATCGAGAGTTTTGATAAAATGGGTATTAAAATTTTATGCATTATTTCAATTTGCCCATTTCCACGAAGAATTCCAGTGCTAATTTTGAAATGTTCAATATTTTCATCCTGACAGTATGTTTCAAATTCTTTTGAGGTAAAAGCTGAACCCCTGTCTGTTATTATTCTCGTCGGATTTCCAAAAGTAGATTGTTGAAGCTTAAGTTTAGTTATTGCATCCTGAGTAGATGTTGATTTAACCGGATACAACCAGACAAATTTTGTAAAAGCGTCGACTATTGAAAAAATATGCTGATAGTTCTTATTTGTAGAAGGCATACGGCCAATGAAATCGATGTGATATGTACTTAAAGGCAAATTTTCTTTTGGGATGGGGTTAAGGAAACCTTCACCTTTCCCACGTTTCTTATTACAAAGAATACACTCCACGCAATTGGCAACCACACTTTCTATTTCCGACCTCAACTTTGGTATGTAAAATTGTTGCTTTAAAATTTCGTCCGTCTTAGCCACAGCGTAATGTCCAATATTGTGAATTTCTCGAATAATTTCTCTTTGTAATGCTTCTGGGACTATGAGCAATTCTCTACCATTATCGTTTTTGTATAAAACTCCATTTCTCTGAATGTGTTCACCGTCTTCTTGCTCATCTATCAAAGCTTTTAATTTCTTAAGGAATTCGTCCTGATTTTGAGCATTGGCTATTTTAGTGGTCACTTCACTATATGAACGAGTAACAACAAGTACTGCGTTTCGATTAAGAGAATCTACGTGTGCCATTTGTTTTCCTGATCTGTGAACAATTTGGTAATCAAATTCCTCTAACTGTAAAGCCCATCTTGTATCTTTTGGTGTAGGATCTTTCTTACTCATAGTTTGTTGAAAAGTGGAACAACCAGTCACAATTTTAAACTTAGAACCCAGTAAATAATGTCTAAATTTTTTCAACGCTTCGATTACAGCCAAAATATCTAACTCATAGTTACTATATTTTTCTAAACAATTTATCCATTCCTCAAAAAAGTTATTCAGTTCAAAACCGAAATCCCGCCATGAAGAAGAAGAATCTCGTTTGTGAGTAAAGATCTTCTGGCTGAGTTGTTCGGAAGTTAATTGAAATCTTTTAAGCAACAGTTTTTTTTATGTAATCATAGTTATTAACTGATGGATCGGGTTCACGAGCAATGGTAATAACCAGAGTAAATAAGAAATCCAGTTTTCTTTTGCAATGTTAGCCCTACTTATTTGTTTCTAAAATAACGAAAGGTAAACACTGATGTCTCCGCTGTTATCATAATTCTTTAGCAATTTTAATATATCAGTTTTAGGCATATCTGATACAGTTAAAGTATTTTCTCTACTTTTTAACTCAAGTTCTAACTTTTTCAAAGTATATTCAAGCTCATTCTTTTCGGCTTCGGCTTTTTCAGCATCTAACCTTTCGCGCTCCTGAGTGATAGTTAAAAGTAAGTTTTTTACGAACTCTTCGTCATAGTCTTTCGACTCTGTTATCATTGTAACTAACTGTCGCACTTTGGTATCCTGTGATGCCGTTAGTTCTAATTCGTCTACTAAAGTTAGTAGGTCGCTCTTTCGTGCTTGTGTAAGAAATGCCATACTTGAGAATAAATCAAAATTGTACTCACAATTTCTTCAACGTCGATCGACACTGCGTCAATCCATAAGGAGTTGGTATCCAAAAGGTTTATTGTAGCACGTCAAATTTCACTCCTGTTTGACTCTTCTTTCGTCTATGTACCGATCTTCATTAAAATCCGGGCCGAACCCCCATATTTGTAGGACTCAGGAATCACTACTATTTTAGAATCACGCACATTTAATTACATTTAGGACGGACAATTACATTAATATAAAGGAAATGAACATTAAACAGATTTCGTCGAATTCACAGGATTTCGCAGGATTAATTCACATGTTAATATCTCAGTCATTGCATGGCAATATTCGTCGTTTCGTCAGCTGCATTCATCGTCTCACAGCTCTCGTCCAAATCTACGTCGCGTTTATCGTTCAGAGACCCGTCTGATCTCCCACGTCGCGTCTTTCGTCCAGACCCGCTTGATCTGTACTCCGTCTAACAAGCATCAACACCTGTTGGCCAGCAGATGGCGCTCATCATCAGGCGTTCGTCATTACATAAATTTGTAAGATTGTGAAATAAGAATTTTTTTTCACTTAAAAAAATATTTCAATGTGCTATGTATTGTTTTTATAAGACAAAATGTATATGTATTATGCAGTAAATGTATTTTTATATTTTTTGGAAGTTTTTTCCTATATAATTTTTAGTATAAATAAAGGAGTGGACCATTAGACCTGCGGAATATCTTTAGGTAAATTTCATATGATTGATAGAAATTTTCCTGATGATGTTTTGCAGGCACACTGAAGCTTCTCGTGCCGAACACATTCCATGCAGATATTGACCATTCACCAGAAGCACAAACAATGATTCTATCTTCAAGTGCTTCGCATCTCTCATGCCTTGAATACTTCCATATTATATCTGCCACATTTTAGCACAGGATTAGGTAAGATGAAAATACTACTTTATTAAAAACATGATAACATTTCTATTTCCATTGACCATTTCCACTTCTCATTCTGATTATGAGATTATTTCCTCTCACTGGAGTTACATTTTTACAAGTATTTAGAAAATGGTATTCCATTTAAGATGAATTCTACTTTTTTGTAAGCTTCCAAAGAATTCCATGCCATTTGAGCTGTATCTTACTATTTTATAAGCTCGTGAAGAATTGTATTCCATTTGAGAATATTTTTAATTCATATGCTTATGACGATTCAAATTCCATCTCTGTTTTAATTCATTCTTTCGCATGGTATTGTTTACCCGTGTTTGAATTTAATTTAATTGTATTACTGTCAGTACTGTCTCATATTCAAAAAATTAATTAAAAAGAAATATTAATTATTTAAGATAGAAATAGATTTATATATTTTTATTTCCTTTTTACTTCAATATTTGTGAAACTAATATTCCATGCTATTAAAATTTTTATTTTGTATATCATTCTGGATACGAAACAAAACAGGATATATTCTTATAATGAAAGATTTCTTAAATCTAATTCTTATATAAATATAAATAAATTATTTTTCGAAAGTAAAGCTTCTGGAACTTATCGTTAAACTGTATATGTAAATTTTAAATTATTCTGAGTACTTTTATCAGTGACCTTAATTAATTTAACTTAGATTTATGTTATTTTTATTTAGTAAATACTTTAATATTATAAATATCTGAATATTTCTATGAATAAAATTTCACCGGCATTTTTATTAAAGAAACTTGGCAATCATTACATTAATCGTTTGCTAAATGCATTTTTTATTCTGAAATACTTTCTTTCAGAAAAGCTAACAATCATTATCTCTGAGTTAAACTTGCACAATCTTCCAAAACTGATTAAATAAGAAAAAACAAAACAAAAAAAAACAAAGAAAATACCACGCTCATGTTCTGAGTCTTTACGGAAACGAAAGAAGTTAATACGAAAACACATTATACGTAATTATTTAATTTCTTTTTATTATTCTTTAATCATGTGCTTTATTCCAGATGTTCTTTCATACATTAAAGTATGCTATTAACTTATTAAGCGTTTCTTTTTTCATTTTTTTGTTGACCATATTCTTCAAAAAACACAATTGTTTCTCTGTGGTTCTTTGATAAGAAAATCTAAAGCACAGGTGCAGCGTTTTTAATTGTCAATTTACTAATTGGTATCATTAATTTCTGTGGAACTCAAAACCATGAGTCGAACACAAGGAATTCTAAATTTTACTTAAACAGTCGGTTCCCAATTCTCCTAGAAGTGGAGTTGTGGCACTTCTCCACCATGATTGTTTGCCCACATACTTATATTGGCTTCGGCTTTATGACTCTCCCTTATGATCTCTGTGCGGACAACATATAATGGCGTCATAGGCAATCTTCTGGGCATATGTAATAATGAAATAAATGATGAAAAAAATCTTCAACGTGATGGTATAAATTCACTAGCTTACGGCCACTTTTTAACCGATGATAATGAAGACAAAAACGAGTAACAATAAATTTTTACTTATATTAAATTAATGAAAGGTCATGTGTTTCACTGGAAACCTTTTTGGTTATTCTTTTGAAATTAGAAAGAAAGTTTAGAGTACCACTAAAGAAGCAAATTGAGAAAGTTAAAAGACTTAATTCCTGACTTATTAAAGATAAAAAAAAAGAAGATAAAAATGAATTTGGAAGAAAAACTCATTTTTTTTACTAGGCAGATATTATCCTGAGAATTAATATGATATTAATGTGCAATTTAAATATGAAATAACAATGTTTTGAAATTGTAAAAATTTCAAAATATTTCTGTGTGACATCTACAATGGACTGTTATCTCTTTTATATATAATATATGATGCTTTGTTTCCAATAAGTGTTTGACATCTTTTGCTTTGATTTATAAATCTGTAAGATTGTGAAAAAAGAATTTTTTTTCATTTTTGAAAAATATTTCGTGATATGTATTGTTTTTATAAGACAGATTGTGTATGTATTATGCCGTAAATGTATTGTTATATTTTTTGGAATTTTTTTCCTACGTAACTTTTAGTATAAATAAAGGAGTGGACCATTTGGCCTGCGGAATATCTTTAGGTAAATTTCATATAATTGATAGAAATTTTCCTGAAGATGTTTTGCAGGCACACTGAAGCTTCTCGTGCCCAACAGATTCCATGCAGATATTGACCATTCACCAGAAGCACAAACAATGATTCTATCTTCAAGTGCTTCGCATCTCTCATGCCTTGAATACTTCCATATTATATCTGCCATATTTTAGCACAGGATTAGGTAAGATGAGAAAACTACTTTTTAAAAAAAATTATAACATTTTGTATTTCCATTGACCATTTTCATTTCTCATTCTGATTATGAGATTAATTCCTCTCGCTGGAATTACATTTTTACATGTGTTTAGAAAATCGTATTCCATTTAAGATGAATTCTACTTTTTTCAAAGCTTCCAAAGAATTCCATGCCATTTGATAATTCAAGATAGAAATGGATTTATGAATTTATATTTCACTCTTTACTTCAATATTTGTGAAACGAATATTCCATGCTATTAAAATTTTTGTTATTTCGTATATCATTCTGGATGCGAAACAAAAGAGGATATATTCTTATAATGAAAGATTTTTTAAATTTAATTCTTATATAAATAAAAATAAATTATTTTTCGAATTTAAAGCTTCTGTAGCTGATTATTAAACTGTATATGTAAAATTTTAAATTATTCTGAGTACTTTTTGTCAGTTACTTTAATTCATTTAACTTAGATTAATATTATTTTTATTTAGTAAATACTTTAATATTATAAATATCTGAATTTTTCTATGAATAACATTTTACCGACATTTTTATTAAAGAAAATTGATAATCATTAAATTAATCGTTTGCTAAATGCATTTTTTAATCTGAAATACTTTTCTTTAGAAAAGCTAACAATCATTATCCCTGAGTTAAACTTGGGCAATCTTCCAAAACTGATTAAATAAGTAAAAAAAGTAAAAAAAAATACAGAAAACAAAGAAAATAACACGCTTATTTTCTGAGTCTTTACGAAAACGAAAGAAGTTAATACGAAACCTCATTATGTGTAATTATTTCATTTCTTTTTATTATTCTTTAATCATGTGCTTTATTCCAGATGTTCTTTCATACATTAAAGTATGCTATTAACTTATTAAGCGTTTCTTTTTTCATTTTTTTGTTGACCATATTCTTCAAAAAACACAATTGTTTCTCTGTGATTCTTTGATAAGAAAATCTAAAGCACAGGTGCAGCGTTTTTAATTGTCAATTTACTAATTGGTATCATTAATTTCTGTGGAACTCAAAACCATGAGTCGAACACAAGGAATTCTAAATTTTACTTAAACAGTCGGTTCCCGATTCTCCTAGAAGTGGAGTTGTGGCACTTCTCCACCATGATTGTTTGCCCACATACTTATATTGCCTTCGACTTTATGACTCTCCCTTATGATCTCTGTGCGGACAACATATAATGGTGTCATAGGCAATCTTCTGGGCATATGTAATAATTAAATAAATGATGAAAAAAATATTGAAAGTGATGGTATAAATTCACTAGCTTACGGCCACTTTTTAACCGATGATAATGAAGACAAAAACGAGTAACAATAAATTTTTACTTATATTAAATTAATGAAAGGTCATGTGTTTCACTGGAAACCTTTTTGGTTATTCTTTTGAAATTAGAAAGAAAGTTTAGAGTACCACTAAAGAAGCAAATTGAGAAAGTTAAAAGACTTCATTCCTGACTTATTGAAGATAAAAAAAAAGAAGATAAAAATGAATTTGGAAGAAAAACTCATTTTTTTTTTACTAGGCAGATATTATCCTGAGAATTAATATGATATTAATGTGCAATTTAAATATGAAATAACAATGTTTTGAAATTGTAAAAATTTCAAAATATTTCTGTGTGACATCTACAATGGACTGTTATTGCTTTTATATATAATATATGATGCTTTGTTTCCAATAAGTGTTTGACATCTTTTGCTTTGATTTATAAATCTGTAAGATTGTGAAAAAAGTTTTTTTTCATTTTTGAAAAATATTTCGTGATATGTATTGTTTTTATAAGACAGATTGTGTATGTATTATGCCGTAAATGTATTGTTATATTTTTTGGAATTTTTTTCCTACGTAACTTTTAGTATAAATAAAGGAGTGGACCATTTGGCCTGCGGAATATCTTTAGGTAAATTTCATATAATTGATAGAAATTTTCCTGAAGATGTTTTGCAGGCACACTGAAGCTTCTCGTGCCGAACAGATTCCATGCAGATATTGACCATTCACCACAAGCACAAACAATGATTCTATCTTCAAGTGCTTCGCATCTCTCATGCCTTGAATACTTCCATATTATATCTGCCACATTTTAGCACAGGATTAGGTAAGATGAGAAAACTACTTTTTAAAAAAAATTATAATATTTTGTATTTCCATTGACCATTTTCATTTCTCATTCTGATTATGAGATTAATTCCTCTCGCTGGAATTACATTTTTACATGTGTTTAGAAAATCGTATTCCATTTAAGATGAATTCTACTTTTTTCAAAGCTTCCAAAGAATTCCATGCCATTTGATAATTCAAGATAGAAATGGATTTATGAATTTATATTTCACTCTTTACTTCAATATTTGTGAAACGAATATTCCATGCTATTAAAATTTTTGTTATTTCGTATATCATTCTGGATGCGAAACAAAAGAGGATATATTCTTATAATGAAAGATTTTTTAAATTTAATTCTTATATAAATAAAAATAAATTATTTTTCGAATTTAAAGCTTCTGTAGCTGATTATTAAACTGTATATGTAAAATTTTAAATTATTCTGAGTACTTTTTGTCAGTTACTTTAATTCATTTAACTTAGATTAATATTATTTTTATTTAGTAAATACTTTAATATTATAAATATCTGAATTTTTCTATGAATAACATTTTACCGGCATTTTTATTAAAGAAAATTGATAATCATTAAATTAATCGTTTGCTAAATGCATTTTTTAATCTGAAATACTTTTCTTTAGAAAAGCTAACAATCATTATCCCTGAGTTAAACTTGGGCAATCTTCCAAAACTGATTAAATAAGTAAAAAAAGTAAAAAAAAATACAGAAAACAAAGAAAATAACACGCTTATTTTCTGAGTCTTTACGAAAACGAAAGAAGTTAATACGAAACCTCATTATGTGTAATTATTTCATTTCTTTTTATTATTCTTTAATCATGTGCTTTATTCCAGATGTTCTTTCATACATTAAAGTATGCTATTAACTTATTAAGCGTTTCTTTTTTCATTTTTTTGTTGACCATATTCTTCAAAAAACACAATTGTTTCTCTGTGGTTCTTTGATAAGAAAATCTAAAGCACAGGTGCAGCGTTTTTAATTGTCAATTTACTAATTGGTATCATTAATTTCTGTGGAACTCAAAACCATGAGTCGAACACAAGGAATTCTAAATTTTACTTAAACAGTCGGTTCCCGATTCTCCTAGAAGTGGAGTTGTGGCACTTCTCCACCATGATTGTTTGCCCACATACTTATATTGCCTTCGGCTTTATGACTCTCCCTTATGATCTCTGTGCGGACAACATATAATGGCGTCATAGGCAATCTTCTGGGCATATGTAATAATTAAATAAATGATGAAAAAAATCTTGAAAGTGATGGTATAAATTCACTAGCTTACGGCCACTTTTTAACCGATGATAATGAAGACAAAAACGAGTAACAATAAATTTTTACTTATATTAAATTAATGAAAGGTCATGTGTTTCACTGGAAACCTTTTTGGTTATTCTTTTGAAATTAGAAAGAAAGTTTAGAGTACCACTAAAGAAGCAAATTGAGAAAGTTAAAAGACTTCATTCCTGACTTATTGAAGATAAAAAAAAAGAAGATAAAAATGAATTTGGAAGAAAAACTCATTTTTTTTTTACTAGGCAGATATTATCCTGAGAATTAATATGATATTAATGTGCAATTTAAATATGAAATAACAATGTTTTGAAATTGTAAAAATTTCAAAATATTTCTGTGTGACATCTACAATGGACTGTTATTGCTTTTATATATAATATATGATGCTTTGTTACCAATAAGTGTTTGACATCTTTTGCTTTGATTTATAAATCTGTAAGATTGTGAAAAAAGTTTTTTTTCATTTTTGAAAAATATTTCGTGATATGTATTGTTTTTATAAGACAGATTGTGTATGTATTATGCCGTAAATGTATTGTTATATTTTTTGGAATTTTTTTCCTACGTAACTTTTAGTATAAATAAAGGAGTGGACCATTTGGCCTGCGGAATATCTTTAGGTAAATTTCATATAATTGATAGAAATTTTCCTGAAGATGTTTTGCAGGCACACTGAAGCTTCTCGTGCCGAACAGATTCCATGCAGATATTGACCATTCACCACAAGCACAAACAATGATTCTATCTTCAAGTGCTTCGCATCTCTCATGCCTTGAATACTTCCATATTATATCTGCCACATTTTAGCACAGGATTAGGTAAGATGAGAAAACTACTTTTTAAAAAAAATTATAATATTTTGTATTTCCATTGACCATTTTCATTTCTCATTCTGATTATGAGATTAATTCCTCTCGCTGGAATTACATTTTTACATGTGTTTAGAAAATCGTATTCCATTTATGATGAATTCTACTTTTTTCAAAGCTTCCAAAGAATTCCATGCCATTTGATAATTCAAGATAGAAATGGATTTATGAATTTATATTTCACTCTTTACTTCAATATTTGTGAAACGAATATTCCATGCTATTAAAATTTTTGTTATTTCGTATATCATTCTGGATGCGAAACAAAAGAGGATATATTCTTATAATGAAAGATTTTTTTTTCTTTTTTCTTCAAAGACTTTTAGGATAAATAAAGGAGTGGACCATTAGACCTGCGGAATATCTTTAGGTAAATTTCATATAATTGATAGAAATTTTCCTGATGATGTTTTGCAGGCACACTGAGGCTTCTTGTGCCGAACATCTTTCATGCAGATATTGACCAGTCATCACAAGCAGAAGCATATGATTCTATCTTCAAGTGCTTCGCATCTGTCATGCCTTAAACACTTCCATATATCTGTTACATTTGAGCAGAAGACTAGGTAAGATAAAAATACTACTTTATTAAAAAAATGATAACATTTTGTATTTCCATTGACAATTTTCATTTCTCATTCTGAATATAAGATTATTTCCTCTCGCTATAGTTACATTTTTACAAGTGTTTAACAAGGCGTATTTCATTTAAGATGAATTCTACTTTTTTGTAAGCTTCCAAAGAATTCCATGCCACTTGAGCTGCATCTTACTATTTTATAAGCTCATGAAGAGTCGTATTCAATTTGAGAATATTATTTCTTTATATGCCTATGACGATTCAAATTCTAACTTTGTTTCAATTCATTCTTTTGCTTGGTTTTGTTTACCTCTGTTTCAATTTAATTTAATTCTATTACTCTCAGAACTGTCTCTTATTAAAAAAATTAATTAAAACGAAATATTAATAATTTAAGATAGAAGTAGATTTATATATTTTTATTTCACTCTTTACTTCAATATTTGTGAAACTAATCTTTCATGCTATTAAAATTTTTGGTATTTCGTATATGATTCTGAATGCGAAACAAAAAAAGATGTATTCTTATAATGAAAGTTGAATTCTTTTATAAATATAAATAAATTATTTTTCGAAAGTAAAGCTTCTGGAACCGTTTATTAAACTGTATATGTAAAATTTTAAATTATTCTATGTACTTTTATCAGTGACTTTAATGAATTTAACTTTGATTAATGTTATTTTTATTTATTAAATAATTTAATATTATAAATATCCGAATATTTCTATGAATAAAATTTTACCGGTTTTTTATCAAAGAAACTTGGCAATTATGACATTAATCGTTTGCTAAATGCATTTTTTTAATCTGAAATATTTTCAGAAAAGCTAACAATTATTATTTCTGAGTTAAATTTGGGCAATTTTCCAAAATTAATTAAATGAGTAACAAAAAAATAAAAATTACAGAAAACAAAGAAAATAACACACTTATGTTCTCAGTCTTTGCAAAAACGAAAGAAGTTAATACAAAAGCTTATTATACGTAATCATTTCATTTCTTTTTATTATTCTTTAATCATTTGCTTTATTTTAGAGGTTCTTTCATGCATTAAAGTTTGCTATTAACTTATTAAGCGTTTCTTTTTTTTGTTGACCATATTCTTCAAAAAACACAATTGTTTCTCTGTGGTTCTTTAATCAGAAATTCTAAAGTATAGGTATAGCGTTTTTAATAGTAAATTTACTAATTGCTGTCATTAATTTCAATGGAACTCAAAACCATGAGTCGAACACAAGGAATTCTAAATTTTATTTACTGTTATGATTTCTGCATTGATTAATTTGAATATTTACCAATTTTTTCTTCTCCAGTTATTGGTATATCTTCCCATTATGCCTTCTTTAGAGTATCCTTCGTTTGCATTGTGATAAAAGCAAATATGTGTTTTAGATTTCTTTCTTTTGATCTGTCAAGACAAAACTTTATAGAAGATTTGCTATTTTTGTGTCAGAATCAAATACAAATGTCATTTTTGTGTTCCTTCTTACCTTCTTCTATACGAAGAATACAAAGAGAATATATTGTAATCTTCAAAAAATTCGAATTCAAGATTTTGACAAATCTCCACGTTTCAGACCTTCCTACGTCCAAAAAACACATTTCTGAGATTATGTCTGCCAGCCTGCCTGCCTCCCAGTGCCACAACTCAAAAATGCTTTTAGCTAACAGCCAGACAGATGGACTTTCTTTGAACAGATTGTATTCAAAATTTGATAGAAATCTGAAAATTTGGTGTAAACATCCAAATTTAAATCGTCTAGCTCAAAGCGTCTTTACATTATCTTTGTCACAGATAGACAGATGGAAATTTTCCAAAAATATTTTTTCCTGGAAATGATCGAAATCTCGAGTTTGAATTTTTGGATCATAACTGTACTTTTCCTATACTACATATACGAGAAGTAGAAAGACAAAAAAATAAAATAAGGAAAACTTACTAAAAATTTGAGTTAAGAATTTCAAAAATATTACTTACAAAAATCTCAGGTATAAACTAAGCAGTCTTTTCTTGAGCATCTAGAGAATTACCAAAATAATAAACTGATAAAAATTTATATTTTTTTCAAAATACAGAATAAATTAAGATTTACGACAGTATAATTTCGTCTTCTACTACGAAAAACTATTAAACAAGTAGTGCAAAATTCTATTAGTTTTTATCAGTTTTTAAGCTGCAAAAGAATATAATTGCATTAAATACAGGATAGCTTCATTTTCTTCTAACAAAATAGACAACCAAAAAATTAGCCTTATAGTTTCTTCTCTTCCCTTTAATTACCAGCTTTAGCAAAGATAATTCCGGACAAGGCTTAATGAAGTGTAATGTACTAATTAATCACTTAATTATCTTTTTTGCCCCATCATAATCTCTCTGCCTTTGGGGCACAGGCTCAACCGTAAAAAGGACGAGGAATAGTTCGAAAGAACCTATATCCCCAAACCCACAGGCCTTACCCCGGTGGTCGCTATTATTAGAAGATTAATTCAGTGAATCGAAAAGATTCTGCATGAGTACCATTTAGGTATTCTCTTTTCTATCATTTAGTTATTCTGGCGCGTCTTTTTAAACTGAATTCTTTTAAAGACGGGTTAATGTATTTGTTTCATTATTTGGGTCTCTGTGGGATTAATGGTTAAATTGAGATTTCGAAATTAGGTATGGCTATCAAGAATGCGAAGCTTAAGATCTATTGGAATCTTTTCTTAGCTTGAAAGTGTTTAGTTATCACTCTTTTAAAAGATTTTATAATTTTGGAAGATTATTTTTTCTTTCTCGTAAGTGAAAATATAACAATCGTCGAAAAATTCAAGCTCTAGATTTTGACGAATCTACCAAGTTTCAGACCCCCTGAGTTGGAAAATGTCCTTGTGTCTGTACGATAAAGACGACTCAAAATCTCTTTGAGCTAGAGATCTAAGGTAAACAGTCGTTACACTAAATTTTCAGATTTCTATGAAATATTGTTCATGTACGTCTGTTCGGCTGTTTGAATATAAGTTTACACGATAACTATAAAACGAAGAAAACTAGACAGATAAATTTATTGTTAAACATCTATAGTTTAGATACCTGTTATGCCTTCAGTTTTCCCTATAGTTTTTAACATCAATAGTTGAGACACTTGTAAAATTCCGAGCCAACAAAAACAATGGTTGACCGTCTGTCGGTCTGTTCTTTCAGAAATATTGAAAGAAAATTTGAGTCAATTTCCGCTATATTAATTTCAGTATAAATGCTGCCAAAATTCAGTTCTGAACGTAAAATTTTTTTCCGATTTAAATAATTATAATTTTTATTGTTGCAAAATGGTGCTTTAATAGATATTTTTCATTCACTGCAAACTTTTTAAACATTTCCTAAAAACATCTTCAAAGTGATGGTATAAATTCACTAGCTAACGGCCACTTTTTAATCGATGACAATGAAGACAATAACGAGTAACAATAAATTAATACTTTTATTAAATTAATAAAAGATCATGTGTTTCACTGGAAAAGATTTTGATGGTTCTTTTCGAATTAGAAAGAAAATTTAAAGCACCACCGAAGAAGCAAATTGAGAAATTTAAAAGAAAATACTTCATTCCTGATTTCTGAAAGACCAAAAAAAAAAAAAAAAAAAAAAAAAAAAAAATAAATAAATAAAAATGAATTTGGAAGAAAAACGGATGTGTTACCAGGCGGATATTATCCTGAGAATAAATATGATATTAATGTGTAATTTAAATATGAAATTAGTTATTTTTCGAAATTGTATTAATTTCAAAATATTTCTGTATGACATCTACATTGGACTGTTATTGCTTTTATATATAATATATGATGCTGTGTTTCCAATAAGTGTTTGACATCTTTTGCTTTGATTTATAAATTTGTAAGATTGTGAAATAAGAATTTTTGAAAAATATTTCAATGTGCTATGTATTGTTTTTATAAGACAAAATGTATATGTATTATGCAGTAAATGTATTGTTATATTTTTTGGAAATTTTTCCTATATAACTTTTAGTAGAAATAAAGGAGTGGACCATTAGACCTGCGGAATATCTTTAGGTAAATTTCATATAATTGATAGAAATTTTCCTGAAGATGTTTTGCAGGCACATTGAAGCTTCTTGTGCTGAACAGATTCCATGCAGATATTGATCATTCACCACAAGCAAAAACAATGATTCTATCTTCAGGTGCTTCGCATCTCTCATGCCTTGAATACTTCCATATTATATCTGCCACATTTTAGCACAGGATTAGGTAAGATGAGAATACTACTTTTAAAAAAAAATGATTACATTTTGTATTTGCATTGACCATTTTCATTTCTCATTCTGATTATGAGATTAATTCCTCTCGCTGGAATTACATTTTTATATGTGTTTAGAATATCGTACTCCATTTAAGATGAATTCTACTTTTTCGAAAGCTTCCAAAGAATTCCATGCCATATGATAATTTAAGATAGAAATAGATTTATAAATTTATATTTCACTCTTTACTTCAATATTTGTGAAACAAATATTCCATGCTATTATAATTTTTGTTATTTCGTATATCATTCAGGATGCAAAACAAAAGAGGATATATTCTTAAAATGAAAGATTTCTTAAATTTAATTCTTATATAAATATAAACAAATTATTTTTCGAAAGTAAAGCCTCTGGAGCTGATTATTAAACTGTATATGTAAAATTTTAAATTATTTTAAGTACTTTTATCAGTTACTTTAATTAATTTAACTAAGATTTATGTTATTTTTATTTAGTAAATACTTCAGTATTATAAATATCTGAATTTTCGATGAAAGAAATTACATCCGCAATTTTATTAAAGAAACTTGGCAATAATTACATTAATCGTTTGCTAAATGCATTTTTTAATCTGAAATACTTTCTTTCAGAAAAGCTAACAATCATTATCTCTGAGTTAAACTTGGGCAATCTTCAAAAACTGATTAAAAGAGTAAAAAAAAAAAATTAAAAAAAATAATAATACAGAAAACAAAGAAAATCGCACGCTCATGTTCAGTCTCTGCAAAAACGAAAGAAGTTAATACAAAACTTCAATCTACGTCATTATTTCATTTCTTTTTATTATTCTTTAATCGTTTGCTTTATTCCAGATGTTCTTTCACACATTAAAGTATGCTATTAACTTATTAAGCCTTTCTTTTTTTTGTTGACCATATTCTTCAAAAAACTCAATTGTTTCTCTATGGTTCTTGAATCAGAAAATCTCAAGCACAGGTACAGCGTTTTTAATTGTAAATTTACTAATTGGTATCATTAATTTCTGTGGAACTCAAAATCATGAGTCGAACACAAGGTATTCTAAATTTTATTTACACAGTTGGTTCCCGATTCTCTTAGAAGTGCAGCTGTGGCACTTTTCCGCCTTACAGTAGGCCATGATTGTTCTCCCACATACTTATATTGGCTTGCGCTTTATGACTCTCCGTTATGTTCTCTGTTCGGACAAATGAACTTTTTGATGTTACTCATCTTTTACTCTACACTTGTGTTTTTGAACTATAAATTTCAGAAATATTGGAAGGCAGGAGATCTAATGGCGTCATAGCCAATCAACTGGGCATTTGAACAAATAAATAAATGATGAAAAACATCTTAAAAGTAATAGTAATTTCATTATCTTACGGCCACTTTTAAATCGATGACAATTAAGACAATAACGAGTAATAATAAATTTTTACTTTTATTAAATTAATAAAAGTTCATGTGTTTTACTGGAAAAATTTTTATTGATTCTTTTCAAATTAGAAAGAAAATTTAAAGTACCACCAATGAAGCAAATTGAGAAAGTTAAAAGACTTCATTCCTGACTTATTAAAGACCAATAAAAGAAGATAAAAATGAATTTGGAAGAAAAACTCGATGTTTTACTAGGCGTATATAATTCTAAGAATTAATGTGATATCAATATGCAATTTAAATATGAAATAACAATGTTTTGTAATTGTATAAATTTCAAAATATTTCTGTATGACGACTACAATGGACTGTTATTGCTTTTATATATAATATATGATGTTATGTTTCCAATAAGTGTTTGACATCTTTTGCTTTGATTTATAAATTTGTAAGATTGTGAAAAAAGAATTTTTTTCATTTTTGAAAAATATTTCAATGTGCTATGTATTGTTTTTATAAGAGAAAATGTATATGCATTATGCAGTAAATGTATTGTTATATTTTTGGTAAATTTTTTCCTACGTAACTTTTAGTATAAATAAAGGAGTGGACCATTAGACCTGCGGAATATCTTTAGGTAAATTTCATATAATTGATAGAAATATTCCTGATGATGTTTTGCAGGCACACTGAGGCTTCTTGTGCCGAACATTCTTCATGCAGATATTGACCAGTCACCACAAGCAGAAGCACATGATTCTATCTTCAAGTGCTTCGCATCTGTCATGCCTTAAACACTTCCATATATCTGTTACATTTGAGCAGAAGACTAGCTAAGATAAAAATACTATTTTTTTTAAAAAAAATTTATAATATTTTGTATTTCCATTGACAATTTTTATTTTTCATTCTGATTATGAGATTAATTCCTCTCGCTGGAATTACATTTTTAAATGTGTTTAAAAATCCATTTAAGATGAATTCTACTTTTTTGTAAGCTTCCAAAGGATTCCATGCCATTTTATAATTTAAGATAGAAATAGATTCATAAATTTATATTTCACTGTTTACTGCAATATTTGTGAAAAGAATATTCCATGCTATTTAAATGTTTGTTAATTCGTATATCATTCTGGATGTGAAACAAAAGAGGATGTATTCTTTTAATGAAAGATTTCTTAAATTTAATTCTTATATAATAGGAATAAATTATTTTTCAAAAGTAAATCTTCGGGAACCGATTATTAAACTGTATATGTAAAATTTTAAATTATTCTGAGTACTTTTATCAGTTACTGTAATTAATTTAACTTAGATTTATGTTATTTTTATTTAGTAAATACTTTAATATTATAATTATCTGAATGTATCTATGAATAAAATGTTACCGGCATTTTTATTAAAGAAACTATGGAATCATTACATTAATCGTTTGCTAAATGCATTTTTTAATAAGAAACACCTCTTTTCAGCAAAAGCTAACAATCATTATCTCTGAGTTAAACTTGGGAAATCTTACAAAACTGATTAAATAAGTAAAAAAAAAAAAAAAAAAAAAAAAAACAGAAAGCAAAGAAAATGACACCCTCATGTTCTTAGTCTTTACGAAAACGAAAGAAGTTAATACGAAACCTCATTATACTTAATTATTTCATTGCTTTTTATTATTCTTTAATCATTTGTTTTATTCCAGATGTTCTTTCATATATTAAAATATGCTATTAACTTATTAAGCCTTTCTTTTTCTTTTTTTTGTGGACCATATTCTTCAAAAAACACAATTGTTTCTCTGTGGTTCTTTAATCAGAAAATCTGAAGCACCGGTACAGCGTTTTTAATTGTAAATTTACTAATTGGTATCATAATTTTCTGTGGAACTCAAAACCATGAGTCGAACACAAGGAATTCTAAATTTTATTTACACAGTTGGTTCCCGAATGTTCTAGAAGTGCAGCTGTGGCACTTTTCCGCCATGATTGTTTGCCCACTTACTTTAATTGGCTTGGCCTTTATGACTCTCCCTTATGTTCCCTGTGCGGACAACATCCAATGGCGTCATAGCCAATCTTCTGAGCATTTGTTATAAATAAATAAATGATGAAAAACGTCTTAAAGTGATGGTATAAATTCACTAGCGTACGGCCACTTTTTAAACCAATGACAATGAAGACAATAACGAGTAACAATAAATTTTTGCTTTTATTAAATTAATGAAAGGTAATGTGTTTCACTGGAAACTGTTTTTGGTTATTCTTTTCAAATTAGAAAGAAAATTTGGAGTACCACTAAAGAAGCAAATTGAGAAAGTTAAAAGATTTCATTCGTGACTTATTAAAGATAAAAAAAAAAGATAAAAATGAATTGGGAAGAAAAACTCGATGTCTTAATAGGTGGATATTATCCTGAGAAATAATGTGGAAATTAAATATGAAATAACTATGTTTTGAAATTGTATTAATTTGAAAATATTTCTGTATGACATCTACAATGGACTGTCTTTGTTTTTATATATAATACATGATGTTATGTTTACAATAAGTGTTTGACATCTTTTGCTTTGATTTATAAATTTGTAAGGTTGTAAAATAAGTATTTTTTCATTTCTGAAAAATATTTTAATGTGCTATGTATTGTTTTTATAAGACAAAATGTGTATGTAATATGAAGTAAATGTATTGTTATATTTATTGTAAATTTTTTCCTACGTAACTTTTAGTATAAATAAAGGAGTGCACCATTTGGCCTGCAGGATATCATCGGTATATTTCATATAATTGATAGAAATATTCCTGATGATGTTTTGCAGGCACACTGAGGCTTCTTGTGCCGTACATCTTTCATGCAGATATTGACCAGTCACCACAAGCAGAAGCACATGATTCTATCTTCAAGTGCTTCGCATCTCTCATGCCTTGAACACTTCTATATTATATCTGTCACATTTGAGCAGAAGACTAGGTAAGATAAAAATACTACTTTATTAAAAATTTTTTTTTCATTTTTGAAAAATATTTCAATGTGCTATGTATTGTTTGTATAAGACAAAATATAAATGTATTATGCAGTAAATGTATTGTTATATTTTTTGGAAATTTTTTCCTTTGTAACTTTTAGTATAAATAAAGGAGTGGACCATTAGGCCTGCAGAATTTCCTTTGGTATTTTTCATATAATTGATAGAAAAATTCCTGAGGATGTTTTACAGGCACACTGAAACTTCTTGTGCCGAACATGTTCTATGCAGATATTGACCAGTCACCACAAGCGCAAGTAATGATTCTATGTTCAAGTGTTTCGCATCTCTCATGCTTTAAACACTTCCATATATCTGTTACATTTGAGCAGAAGACTAGGTAAGATAAAAATACTTATTTATTAAAAAAATGATAACATTAATGATCCATTGACCATTTTTATTTCTCTTTCTGATTATGGGATTATTTCCTCTCGCTGGATTTACATTTTTACGAGTGTTTAGAAAATCGTATTCCATTTAAGATGCATTCTACTTTTTTGTAAGCTTCCAAAGAATTCCATGCTATTTGAGCTGCATCTTACTATTTTATAAACTCGTGAAGAATCGTATTCCATTTAAGAATATATGCTTAATATGCCTAAGACGATTCATATTCCATCTTTGTTTCAATTCGTTCTTTCGCATGGTTTTCTTTACCTGTGTTTCAATTTAATTTAATTCTATTACTCTCAGTAATGTCTTTTATTTAAAGAATTAATTAAAAAGAAATATTAATAATTTAAGAGAGAAATAGATTTGTATTTTTTAATTTTACACTTTACTTCATTATTTATGAAACTAATATTTCATGGTATTAAAATTTTTGTTATTTCGTATATCATTCTCGATGCGAAACAAAAGAGAATATATTCTTATAATGAAAGATTTCTTAAATTTTATTCTTATATAATTATAAATAAATTATCTTTCTAAAGTAAAACTTTTGGAGCTGATTATTAAACTGTATATGTAAAATTTTTAATTATTCTGAGTACGTTTATCAATGACTTTAATTAATGAGGTAACCGACTACGTTCAAAGGAATATTTTTGAAAAATTGGATTTTTAAAAAAAATATTTATTGTTTTTAGATGTATTGTCAACTATAAACACTATAAATACAAAAAAATTATTTGGAAATATAATATATTTGGAAAAAAGGAAAACTTGTAGTAAATTTTAATGAAATTTAACCAAAACGTCTAACACTCTACACAAAATTGTAGCAATCCTATTTTTCGTTGTACACAAGTTATAGAATATACTGATGAATGAAATGAACCAAAATCTAACAGACATTTTGTGATTCAAAGAAATTATGGGTAAAAATATACTTATATATACATTTTTTTCCATAAATTTACAACTTAATCTTTCTAAAAACACCTATAAAGGAAAAAGTATTTCACCAACAATAAAACTTTTGTTCATTTTATTGCCCACAGTATTTAAAACACACACTGAAATTTTTTTGTAAATACCTCTATTAGTTTTTGAGATATCATGTTAACGGTGGATAATTTTAATAAAAATTAAAGTTTGAGAAAATTGAAGTTAAAGAAAAATTTTAGCTAAAAAATTGTTTAAAATTCTCCTGTATGATAGGTCAGACCTTCCTTTTCCTAGAAAATACTATTTTGGAAAGAGGAAAGTCTGAACTACAAGAAAAATTAATAAAAAAAGAATTCGACAGTGTGGTCGAAAACCAGTGTTTCTAACGTAGTCGGATACCTTAACTTAGATTTATGTTATTTTTATTTAATAAATACTTTAATACTATCAATATCTGAATATTTCTATCAATGAAATTTTACCGGCATTTTTACTAAAGAAACTTGGCAATCATTACATTAATTGTTTGCTAAATGCATTTTTTAATCTGAAATACTTTTTTTCAGAAAAGCTAACAATCATTATCTCTGAGTTAAACCTGGGCAATCTTCCAAAACTCGAACATTCTGAGTCGAATAACCCGTGCGTGTCATAAATAAGGCCCGAATAAGGCGTGTCAAAAAAAAAAAAAAAAACAGAAAACAAATAAAATAACACACTTATGTTCTCAGTCTTTGCAAAAACGAAAGAAGTTAATACAAAACTTCATTCTACGTAATTATTTCATTTCTTTTTATTATTCTTTAATCATTTGCTTTATTCCAGATGTTCTTTCATACATTAAAGAATGCTATTAGCTTATTTAGCGTTTCTTTTTTCTTTTTATTGTTGTCTATATTTTTTAAAAAACACAATTATTTCTCTGCGGTTCTTGAATCAGAAAATCTAAAGCACACTACAGCGTTTTTAATTGTATATTTACTAATTGGTATCATTAATTTCTGTGGAACTCAAAACCATGAATCGAACACAAGGAATTCTAAATTTTACTTACACAGTTGGTTCCCGACTCTCCTACAAGTGCAGCTGTGGCACTTCTCCGTCATGATTGTTTGCCCACATACTTATATTGGCTTCGGATTTATGACTCTCCCTTATGATCTCTGTGCGGACAACATATAATGGCGTCATAGGCAATCTTCTGGGCATATCTACAGGACATGATTGTTTGTCCACATACTTATATTGGCTTGGGCTTTGTGACTCTCCCTTATGTTCTAACTGCGGACAACATCAACTTTTTGATGCTACTCATCTTGACTTGTGCTCTACACTTGTGTTTTTAAACTGTAAAGTTCAGAAATATTGGAAGGCAGGAGATCTAATGGCGTCATAGCCAACCTTATGGGCATTTGCAACAAATAAATAAATGATGAAAAACATCTTGAAAGTAATGGTATAAATTCACTAGTTTACGGCCAATTTTTAATCAATGACTATGTAGACAATAACGAGTAACAATAAATTTTTACTTTTATAAAATTAATGAAAGGTCATGTGTTTCACGGGAAACCGGTTTAGTGATTTTTTTTCAAATTAGAAAGAAAATTTAAAGTACCACCAAACATGCAAATTGAGAACGTTAAAATATAAACTTCATTCCTGACTTATTAAAGAAAAGATTTTGGTGATTCTTTTCAAATTTGAAAGATAATTTAAAGCACCACCGAAGAAGCAAATTGAAAAATTTAAAAGAAAATACTTCATTCCTAATTTCTGAAAGACCAAAAAAAAAAAAAAAAAGAAAAAAAAGAAGAAGAAGATAAAAATGAATTTGGAAGAAAAACTCGGATGTTTTACTAGGCGGATATTATCCTGAGAATAAATGTGATATTAATGTGCAATTTAAATATAAAATTAGTTCTGTTTCGAAATTGTATTAATTTCAAAATATTTCTGTATGACATCTACAATGGACTGTTATTGGTTTTATATATAATATATGATGCTGTGTTTCCAATAAGTGTTTGACATCTTTTGCTTTGATTTATATTTATATATTGTGTATGTATTATGCCGTAAATGTATTGTTATATTTTTGGGAATTTTTTTCCTACGTAACTCTTAGTATAAATAAAGGAGTGGACCATTTGGCCTGCGGAATATCTTTAGGTAAATTTCATATAATTGATAGAAATTTTCCTGAAGATGTTTTGCAGGCACACTGAAGCTTCTTGTGCCGAACAGATTCCATGCAGATATTGACCATTCACCACAAGCACAAACAATGATTCTATCTTCAAGTGCTTCGCATCTCTCATGCCTTGAATACTTCCATATTATATCTGCCACATTTTAGCACAGGATTAGGTAAGATGAGAAAACTACTTTTTAAAAAAAATTATAACATTTTGTATTTCTATTGACCATTTTCATTTCTCATTCTGATTATGAGATTAATTCCTCTCGCTGGAATTACATTTTTACATGTGTTTAGAAAATCGTATTCCATTTAAGATGAATTCTACTTTTTTCAAAGCTTCCAAAGAATTCCATGCCATTTGATAATTCAAGATAGAAATGGATTTATGAATTTATATTTCACTCTTTACTTCAATATTTGTGAAACGAATATTCCATGCTATTAAAATTTTTGTTATTTCGTATATCATTCTGGATGCGAAGCAAAAGAGGATATATTCTTATAATGAAAGATTTTTTAAATTTAATTCTTATATAAATAAAAATAAATTATTTTTTGAATTTAAAGCTTCTGTAGCTGATTATTAAACTGTATATGTAAAATTTTAAATTATTCTGAGTACTTTTTATCAGTCACTTTAATTATATTTAACTTAGATTAATATTATTTTTATTTAGTAAATACTTTAATATTATAAATATCTGAATTTTTCTATGAATAACATTTTACCGGCATTTTTATTAAAGAAAATTGATAATCATTAAATTAATCGTTTGCTAAATGCATTTTTTAATCTGAAATACTTTTCTTTAGAAAAGCTAACAATCATTATCCCTGAGTTAAACTTGGGAAATCTTCCAAAACTTATTAAATACGTAGAAAAAAAAAATACATAAAACAAAGAAAATAACACGCTTATTTTCTGAGTCTTTACGAAAACGAAAGAAGTTAATACGAAACCTCATTATGTGTAATTATTTCATTTCTTTTTATTATTCTTTAATCATTTGCTTTATTCAGATGTTCTTTCATACATTAAAATATGCTATTAACTTATTAAGCGTTTCTTTTTACATTTTTTTTTGTTGACTATATTCTTCAAAAAACACAATGGTTTCTCTGTGGTTCTTTAATCAGAAAATCCAAAGCACAGGTACATCGTTTTTAATTGTAAATTTACTAATTGGTATCGTTAATTTTTGTGAAACACAAAATCATGAGTCGAACACAAGGAATTCTAAATTTTATTTACACAGTTGGTTCCCGATTCTTCTAGAAGTGCAGGAGTGGCACTTTTTCGCCTTACTACAAGACATGATTGTTTGTCCGCATACTTATATTGTCTTGCGCTTTATGACTCTCCCTTTTGTTCTTTTTTCGGACAACATCAACTTTTTGATTCTACTCATCTTGTGCTCTACACTTGTGTTTTTAAACTGTAAAGTTCAAAAATATTGGAAGGCAGGAGATCTAATGGCGTCATAGCTAATCTTCTGGGCATTTGTAACAAATAAATAAATGATGAAAAGCATCTTCAAATTGATGGTATAAATTCATTAGCTTGCGGCCACTTTTTTATCGATGACAATGAAAACAATAACGAGTAACAATAAATTTTTACTTTTTTTAAATTAATAAAAGATCATGTGTTTTACTGGAAAACATTTTAGTGATTCTTTTCAAATTAGAAAGAAAATTTAGAGTACCACCAAAGAAGCAAATTTTGAAAGTTAAAAAACTTCATTCCTGACTAATTAAAGACCAATAAAAGAAGATAAAAATGAATTTGGAAGAAAAACTCGATATTTTACTAGGCGTATATAATTCTGAGAATTAATGTGATATTAATATGCAATTTAAATATGAAATAACTATGTTTTGTAATTTTATAAATTTCAAAATATTTCTATATAACATCTGCAATGGACTGTGATTGCTTTTATATATAATATACGATGCTTTGTTTCCAATAAGTGTTTGACATCTATTGCTTTGATTTATAAATCTGTAAGATTGTGAAAAAAGAATTTTTTTCATTTTTGAAAAATATTTCGTGATATGTATTGTTTTTATAAGACAGATTGTGTATGTATTATGCCGTAAATGTATTGTTATATTTTTTGGAATTTTTTTCCTACGTAACTTTTAGTATAAATAAAGGAGTGGACCATTAGTCCTGCGGAATATCTTCAGGTAAATTTCATATAATTGATAGAAATTTTCCTGATGATGTTTTGCAGGCACACCGAGTCTTCTTGTGCCGAACATCTTTCATTCAGATATTGACCAGTCATCACAAGCAGAAGCATATGATTCTATCTTCAAGTGCTTCGCATCTCTCATGCCTTGAACACTTCCATATATCTGTTACATTTGAGCAGAAGACTAGGTAAGATAAAATTACTACTTTATTAAAAAAAAAATAACATTTTGTATTTTCATTGACCATTTTCATTTCTCATTCTGAATATGAGGTTATTTCCTCTCGCTGGAGTGACATTTTTACAAGTGTTTAGAAAATCATATTCCTTTTCAGATTCATTGCACTTTTTTGGAAGCTTCCAAAGAATTCCATGCCATTTGAGCTGCATCTTACAATTTTATATGTTCAAGAAGAATCGTATTCAATTTGAGAATATTATTGCTTTATATGCTTATGACGATTCAAATTCCATCTTTGTTTCAATTCATTCTTTCGCATGGTTTTGTTTACCCGTGTTTGAATTTAATTTAATTCTATTACTTTCTTTACTGTCTCTTATTTAAAAAATTAATTAAAAAGAAATATTAATAATTTAAAATAGAAATAGACTTATATATTTTTATTTCACTCTTTAGTTCAATATTTGTGAAACTAATATTCCATGCTATTAAAATTTTTGTTATTTCGTATATCATTTTGGATGCGAAACAAAAGAGGATGTATTCTTATGATGAAAGATTTTTTAAATTTCTTTTATTAATCCAAATAAATTATTTTTCGGAAGTAAAGCTTCTGGAGCTGATTATTAAACTGTATATGTAAAATTTTAAATTATTCTGAGTATTTTTATGAGTGAATTTAATTAATTTAACTTAGATTATATTATTTTTATTTAGTAAATACTTTAATATTATAAATATCTGAATATTTCTATGAATAAAATTTTACCGCCATTTTTATCAAAGAAACTTGGCAATAATAACGTTTATCATTTGCTAAATGCATTTTTTAAATCAGAAATACTTTTTTCAGAAAATCTAACAATTATTATCTCTAAGGTAAACGTGTGCAATCTTCCAAAATTGATTACATGAGTAACAATATATATATATATATATAGGAAACAAAGAAAATGACACACTTATGTTCTCAGTCTTTGCAAAAACGAAAGAAGTTAATACAAAACCTCATTATACGTAATTATTTCATTACTTTTTATTATTCTTTAATCATTTGCTTTATTCCAGATCTTCTTTCATGCATTCAAGTATGCTATTAACTTATTAAGCAAATATGTGTTTTAGATTTCGTTGTTTTGATCTGTCAAGACAAAACTTTATAGAAGATTTGCAGTTTTTGTGTCAGGATCAAATAAAAATCTTATTTTTACGTTCCTTCTTACCTTCTTCTATACGAAGAATACAAAGAGAAGATATTTTAATTTTCAAAAAATTCGAACTCAAGATTTTGAGAAATTTGTTTCAGACCTGCCTACGTCCAAAAAACACATTTCTGAAATTATGTCTGCCTGCCTCAATGTGCCACAACTCAGAAATGCTTTTAGCTAACAGCCAGACAGATGGATTTTCTTTGATCAGATTGTATTCAAAATTTGATAGAAATCTGAAAATTTGGTGTAAACATGCCAAATTTAAATCGTCTAGCTCAAAGCGTCTTTAAATTATTTTTGTCACAGATGGACAGATGGCAATTTTCCAAAAATGTTTTTTCGAACGCGGAAGAAGTCTATAACCCGGAAATAGTCAAAATCTCGAGTTCGAATTTTTGGATCATTACTGTACTTTTTCTATACTATATATACGAGAAGTAGAAAGATAAAAAAATAAAATAAGGAAAATTTACTAAAAGTTTGAGTTAAGAATTTGAAAAATATTACTTACAAAAATCTCAGGTATAAACTGAACAGTCTTTCTTGAGCATCTAGAGAATTACTAAAAATAATAAACTGATAAAAATTTATATTTTTTTCAAAGTACAAAATAAATTAAGTTTTACCACAATATAATTTCGTCTTCTATTACGAAAAACTATTAAACAAGTAGTGCGAAATTCCATTAGTTTTTATCAGTTTTTAAGCTGCAAAAGAATATAATTGCATTAAATACAGGATAGCTTCATTTTCTTCTAACAAAATAAATATTCAAAAATTTAGCCCCATAGTTTCTTCTCTTCTCTTTAATTACCAGCTTTAGCAAAGGCAATTCCGGATAAGGCGTAATGAAGTGTAATGCACTAATTAATCACTTAATTATCTTTTTTGCCATCATAATCTCTTCCCCCTTTGTGGCACAGGCTCAACCGTAAAAGAATGAAGAATAGTTCGAAAGAACCTATATCCCCAAATCCACCCCGGTGGTCGCTATTAATAGAAGATTAATTCAGTGAATCGAAAAGATTCTGTATGTGTACCATTTAGGTATTCTCTTTTCTATCATTTAGTTATTCTGGCGCGTCTTTTTAAACTGAATTCTTTTAAAGATGCGTTAATGTATTTGTTTCATTATCTTGGACTTTGTGGGATCATTGGTAAAATTGAGATTTCGAAATTAGGTATACCTATCTAGAATGCGAATCTTAAGATCTACTGGGTGCTTTTCTTAGCTTGAACGTTAGAAAGAACAATATGTCAATCCAGGTGGAAATGTGTCTATCGAATCAAAAAGTTAAAAGAAGAGCAATTTGCTTTATTGTGTTCATTCGTATATCAATGCTAGAATAATTCTTATTATTTCTTAAGAAATGTAATTAATTAATAAAAATTAAGTCTTGCTTCAGTGTTTTTATTCTTTGTTCTTCAATAATTCTGAAATAATTACTTTTTACAATCACTGATATTCCATCTTGAAACGCAGAATATTATTTTTTAAATGATGCGAATTTAATTAACGTACATTTTTTTTTTACTTAAAAAATTTTCAAAATTAATTTTAAACGTAATTTGTAATAACTCTTTCTATGTTTAAAATAAAATTATACTCATATCAATTTCACAGTTAATTCCTTTATTCATATGCTCTCTATTGTTAAAGATATGCAAAAAATATTACTTAGTTTAATCATTAATTGCAAGGTAAAAATTTTCTTCCGTTTTTTATTTCGTCCCGATTAGCGAAAAGGTTCAAAAATATTATTATAATGTTTTCAAGATGCTCTTCGGCATTCAGAATATGGAGTGGACATCGAACAATATTTTGTTTTAACAGGCTATTTTTTTAAAAGTAGTTTAATAGTTAAAAAATGTAAAAAAAAAAAAATCTAACTTGGTTTTAGATAAACCAATTTATAACGGTTTTTGTGTTTTAGAGTTACCGAAGCTGCAAATATTTGAACTATATTATTCCCATTTTAAGCATAATTATGTGATGTGAGGTTTTATAAACAGATAGTGATTCTTTATATCTGAATATTCAAACTGAAGATGTGTACAAAGATCTAAAAATGAATTAAAAAATATTTTGGATTTAAGTAAGTTTGAAGAAAACAGCTTCATGTTTGATGTCTCAAATAGGAAAAATTAGGACTTTTAAAGAGTGACATAAAACAACCTATTAGAGGATTTGTCGGAGATGTATGTAGGTACTTCTGGGAATACCGTAAAAAAGACTGCTAATGGTGTTAAAAAAATCAATGCTTTACGATTACTACAGAGAGGCTATTTTGTCCGACTCCCTGTCTTCTCTTCAATCTCTTGCAAATAGACAATACACAGATAATACTCGTATACTGGAGTGCAGAGATCTCTCAACGTCAATCTGTTTCTTTCTAGTGGACCCCAGCTCACTGCAGGATTCCTAGAGCGAGGCTGCCGATGGCCGAACGGGCTGGAAGAGCCCTTCAGAGACTTTTGAAAAAGCCTCTCATTTCATTCAAACTTCTTATAAAAAAAAGATATGCTTCCAGGATAAAGCAGAGAGCACTGTATGACTCTGCCCATTAGCCATAGGCTTCACTGCTTGAGAATACACAGTTGGTTCCAGATACTCCTAGAAGTGCAGCTGTGGCATTTTTCCGCCTTACTACAGGCCATGGTTGTTTGCCCACACTTGTATTAGACTGGGCTTTAGGACTCTCCCTTATGTTCCCTGTGCGGACAACATCAACTTTTTGATGCCACTCACATTGACTCGTGCACTACACTTGTGTTTTTAAACTGTAAATTTCAGAAATATTGGAAGGCAGGAGATCTAATGGCGTCATAGCCAATCTTCTGAGCATTTGCAACAAATAAATAAATGATAAAAAAAACATCTTCAAAGTGATGGTATAAGTTTACTAGCTTACGGCCACTTTTCAACCGAAGATAATGAAGAAAATAACGAGTAACAATAAATTTTTACTTATATTAAATTAATGAAAGGTCATGTGTATCACTGGAAACCATTTTAAAGTAAATGTATTGCTATATTTTTTGGAAATTCTTTAATATCTAACTTTTAGTATAAATAAAGGAGTGGACCATTAGGCCTGCAGAATATCTTTAGGTATTTTTCATATAATTGATAGAAAAATTCCTGATGATGTTTTACAGGCACACTGAGGCTTCTGCTGAACATCTTTCATGCTGATATTGACCAGTTACCAAACGCACAAGTAATGATTCTATCTTCAAGTGTTTCGCATCTCTCATGCCTTAAACACTTCCATATATTTGTACATTTGAGCGCAGGATTAGGTAAGATGAAAATAATACTTTATAAAAAAATGGTGACGTTTTGTATTTCCATTGACCATTTTCATTTCTCATTCTGATTATGAGATTAATTCCTCTCGCTGGAATTACATTTTTACATGTGTTTAGAAAATCGTATTCCATTTAAGATGCATTCTACATTTTTGTAAGCTTCCAAAGAATTCAATGCGATTTGAGATGCATCTTACTATTTTATAAGCTCGTGAAGAATCGAATTCCATTTGATAATATTAATTCTTTATATGCTTATGACGATTCAAATTCTTTCTTTGTTTCAATCCATTCTTTCGCTTGGTTTGGTTTACCTGTGTTTCAATTTAATTTAATTCTATTACTGTCAGAACTGTCTCTTATTCAAAAAATTAATTAAAACGAAATATTAACAATTTATATAGAATTAGATTTATATATTTCTATTTCACTCTTTACTTCAATATTTGTGAAACTAATATTCCATGCTAATAAAATTTTTGATATTTCATATATCATTTTGAATGCGAAACAAAAGAGGATATATTCTTATAATGAAAGATTTCTTAAATTTAATTGTTATATAAATATAAATAAATTATTTTTCGAAAGTAAAGCTTCTGGAGCTGATTATTAAACTGTATATGTAAAATTTTAAATTATTCTGTGTACTTTTATCAGTTACTTTAATCAATTTAACTTAGATTTATGTTATTTTTATTTAGTAAATACTTTAATATTATAAATATCAGAATATTTCTATGAATAAAATTTCACCGGCATTTTTTTAAAGAAACTTGGCAATCATTACATTAATCGTTTGCTAAATGCATTTTTTATCTGAAATACTTTCTTTCAGAAAAGCTAACAATTATTATCTCAGAGTTAAACTTGGACAATCTTCCAAAACTAATTAATTAAATAAATAAATAAAAAATACAGAACACAAAGAAAATGACACGTTTATGTTCAGTCTTTACGAAAACGAAAGAAGTTAATACAAAACCTCATTATGCGTAATTATTTCATTTCTTTATTATTCTTTAATCATTTGATTTATTTCAGATGTTCTTTCATACATTAAAGTATGCTATTAACTTATTAAGCGTTTCTTTTTTCTTTTTTTTTGTTGAACATATTCTTCAAAAAACACAATTGTTTCTCTGGGGTTCTTTAACCAGAAAATCTAAAGCACAGGTACATCTTTTTTAATTGTAAATTTTCTAATTGGTATCATTAATTTCTGTGGAACTCAAAATCATGAGTCGAACACAAGGAATTCTAAATTTTATTTACATAGTTGGCTCCCGATTCTCCTAGAAGCGCAGCTGTGGCACTTTTCCGCCTTACAATAGGCCATGATTGTTTTCCCACATACTTATATTGGCTTGGGCTATAGGACTCTCCCTTATGTTCTCTGTGCGGACAACATCAACTTTTTGATGCTTCTCATCTTGTGCTTTACACTTGTGTTTTTAAACTATAAAGTTCAGAAATATTGGAAGGCAGGAGATCTAATGGCGTCTTAGCCAATCTTCTGGGTATTTGTAACAAGTAAATAAATGATGAAAAACATCTTCAAAGTGATGGTATAAATTCACTAGCTTACGGCCACTTTTTAATCGACAGTGAATTTTTACTTTTATTAAATTAATAAAATATCATGTGTTTTACTGGAAAAGATTTTTGTGATTCTTTTCAAATTAGAAAGAAAATTTAAAGTACTACCAAACATGCAAATTGAGAACGTGAAAATATAAACTTCATTCCTGACTTATTAAAGCTCAAAACAAAAAGGAGAAGAAAAAAAAAATGAATTTGGAAGAAAAACTCGATGGTTTATTGGGTGTATATTATCCTGAGAATTAATGTAATATTAATGTGCAATTTAAATATGAAATAACAATGTTTTGAAATTGTATTAATTTCAAAATCTTTCTATATCACACTACACTGGAAACCGGTTTAGTGATTCTTTTTAAATGAGAAAGAAAATTTAAAGTACCACCAAACATGCAAATTGAGAACGTTGAAAAATATACTTCATTCCTGACTTATTAAAAAGCAAAGCAAAAAGAAGAAGAAGAAAAAAAAACGAATTTGGAAGAAAAGCTCGATGTTATATATTAGGTGGGTATTATCCTGAGAATTTTTTGGAAAAAATTGAATGATTCTTTTCAAATTAGAAAGAAAATTTAAAGTACCACCAAAGAAGCAAATTGAGGAAGTTAAAAGACTTCATTCCAGACTTATTAAAGACCAATAAAAGAATATAAAAACGAATTTGGAAGAAAAACTCGATGTTTTACTAGGCGTATATAATTCTGAGAATTAATGTGATATAAATGTGCAATTTAAATGTGAAATAACTATATTTTGTAATTGTATAAATTTCAAAATATTTCTGTATGTCATCTCCAATGGACAGTTATTGCTTTTATAAATAATATGTGATGTTATGTTTCCAATAAGTGTTTGACATCTTTTGTTTTGATTTATAAATTTGTAAGATTGTGAAAAAAGAATATTTTTCATTTTTGAAAAATATTTCAATGTGCTATGTATTGTTTTTATAAGACAAAATGTATATATGCAGTAAATGTATTGTTATATTTTTTGTAAATTTTTTCCTACGTAACTTTTAGTATAAATAAAGGAGTGGACCATTTGGCCTGCAGAATATCATCGGTATATTTCATATAATTGATAGAAATTTTCCTGATGATTTTTTGCAGGCACACTGAGGCGTCTTGTGCCGAACATCTTTCATGCAGATATTGACCAGTCACCACAAGCAGAAGCACATGATTCTATCTTCGAGTGCTTCGCATCTCTCATGCCTTTAAGACTTCCATACATCTGTCACATTTGAGCAGAAGACTAGGTAAGATAAAAATACTACTTTATTAAAATTAATAGTAACTTTAGTAAATAATTATCTTACTATTTTATAAGCTAATGAAGAATCATATTCAATTTGAGAATATTATTGCTTTATATGCGCATGACGATTCATATTCCATCTTTGTCTCAATTCATTCTTTCGCATAGTTTTGTTTACCTGTGTTTCAATTTCATTTAATTCTATTACTCTCAGCTATGTCTTTTATTTAAAAAATTATTTAAAAAAGAAATATTAATAATTTAAAATAGAAGTAGATTTATATATTTTTATTTCACTCTTTACTTCAATATTTGTGAAATTAATATTCCATGCTTTTAAAATTTTTGTTATTTCGTATATCATTCTTAATACGAAATAAAAGAGGATGTATTCTTTTAATGAAAGATTTCGTAAATTTAATTCTTATATAAATATAAATAAATTATTTTTCGAAAGCAAAGCATCTGGAACCGATTATTAAACTGTATATGTACAATTTTAAATTATTCTGAGTACTTTTATCAGTTACTTTAATTCATTTAACTTAGATTTATGTTATTTTTATTTAGTTAATATTTTAATATTATAAATATCTGAATATTTCCATGAACAAAGTTTTACCGCCATTTTTATCAATGAAATTTGGCAATCATTACATTAATCGTTTGCTAAATACATTTTTTTTTATCTGAAATACTTTCTTTCAGAAAAACTAACAATTATTTTCTTTGAATTAAACTTGGCCAATTTTCCAAAACTAATTAAATAAGTAAAAAAAAAAAAAAAAAAGAAAAGAAAAAAATACGCAAATCAAAGAAAATGTCACATTTATGCTCTCAATTTTTACGTAAGCGAAAGAAGTTAATACAAAACCTCATTATGCGTAATTATTTCAAGTCTTTTTATTATTCTTTAATCATTTGCTTTATTCCGGATGTTCTTCCATACATTAAAGTAAGCTATTAACTTATTAAGCATTTCTTTTTTTTTTGTTGACTATATTCTTCAAAGAGTACAATTGTTTCTCTGTGGTTCTTGAGTCAGAAAATATAAAGCACAGGTGAAGCGTTTTTAATTGTAAATTTACTAATTGATATCATTAATTTCTATGGAACTCAAAACCATGAGTTGAACCAGGACCTTCGTAAAACAAGGCCTCACAACTTATTTGTGACGTCACACAAGTAGGATGATCGGCTGCCATGAGTAGAATCTTGCTTTCTTCCTTGATGTTTAGGTATATTTTAAATTCACTTAAAAATAACTTATTATTAATATTAAGACATTTACCTTGCATAAAATTCAAAATTATTTATTTTTTCCCTGTGTGAATAAAAGAAACGGCATGGTAGAAAATCTTAAGGTCCTCTATTGCTTATTGACCATTTAATAACATTCAAACTTCATTTAATAACATTTAAATCACAATGTAAATTTATTAGATATATACATTGGGGTATTATTGTTAGTTTTTCTTGTTTTAATTGAGATTTTCGTTTTTATTTTATTAAAAATCGTTTTGTTTTTTCCCTGAAAATATTTTTTAAAGCTTAAAATTAAATTAATTCTTTTTAAAGCTTTTGATGATTTTTTTTTATTGTAGTGACATGTAATACATGTATTTTATAAGTTAACATAAAATTGTTTACTTCTCAAATTACTTTGATCTTTCAAATAAAATATTGATGTATTTAATATAAAATTTAAATTTTGCACCAACTAATTCAGTAGATAAAAAAGAATTACTTTCACAGCTTGTTTTTTCACATGAAGAATTGTTTTCATTTAATATATTATTAATTTATACAATTTAATAAACTAACTTTTATTATATATCTGATTTTACATTTCAATGCATTTATAATTAATTTCAATTCAATCTGTAGAAACAGTAAAAGAAAACACAAATAAAAAAAATCACACACTGTTTGAATCTTAACATTTTATTTACAGAGAGACAATAACAAAATACATTTTGTTTTCCAACTTTATTATAAATTTCACACAGACAAATGAAAATAATTATAATATTAAATAAAGTTAAACTACAAACTTGCAAATTACTTCTAATTTGGAAGAAATTAATAAAGAATGACTTACCTTAGCAGCTTGAGAAGTGCCTAGAAAAATAAAAATTATTTTGTTTGATTTTTGAATTATACTCCATGTATTTGATTTAAAGTTTTTAAATTTTAAAATTAAATCAGAAAAAGTGTTGATTTTTTCTATCTCCTCTCTTTTTACTATGTCCTGTAGACTGCTATTTAAAGCTGCTTTTAAGTTTTCCCATTTTTTTATGTGTTGCCCTATCCATTGGAGTTTCTCTTCTTGCTTTTGATTCTGAGGAAAAGTATGAGGGTAAATTAGGGAAAATTGAAGGTACAGCATCAGGTACAATCCCAGAAAAAAAAAAAGTGGAATTCTTTAGATAAAAAAAATTAGTAATTTATTAAAACTTAAAATCAAAAACGGAATAGATATTTTCTTAATACATAAACTAAAAGCTAACATATGTTGGACAGTATTAAATAAAATCATATTGAGTATTAAAAAATAAAATTTAAAATCAACAGAAACATTCATTTATCCAAAATAAATACCTAGTTCAATATTATGTTGGAATATCTATAGTAATTATTTATACTACCATTCAAGTAAGACAATATTCTACATGAATTAATAAATTGATTTTATACGGTATGAAAAATGGATTTAAAAATAGTAACTTTTAATTACTTTTAAAAAAGTTTCAAATATTTTGTAAAAGTTGCATTCATTTATAATTAAAAATTGTGCATAACTTATGATATTTAAAAATAATAATAAATATTAATTGCTTCATATATAATCTGATGATTTATAGATAAACAAATAAAAACTACATTTTTTAAACCTATATGAGCATGCAATTCATATTGTTTTTACAACTATTTTGTAAAAGTTGCATTCATTTATAAATAAAGATTGTGCATAACTAATGATATTTAAAAATAATAATAAATATTAATTGTTTTATATATAATCTGATGATTTATAGATAAACAAATAAAAACTACATTTTCTAAACCTATATGAGCATGCAATTCATATTGTTTTTACAACTATATCTAACTTTTTTACATAATATTTTAGGATAAAATATAAGTTTAATCTGCTACAATCTACAGTCATGATATATATAATAAAAAATTAAGTTTTATTATTCATTAGATGGTTTTAAACTTTTTTTATAAGAGCCTAATAGCTATAAATCACTTAAGTACTTTGTAAGATTTTGATGATAATTATTAAAAATTTCTAAAAAAATTGCCTTTTACACTCTAGTAGTACTTGAATAAGTTCTCCTGTACTGGTATTAAACGCTTCTCTAACTGTTAAAAACTAATTTTCTTGAGAATGTTTAGCACAGACCTAAATGTTAGCAACAAATATTAGGCCAAAATCAGATTTTAAAAAATATGAATGTAAGAAGTATAATTAAAAAGATACAGAAACAAAACATTTTAAATATTAGGAACAAATAAACAAAAGACTATGAGAAGTAACAATAAAACAAAGCAGTTTTTTATTTAGCTCAAGCAAACAATACCAAAGTAATTGGAAGCATAAGCAACTAAATGTAGAGCAAACAAAAATGGCAGAAGATAAATGGAAGTTATACATAATTTTAAATGTTTCGTATTTCAAAAGAATTAATTAACTAAAAATTGTACAAAAAATCAAACTTACCTTACTATATTTAGTTGCTACGAAATCGTCCCGCTTTATTGCAAAGATTCATGCTCTTCTAGTGTTTTCATCGTTTGAAAACGGAAATACAGAAACATTGGAGCTGTTTTTTGTGTAATTACTTTTACAATTGGGAACACAGCATGCACTAGGCATCGTCATTACGATAAATTAAAATTAATATGCAAAAAGATCAGTAAACTACCAAAAAAGCCAATAACACATTTCCCATTCTTCACTACGATAATGACTATCGTTTTCTACAGAACTCATCCAACCTCATGAAGTCACGGGCTGAAAGCGTTGTGAGTTGTGAGGCCTTGTATTACGAAGGTCGTGGTTGAACACAAGGGAATCTAATTATGATTTCTGCATTGATTAATCTTCTCGAGTTACTCGTATACCTTCCCACTATGCCTTCTTTAGAGTATCCTTCCTTTGCATTGTGTTAAAAGCAAATATGTGTTTTAGAATTCTTTCTTTTGATCTGTCAAGACAAAGCGTTATAGAATATTTGTAGTTTTAGAGTTAGATTTAAATAAAAATCTAATTTTTATGCTCCTTCTTATCTTATTCTATATGAAGAATAGAAAGAGAAGATATTGTAATCTTCAAATAATTCGAACTCGGGATTTTGACAAATCTCCACGTTTCAGACATTCCTTCGTCCAAAAAACACATTTCTGAAATTATGTCTGCCTGCCTCCCTCCCAGTGCCATAACTCAAAAATGCTTTTAGCTAACAGCCAGACATATGGACTTACTTTGAACAGATTGTTTTCAAAATTTGATATTATTCTGAAAATTTGGTGTAAACATATCAAATTTTAATCGTCTAGCTCAAAGCGTCTTTAAATTATTTTTGTCACAGATAGACAGATGGCAATTTTCCAAAAATGTTTTTTCGAACTCGGAAGAAGTCTATAACCTGGAAATAGTCAAAATCTCGAGTTTGAATTTTTGGATCATTACTGTACTTTTTCTATACTATATATACGAGAAGTAGAAAGATAAAAAAATAAAATAAGGAAAATTTACTAAAAGTTTCAGCTAAGAATTTGAAAAATATTACTTACAAAAATCTCAGGTATAAACTAAGCAGTCTTTTTTGAGCATCTAGAGAATTACTAAAAATAATAAACTGATAAAAATTTATATATATTTTTTCAAAATACAAAATAAATTAAGATTTACGTACAGTATAATTAGTCTTCTACTAGGAAAAATTATTAAACAAGTAGTACGAAATTCCATTAGTTTTTATCCGTTTTTAAGCTGCAAAAGAATATAATTTCATTAAATAGAGGATAGATTCATTTTCTTCTAACAAAATAAATAATCAAAAATTTAGCCTCATAGTTTCTTCTCTTTCTTTAATTACCAGCTTTTGCAAAGGAAATTCCGGATAAGGCTAAATAAAATGTACTAATTAATCACTTTATTATCTTTTTTTACTATCATGATCTCTCTGTCTTTGTGGGCAGGCTGAACTGTAAAAAGAACGAAGAATTGTTCTAAAGAACCAATATCCCCAAATCCACAGGCCTTACCCCGGTGGTCGCTCTTAATAGAAGATTAATTCAGTGAATCGAAAAGATTCTGAATGTATACCATTTAGGTATTCTCTTTTCTATCATTTAGTTATTCTGGCGCGTCGTTTTAAACTGAATTCTTTTAAAGATGGGTTAATGTATTTGTTTCATTATCTTGGACTTTGTGGGATCAGTGGTTAAATTGAGATTTCGAAATTAGGTATGGTTATCTAGAATGCTAAGCTTAAGATCTATTTGAATCTTTTCCTAGCTTGAAAGTGTTTAGTTATTGCTCTTTTAAAAGATTTTATGATTTTAGAAGATAATTTTTACTTTCTTGTAAGTGAAAATATAAGAATGATCGAAAAATCCAAACTTGAGATTTAGACGAATCTCCATGTTTTAGTCCTCCCTGAATTGGAAAATTTCCTTGTGCCTTGGCCAAATAGTCGCCAAGTTCGTCGCCAAGCTCGGATGACTGTAAATCAGTCTTTCTTAAAATGAGACTATCCGTGCCGGGAAGCAAAATTACACGTTTTTAACAATATCTTCAAGATACTTTTCAATATTCTGAATATCGTGCAATATCGAGTGGATATCGAATAATATTTTGTGCTAACAGGCTATATACCTTTCCTGTTCCCGATCAACAATCCAATAAATTAATTACTGCTCGATTTTTCGTCTAATTTTCAGAATTTTTTCTTTTGTTTTTTCAAAATTCGTAATTTTTGTAACTTTTTATCGATGTTTCTACCGAAGTGAGAGGATCTGTGGGGTGGGAGGTCTGGAATAGGAAAAGAGATGAATACTATTTGTTGCATTCCTGGTCAGGGACAAAAGCACCAAAAAGGAGATCATAGGCAATAAAAAACATGGCCAAGGGAACTTTAGTTGTGACTCATAATAATGGGGTGAGATAAATGCGATCTCAGGGGTTGTTAAAACTGAACCTTCCACGAGCGGTATAATGATCGTTTTGTGGTGGCAGTTTTATTCGGGAAATGCCTGTGCGTTTAGCGTTAAACTTATGCCAGGAAGTTCAAAATACAGGGAACGAAAAGAAGAAAGAAATTAGTTTGCTGGCTGAGGAATCAGTGGGTATTGGAGAGAACTTCTCATTGATATTTTAGAAAATTAATCAAAGACATTATAGAGATACTGTAGATTTTTTTTGTAGAGATTTTTACTGTAGAAGTGTGATAAGAACTTAGGTACGAGAATATTTATATCTCGAGTGAAGCAGGATATATCAGCTAATCTTTTAAAATAAAGTTTAAAAAATGATGACTGTCAAACTTGTCTTTTATTCCAGATAATAATTGTAATAATTCTCTTTACATCAGCTAATATTTTTAAATAAAGCTTAAAAAAATCATTACTTTTAAACTTACCTTTTATTCTAGATAATAACTGTATATTTTTTTCTGGGAAATCTAGGGCAAAAGGAAAAGGAATATCTTTTCCGCAAATATTTAAAAAAAAAAAAACTACTACTCACAATACAAATTTAATTTTTTCTTTTCTCTTTTATTTATACAGAAAAAGTGCTAAAAGACTAACGTATTTTTAGAATAGAATTCGAATTTGAAAATTGGATGAAAGAATGAAATGCGAACTTTAAAATTACTTTCATAAATTCAAAAGTGATTTTATGAATGAAAGAACAAAGTAAATAAAAATTCACTAAGAAATATTAATACTATCGCCCAAAATCGTTCCTTTCGCTAAGTTCTGATGCAGACGTTTCGAGCGCGTCGCTGAAATCTAGGGAATGAAAGATGATTTCGCTATCAGCGTCTCATATTTAAATGAAAATTCTATTTGCTTTCATACCCGAAAAGTTATTTAGGTTTTTAGGGACTGGGATTTTTATACTAGCCGGTTAAGGAGCAATTTCATTCTTGAATGTGAAGAGTTGGTAATAAACAGTGAAAATTTCAGTAATTAATTTCAATTATTCAAGAAGATAATTTCCTTCAAAATCTTTGTGTATTATTTACTTTCGAGCTTAGTGTCTAAAATTTCACATGCACATAAATTTATCTTTATTGTTAGTATAGAATAATGACAACATTTGGAATCTTTTAATACATTTTACAATTCATTAATATAAAAATTATAGAATTTTGTAATAATTTTTTCTCAAATTCATTAGCAAATGGCGTTTCTTATACTGAATCAAAATTTAATTAAAGCCCCAATTAGTTGATGAGTTTATGAAAACATTAAAATATAGTAGTACACCAGAAAATGAATTAAAAAAAATCCATTATAATTCTACGATTCCATTTTGATGAATGTGAAAGAAATGAAATAAAAGCGTATAATAGTTCAACTAGATGTTGATATTGCATCAGTTTCCTTAAGGTAATGAAGTTAATACGTGTTAAAGTGGCATCTGGTTAGCATAGGCCAATGCAAACTTTTCCAGAAAAGAAATGAAAATGAGTTTTTTTCTGGAAATACAGACCGAAAAAATGGCAACTTTTAAAAATGCTTTCTTTATCGAAGAAACAAACTTTTCGTTATAGTGTTTTAGCCAACATTTAGCCAAACGAAACATTATATTTGAATCCCATTTCTATATGTACTCGAAAAAAGCGTGAAACAATACAGATAATTGCTCAGACGATTATTTTTTGTTTCTCTTTATTTATTAGCAACAAGAATTTTCAGAAAGAAAAAAAGTACTGAAAGAACAAGAGTAATTTGTTTATTTTTGATTTGCTAATAAAAACGATGATAATGTCGAAAAATATTTTTTTTTCATTTTCTATGATAAAAAAACCCTTCCCTGTCTGTTTTTTCAGAAATACATTTTGACCGAGAGAAACATTATTAAAATTGAATATATTTTCTGCATGGATTAGGAAAAAGAAGTAATTACGCAGACGATATCTTTTTGTTTGTCTTTATTTGTTAGAAAAAATAATTTTCCGAAAGAATTGCGAGATTAGAATGCATTTTGGAAACTGTAAGAAAGGACAAAATACAATTGCATTTTGCTTTTATACGTAATTAAAATATTGAAGGAAAGAAATACAGGATTAATCAAGACTTAAAGGGAAAGATTCTCGTTTTTAATCACAAAAATAATCAGTAATAGGTAATGAGAAATTCAATATTTAATTGCAGCTGCAAAGGACCTTAATTACAAGAAAGAGGCAGGAAATTTATTTAGTTCTTTTAAACAAAATATCCAAAGATTCAGTCTCTCGGTTTCGTCCATTCGCTGGAAATGCCAGCTTTGAAATGAAGATAAAGGATTAATTTATTCCCACCATAGACTCATCAGCTGAAATAACTCAGGGATAAAAGTTAATTAAGTGAAATGAACTAATTAATTACTTCATTAACTTTTTCCATCCTGGTGTTTCCATTCGGACCAGAAAAGCTACGTAAAAAGGAAGGAGAAAAAGTTCCGCAGAACCGATTTATCTAAATCCGCCAGCTATATAGCGGCTGTGCAGATAGTAAAAGTTTTAATTCGCTGAAGCGAATGGACATGGAAGAGACTATTTAGGTACTCTGGTTCCCAAAATTGCGTTATTCCAACGGCGTAGTTATAAATTCAATTCTTTTAGAGGAAACGTAAATGTGTCTGTTTCGTGTTTTAGGACTTGTAGGAATAGTAATGACGTGCACACCCATGTCCTAGTTGCGATGTCGCAGGAATCTGTTCTGAATGATTGAATTTAAATTTAAAAGTTAGGGGTGACTTTCTAACATGATTAAATATATCTATTTTAGGAATCGAAACCTATTTTTAAGTTAAAACTGATAAGTGCCTGCAAATTAAGAGTAATTTTATTAATGTTATAGCTACATATATATGCCAGATGAAACAAATGTAATTATTGAATGGATTTTTGTATTTTAAAAAATTATTGTTTATTGCTCTGATAAAAAGGATAAGAATTTAATTACTTCAGGAAAAAATTATATGATAAAATTTAATAACTTTAATGATTTGTATAAATCAAAGTAAAATTAAAAAAATTGAAATCAGATATCGCAAATTTCAAGTTATCTTGTGAGAACATTATTATATTCTTAAGTCACATTGGGAAATTGGAAAAAAATTATAATGAAAGGTAGAAGATTACCATTCCATTAGCTTCAGTTATAAAAACTCACGTTGCTAAACATTTTTTTAAATGTCTAAAATTTTATTTATTTCAGGTAAGCATTCATGTTTTGTTGATTTTCAGTCAGGCATAACTTTCAATAAAATAAATCTCAACGATATGGTTTATGAAAATAAATGGAATGATGAAAATAATTGTAAATTAAAAATTTAAAAAAACCCAGATTAATCAATTTCATTATAAGAAATTAGAGTTTCATAACAGTTCTCTAACACTTAAGAATGTTAAAAAACTTTTTTGACTTTAATCATGTTAAAAGAATTATTATCGAATTATTTTATATCGTGTCTATATTTTTTGATTGCGATGAAAAAATTTGTTTAAATCGAAATGAGAAATAATGAAAAAAATATTTCGTTCTTTAACAGGAATATAAATTAGAAACTAACTGAAATAATTTAACCTATTACTTTTACAGAAATTATATTATACGTCCCATAATATTACTTCGAGAAATTCATGGATGCATTTTTTTAAACAGATTTATTTCTGATCATATGAGAACGAAACAAAACTGCATAAGTGTGGTTTTATTATAAAGAAATAATTGAAATAAAAATTGAAATCTGCTATCGCAAATTTCAGGTTATCATGTGAGAACATTATTTTTTTAGAGTCACGTGGCATCAATCCGACAGCAAAACAACATATTCTCAAATGAGTCATATTTCTCAGTCACCAAAATTTAGAAAAGTGATGGTTTTTGACCATGTGAAAATCAATCGAGTTATAGAATTTTATTTATTGAGGCCAAAATTTTTTTTCGTGAAATACCAGTTTAAATCTGTTTGATACAATCACGACGTGACTATCAGATTACGCTTGCGTCGATATTTACAAAGCGATGTTTGTCCCCCCCCCCATCTCAAAATCGCTCGAGTTCAAAACTTTTATCTCAAGACCAGCTTTTTTTTTTCTCCAAAAATTCGGTTTAAACTAGTTTGGAATGATTACGTGACTATTGTATTGCGCAATCATCAACTTTTAGAAAATAGATGATTTTTTTCTTTTTTTTTCCCATTTCAAAACCATTCGAACTCGAAACCTTTTCTCATCTATAAAAATTAAAAATAATATATATATATATATATATTTGTTTCTTAGGGCGATTACTTCTGACGACGACGCCCTTTATTGGATAGACAGGAGAATCTGGTACATGGTTTATTTGTTCATGGTTTATTCTGGTTTATGCTTTATTTCTTGCCAAGTTGTAACTTTTTATTGGCGATTAGTCGCCAAATGTGACAACTTTCTGTATAATTTTCTAATAATCCAAAAAGCAAAAAATTGATGCATCAAAAGCGATAAATCGCCAATTTTCTGCCCGCATATTTTAAGACTTTTAAAGCCTCAAACAAAGCAACATCAATTTCACAAAAGATGACGGGTAAAAAATTTGTATACAACAGAAATCAAAACAACTGAATATATTTTCTTAAAAGTCGGTTCACAAATTCTATAAAACCAAAAGACATTTTAATGGGAATATCGGGATAATTAATTAAATATATTTTTTTAATTCAATAATAATTAGGTTTACAGTTATGAAAAATATTTTATCATGAGTGTTGCTTTCTAGTTGAATTAAAGTCATTTACCTTCAACTTGCATTTCTCAATACGAATTAAATGTTACTCCATTCTACGAAAACATTTAATACCTGAAAAATTAGTTTTAGGCACTTTTTTACAATTATTTAAAATAGCTTGTACTTTTATGAAAAGTTACTTGATTTAAAAAAACTATTGGTGCAACTAATATTTTCATTTTTACTAAAAGTTTTTAAAGTTTTTAATAAAAGAAAATTTTATATACTACAAACTTTGCTTTTATGAAGTAGTTTTTACAGTAAAAATATGAATTTGGCTTACTCTTGAAGTAAAGCAATACATCTTCTGAGAAACTGAAACAGACTAGAAGGAAACAGTTTATTCATTGCATAAGCTCTTTTATATTTGATATTGTTACGAAGAAATCCCCTTCGGTGGGTTTACATGCTCAATAACGGATAACGATACACTTTAATTTGTACGAAAATACGTAAGACATGGAAGAAAAGATAGATGATGAGGGCATGAAACACAAAACATACCACGCAAACAGTAAATCGTTAACAAATAACACATAGCATCCAGAAATAATTCGCTGTACATCAACACTACAAAGAGTGGATTCATTCGATTACTTCTCTCAACTACTGACTTCTTTTGTCCTTCCATTTTTTATAGTTCCCATGACAGGGCATCAAATGTTCTAGAATAACCACAGAATTCGAGTCTTAATAAAGATATCAAAAATATTCTCCAATATTCATGATCTTTCATTTTTATTATCAAAGTCGCCAAATTCGGAGCCAAGCCTCTAAAAAGTCACCGTAGCCGTGGGTTATACTCAATATCCATACAACATTCGTTTGAGTTATTAGTAAAAATGCCCTGGGCAACGAAGCAGCTTTACAAATTGATAATTATGTATTATTGCATAGTAATGGTAAAAATGAATTTTAGTGTGCCCCTTGCTGCGCCAACAATGCCAAGTCGCCAATAAAAATGGCTGATAAAATAAACAAATACTTCCGCGGAACAGTTACGGTTACCATTTCCCGCTATATAATTAGGACTTTTTACTGATAAGTATTGTTTTTTTTTTTCAGACTGCCCGGTGCCTTCTACACATGCCTTCGGCTTAGCTAGCAACGGGAGCGGGAATCTAGTAGCTTCGCTAGCACATTGAACATAAGGACTGTGTGGATAACAGAAACAGTACATAACCAAAAGAAAAGAAAGAACGGAGAAAGAAGCAATCGGAACATTCTCCATACAAAATTTGAAACAAACATACTTTTCCCTTTCATCCTTTTTCATCAACTCGTAAAAAAATATATTCTACTCACCCTTCATCCATTCTGCCGGTTTGATATCAAACCATTCTCAATACAAAATTTCAAACAAACATCCTTTCCTAACTTCATCAACTCGTAAAATATATATATATATATATATATATATATATATATATATATATATATATATATATATATATATATATATATATATATATATATATATATATATATATATATATATTTAACTCACCCTTTATCCATTCTACAGGTTCGAAATACTGCCGACATAACAAATTATGAAGGGAACCAACCGTTAGAACACCAAAAGAATTGTTAAAACTGCGAAGAATTAAATTGCAGCTGTCTTTTAATGCAGACGATTTGACGATTTTTTAAAGCGCATACTGACAATGAAGAATTGCAAAAGAATAAATATTTTCTGTTCGTATTCACATTAAAAAAAAAGAAAGAAGAAAATAACTTTTAATTATAAGCTTAACATTCTTTTTTTAATAAACTTTTAATTATAATAAAGAACAAAATTAAAATCTTTAATCGATATTTTTTTAATATTTTTAATTTAACATTTTTCATAATATAGTTGCAGTTCATGTACAACTCATCCATTGCTGAAAATATTAAAGAAAGCAGCATTAGGGTTGCTAGGAGAGCGTTCCGATGGGTTGCCATATTGGCGACAACCTCGGGGGCACACTATTCTTCACTTTATCGCATAGTAATTATTAAAATAAATAACAAATTTATATTTTATAATGAAATTTTTATTTAAAAAATATATTTAAGGTATTTCAATTTTTCATTATATTTATGATATTGGTAAGTAAAAAAAAAAGCTCCACAACATTGTTTTTCTTTAGCTTGCTATAGTTCGAAATTTATAATTAGTTTCCCATATTTCTATATTTCTTGCATTTCATTTTATATGGCAAGATTTTATTTACATTTTCTTGTTGGCGTTATATATTCATATTTTCCTATTCACATTTTTTCCCCAAACGTTGTAACGTATATTTGATGCGATTCTTTCTTCTTTAAATATTTAAGCATCGGATATTCTTCGAGCATGATTTTTATTCAGCGAAATAAATTCCATAATTTTTCTATTTTTTATTTATAAGATACTATCAGAGACTATTTATTTAAAAGATCGAAAAACATCAACAACAATAATACATGAATCCTGTTTACCAAATCTCAAAAGAGAATATCTTCAAAACAGGGTGTAAATTAGAAAACATCGATTTTTCGGGCAAAAACATATTTTCCATTTTATGCAAGGCGCATGAAAAAAAATTGAAATTTATTAAACATTTATGATTGTTTTCTTTTTTTCTTAGAATATACAAATAATTATAACTTTATAGACAAAAAATATTTTAAAATTTTACTATGATATTTATCAACAAAGCATATTGAAATACCTTAAGTAAATGAAGCGCTAAAAATCGTCTGAAAATTCATAAAATTAATTTTCTGAAACTACGTAAATATTTACGATGTTATCGTTTTTAAAAATAATTATGACGCAGTGACAAAAAAAGTCGTTTCAGCTTCTTTATAAACAAAGTCAGAAGAAAAACAAGACTGATAAAATGCAACAAAAGCAAGAAGTCAACAACAACTTCATAATAAGACAAAAATATTTCAAAGAATTAATTAAAACGCCTCGTTTTAAAGATCTCGATCTATTCAAAGTAAGAAAGATTTCGCAATATCGTAATGATAAAAAAAAAAAAAAAATGTGTTTATGAATTCCTACAGATGCTCAAAGCTATGTGAGAAAGAAGATCCATGCATTCTTTTGTTTAGCAAACCTTTTAAGCGTTGAATTTGTAAACGTGAAAAGTGTCACAAAAGAGGTGTTCGAAGTCATTAACTTTTGCGAGAAGTTTGAAAATTTCTTTTTCGAGGTAATTTTTTCTTTTCAAAGATTAATGCGAGATGAGTCAAATGATTCGCTTTTTTAATGCTGGTGTTCACTTGAGATTTATACGAGCGACGAAATGCCAAACAACTTTTTACAGAAATATCGATAGTTATTTTTCAACATAAAATATTTTATATTTACATTGCTAATTTTGAAAAAAATATTAAAATAAATTTTGATGCATATCTTTATCAAATTTGAAAACCTGGTTTCACCAGTTATTGAAGCATAAATCATATGTTTGCCAAATTTTTAAATTCTATGATTCATTCTATTTTCATTCTATAAATTTATGATTCATTATATCATAAATTATCGCTTGCTATGTAATAAGAATTTAAAGCTTTTTATATCATTCTTTGGGATTTTTCTTTCAACTGAATCTCAAACAAAATTTGCGAACTCATTATGATAAATAGTCAAAAAGCGAAAATTTGCGAAAATAAATATTAATGGAATGTTGGTACCAAAATGGAAAAATACTAAAAGTATGTATACATATTTTTTTACAGAGTTGATGAAATTAGGAAAGGATGCTTATTTGAAATTTTGAATAATGGTTTGATATCGAACCGGCTGAATGGATGGAGAGTGAGTGGAATATATTTTTTTACGAGTTGATGAAGTTGGGAAAAGGATGTTTGTTTGAAATTTTGTATGGAGAATGTTCCGATTGCTTCTTTCTCCGGTCTTTCTTTTCTTTTGGTTATGTACTGTTCATGTTATCCACACAGTCCTTATGTTCAGTGTGCTAGCGAAGCTATTAGGTTCCCGCTCCCGCCGCTAGCAAAGCCGTAGGATATTTCTTTTAAGTTAAAAAATTCTGCCCGGTGCCTTCGGCATCTGTAGAAGGCAGTCTAGGAAAAAAAAATACGTATCAGTAAAAAGTCCTAATTATACGGCGGGAAATGGTAACTGTAACTGTTCCGCGAAAGTATTTGTTTATTTTGTCCGCCATCTTTGTTGGCGACTTGGCATTGTTGGCGCAGCAAGGGGCACACTAAAATTCACTTTTACCAAAAATGGCAGCGATTGGATTTCGATAACTAAAAATTTGGTATTTATGAATATTTCTCACAGTTTACTTGGCGATTTTCGGACTATGCCAAACATCGCCAAGCTTCATAATGGGTAATACAACCATCTTGGCGATATTTCTCATTTGCTTGGCTATAAAATCCAGGGGCCGTATATCTACAAGTACAGGAAATAAGCATTTTCATATTCAAATGGCATAAAAAAATCTGAATTTTCTTTTCTTAAAGATTGAAATAATTATTTGCTGAAATTTAACTTTAAGTATAAACGATTGTTTTCTAACATTAATACTTTCTGTAACCACAGAAATTATATTAAAAAAATATGGCGATAGTCTTGATAATGGAATATGAATCTATGAAGATATTTATTTAAGTGGTTTGTGTAAAACAGGATTATTCTAAAAGAAGAATGAACATACGGAAAGTATTTATTTCTAATAAACGATAATAAATACAGACACATACGAAACACATAGGTCCCTAGTAAAATTCAAAATTTTATTTTTTTGTATTCAATATAAGCTCCATTTGTTATGCGAGAAATATCGAGTTAGAAGACCAATTCATGCTACGCATGGAACAATTGTCCCTTGGTTATTAAATGTATTAATGTAACAATTTATTGTTTCAGAATTTGAACAATAATAAGCATAGATAGTATACATTGTGGTGGTGGCTTCATAAGCCAGTTAACAGACTCCGAACCAGGGTGATCACATTTGTGTAATGGTTATGTTATGCGGCTACGGAACCTAACGTCGCGGGTTCTGTCCTCGGGAAGGCAATTTCCACAATATATGTCGTGTTTTACTTACTACAATAGATAGGGCTATGTTTATAAGCAGTTGAGATGCGCTCAACATTTTCATCTGGCATGGGAGGGTTATTTTTATATTATAGAATTGTCCACGCATTTGGTGCATTTGTCTATAGTCATAATTTATCTGCATAATAAATTCTGGAGAGGTTGCAACTTCCACAGAGAGGACGTAAGAACTCGTTACGTTGGCGATTTTTAAAACAGCGCCAATTAGTGGCGATTCTGCACTTTCACTAGCATGATGAATGCCTTCGAATTTGTGTATGCAACCATCCCCTACGTATTTTTTGTATAAATGTTATTCTGTTAATGAAACCAGCGGAAGTGGTCTTCCCCAAAATTTCTATCATGTTCTGCAATAAACTTCTCATGCCAAAGAACACCTTACACGGTATTGGCATGCAATAGTTATGAAATATTAACTTTTAGCCTGATTATGACACTTTTCTGAGTCGGTCGTGTCATCCTTGGCGAGTTTTTTGGCGATTAATCCATGGTAGTGTTAATAGTATCCAAAAACCGAATGATTTGGATACGTTTTTCTCAAATGATTAAAATTAAAATTTGACACAAAATTGCATAAAATCCCATACTAATTTTGATATATTTAAATCATTCCGTTTTTGAGTTTGTTACGTAAGCATGTTGCCCCGCCTCTCACTTGTAACTTCCTCTAGCGGTATATGTAGAAAACCATCAGTCTTTGTAACATCATCGACGTAGCAGCAACGCCGAAAGGCAAGGCTCAATCCAACTCCCGAAAGCGGAGAAACAATAAAATCTTTAAAATACAAAAAAGGTCCGTCATCATTATCGAAGCTCTCCAGAGTTTACATTTTTCTGAAAGAGCAAACCGAGAGACAGTATACCTCTAGCTGGATTTGGCTCAAAGTTTGAAAGATGTCTATATTATAGTTGTTAAATCTTTTTTTTAAATCAAGGAAAAAAAAAATCACATAGAATTTAAATTAGTTTAAATTGAAAGACAATTCTTTTATATTTTAAGATGGCGTAAAAATTAAGAACTGGAAATAATATTTGCATAAGCAAAAAATTGTTAACATTTATAATTTAAATTAATTTTAGAATTTCGGAAAGTTGACGGTATTTTTTGTATGTCATTTTCTTTCTTTAGAGCTCATGTACCAAATTCTCGAAAAATGTGGCGAAATGATATGGATATGTTTAAAAGATCTACAACAACACTGAGAACAACAACCAATCATTCATCCATATTATGTAGGTAATCACAAAAAATACTCCTTATAAATTGATCACCATCTTACTAAATTCTTCATCATTTCTTGATATAATTTATAAACCATTTCTAACCTTTCTGAATTCACTTTCACAAGAGCTTGACACTTAATAAGGATTTTCTCCGAAGTCTTCATTCCAGAAGTAACATTTCATTTCCATACGAAATAAAACAACAGGAAACGTCTACCAGGACATCATTGATATTAAGATCGCGATATTTGTCTCGCCAACATTAATTCGCGAAGCATCTCACGTTTCTTACAGTCCAATTTCATTAGTTAAGTCACGACACAGAAGAATAAGTTGAAGCCCCTTTAATCCGATTTCCATAAGTAATTCGATGGCAAAAATAGACAGAAACTGGCGAGCATCTTAATTTGCTTTTCGCTAATGATATTTATTTTTGAGTTATTTTTTAATAATAACTGAAGTATTTTCAGACAAAATATTATTTTGGAAGAGACAACATTGAATCAAAAATTTAATGACTTAGTTGAAAAATGTGTTTGAGTAGTTTGTAAATCGTATACAAGCGGTTAAATCAGAATTTTTTTTTCAATTCCTACTATTAGCTCATACTCTCTCTCTCTATATATCTTGTTCAAATTTTCAATCGTTAAAAAAATACTTTTTATTCATCCACTCAAACTCAAATACATTTTTTAAAACTTGTAGTTGCGGACATTTGATGTTAACACAGTTTTTTTCAAAAATTAATTGATTAATTAAATTTGTCCAGTAATTTCAATTGGTCGCCAAATCCGTCGCGTTGTCGCCAAATGGTCTTTAAGTTTGTCGCCAAGCTCTATTTTGTCCCTTAATATCGTAATTCTGTCATATGTATATACATATCTATATTAATTGTAATTATTTAATATAAAGTAACTAAAATAAATTTTTTTTGTTAACCTAAGTAGAAATTTTTTTTATATATTACTTGTTTATCATATTACTGTCAAATGAGTGGAAAGTGAATACGTTTATGCATAATTACATGAAACCTTTTATGCATAAATTAGGGTCACAATTCCTTCAACAACGCATTTTTATTTATCATATTGGGATAGAAATTAAAGCCATTTTATTTTAGTAAATTACACTAATTATGTTGATTTATTTCTCGTATATATAGTACAGAGAAAGTATAGCAACCATGAAAAAAATTAAAAGTCGACATTTTGTCGGATCTCCACATTTTAAACCTCTCTGAGTTCGAAAAACATATTTTTGGAAAATGTCCGTCTCTCTGTTTGTGACAACGATTACTTAAACACGGTTTGAGCTAGACGTTTGAAATTCGGTATAAAGTCTTTACACCAAGTTCGTAGATTTCAATCGAAATTTGTGTAAAATCGGTTCAGACTAAGTTCATCTGTCCGGCTGTTCGAATATAAATTAACACAATAACTACAAAACAAAGAGACCTAGATAAATATAATTCTGTGCAGAGATTTAACATCTGTAGAGTAGGCACTTGTCACATTTTGAGCCAAATGCAACCAGGAATTGACTGTGTATCGGTCTGTACTTTCAGAATCATGTTAACAGGATAGCAATAACTAAAACGCAATAACTAAAATATGTCAAATTTGGTATGGATTTTCGTGACTGCAAATGTAGTTTTATGTGAAATTTTTTGGTTCTCTGTCTTTATACCAAATTTGGACTAAATAAATCAAATTTCTATCAAATTTGAGCAAAATCCATTTAGAGGAAGTCTATAGGTCCGGTTGTTCGAATATAAGTTAACACGATAACTATAAAAGGAAGAGAACTAGATTGATAAAATTCGATTCATAGAATTCACATCTATAATCTAGACATATATCAAAGTTTGAACTAAATACAGCAAGGGATTGAGCCTCTGTCAGTTTGTTATTTTAGAAACATGCAAACTCAATAATTCAAAGTAGTAATTATTTAAATATATCAAATTTGGTATGTTATTTTGTGACTACAAGTGCAGTTTCGTGTCAAACTTTTGTTTCAATCGGTTGAGAAAAACATGTCTAAAACACAAATTCGATTTTTGGATACTATTAGCGCTTGCCAGGGATTATCGCCAAATCACTCGCCAAGGATGACAGAATAAATTCAGTAAAATTGTTAAATCCTCGCCAAAAGTTAATGTATTGTTACGGATATACTTCCACTACCAACTACTAATTCCGTAAAGTCACCGGCTTCGCTTGCAGTGGGTGTATGGTGTGAAAACAGAATCAGCAGGCTTCAGTAGAAAACAACAACTATGTTTATTAAACACAAAGACACAGACGATGGATACAGAAACGACAACTATATACATCCGAGACGTACACACAGAACAGCACACAGCAGCACTCTACAGCAGACAGTAGCCCACAAGTAGTAATCGACCACAGCTCACAAAGCGGCCCGACAGAATCCAGCAGGAGAGGGGATCCTCGGAGCTTCACTCTACGGTCTCTCCAAAAGGCTGAAATTCTCACTGTCCCTCGCTTTAGCTGTATCCAACTGCCGACTCACAACTACACGACTGTCTACTCGACACACAACTAGATGCTGCTTCCACAATAGACAACAGGAGTCGGCAAACAGCTAAGTTCAACAATAGCTTGGGCTCCACACGACGCTGCCACTCCGCCGTTTCTTCGCCATCCTCTCTAAGACTCGTTACTTGTCTACGATTACATCTAGGCTTCCGATCGGATTCATGGCAACTTGAGACCTTTTATAGTTGCTAGGAGGCGGGCCTAAAACCTTCTAGGCCAATCAGGCCTATCTCAGTTCCTATTGGATGGATCATTAAAATTCGCGAAGTTTCAAGCATTATCCATTTTGTCGCCAAACTCACCAAATTCTTTTCCAAATCGCAAAATGGTCGCCAAGCTCTGAGATTACTGGCTCGGCACCCGAACAGTATTCAAAACAGATGATTGTAAATCGGTCTTTCCGGTGATAGAACTAGCCGTGCTGGGAAGCAGCATTGCTTGTTTGTAACAATATCTATTGTAAGCCAGTGCCATGTAAGTCGATTCCTGGGCTGACAAATTTATTAGAGAGTACGTGAGAAAATTTTGGTCAAATCAATACCGCTGGCTGTGTAAAAGTGTTGTTCTTAATGCAGTCTAATCCCCTGACATCATAATGTCAGTAGAAATGTAACTATCCAAGTCATCTATCTTCTAACAGCACGTTGTCTTTCACAGCATTGTGACTTTCCTTTCTTATTTTTAATGAAAACTCTAAAATAATAATGAAAGAAATTTTTTTTTCATTTTTCAAAAATGGATGAAAATCAGGTGTTTAAATATTGATAAAACATTAAAAGAGATTCATTTTTTTTTACCACATTATAAAATTTTGTTTCAATTTATGTCAAATTTATTTTTAAAAGAAAACATTTTTAAATTTTAAAATCATTTAAACAATATATTTGTCCAATGCTATTTTTGGAATTTATCATAGAAAATTTCCAACACTTGTATTAATTTTTCACGTAGTAAATTTTCAAAATAAAGATAGCCCCGAGCTGCATATTACCACTATTCAAAGTACAATTATGTCAAATTTAGTAGGCTGTCTAAATATCAGGGCTCTATGTATCAGGGCAAACAGCCTGATATATAGAGTGTCAACTGTCATACAAAGATACATATTCGCCTTTATTATTAATAGAGATAAACTTTCAGAAAAATAAAAATGCTTTACAATGACGCTATAATGAGAAATATAAAGAGATATATTTGTCTCTATATGACAAATATAAAGAGAAAAGTGTATTTTTTTCTGAATGCCACAGGAATTCTGGAAAAGGAATCCTTCGGCTCGTTAATCAATGGGATCGTTGTGCTGGAGGCCTATGGCGTATACTTTGAATAAGATTTCATTTATACCCACAGTGTCGTTACGTACCTTTTCATTTGAACACCCCCTGTATATTACAAAACTTGAAACCTTACATGAAAGATTTTGAAAATAAAATCTTGAACATTTATGGTCATAAGTAAAGATCAGAATTTGCATGTAGGAAGAGGGGGATCGCTGGAACTGGTTACATGTATGTTTGAGCATGTATAATTTTTTTATAAAAAGCTGATTTTTCCACCTATAAAAATCTAAATTTTATTTAATGATCCATTTTTTTTCAGTTTCTCTTTAATTCAATGGATAATCATTTCTGAAATTAACTTCTGGTTGATGCCATTTGTACAAAATCAAAATTTTATTTAATTAATAAAAGAATAAAATCATATCCTGAACATATTAAAATAAAGCCTTCTTTATAATAATGCACAACTGAAAATTTTGAAAATCCTGAAACGTGAAGAAATGTGTGAAAGTTAGTAAAAATCCAATCTTTATAAAACGAAAATTAAAATAAAATTGTACGAATTTAATTTCTATCGCTAAATGTTTTTACTATTTCCTTCCTGTCTTCTAATAATTTAATTAATTAAAAAAATACAATAATATTCCGTGAATTTTAAAATGGTTCATTCTCATCAATAAAACACGAGTGAAAATTTTGAAAATATTAACATTTCAAGAAATGAGTGAAAAATAGGAAAAATTCCATCTTTTTAAAAAGATAATTAAAATAAACGTTTTAAAATTTAATTTCTATTGTTAAATATAATTTCTATTTCCTTTCTTTCTTCTGATGATTCAATTACCAGATGTCTCTTTTTTTTGTTATCAAAACAAGAACAACAACAATATAAAAAACACAATTAAATTTTTTTTTCCAGAATTGAAAAAAAAAAAAATATTTTTCAAATGTAAATGAATTATTTAGTTTTCATAGACCAAGTAAAATTCTTATGTGACTGACTAGCCAAATCAGGTTTTATCTGTTTCGGATAAGTATAGAAAATTCGTATAGTTCAAGATTACAGGGATTTAAAATTCGTGTAGCCGGCGTCCTGGCATAAGGGTAGCGCGTCTTCCCCGTGATCCAGGCGTCCTGGGTTTGAGCCCCGGTTCGGGTATGGTTGTTCTTCATCTGTTCTATCTGTGAGATGTGTGAATGTGCCTCCCTGTAAAAAGGAGTTGTCCAAGCGAATGTGATGCGTGAGTAGCTAAGACGTGCTCTTGGCTTTAGTTGGCGCTACTTAAACAAGAAACGTTTCCTTGGCTTAAAATCGCTGACTTCGTCATCACCATTGTCCATGTAAGTGCCATTATGAACAACAACAACAAAATTCATGTCGAAGTTGCTCCATCACGATAAGATTTAGGTTCATAAGTTCTTCCTGTTGTCAAATTGCCTGTTAAAACACACATTCTGTTGTTTACACAAGCAGTTTTCTCTTTAGATCACATCTAGTACAGCAGTCTCCTCTGTTGAAGAATTTGATTAAGATGAAACCATTTTCAAGTGCCGAAAAAGTGCAACGACGAAGATACTACAGAAAACAGAAAAAAAACCCGGTTTGTTACGTGTGATTACTTTTTTGTATTACAGAAAAAAGAAAGAAAGAAAATGTAATTACTTCAAAGAAAAAGTCGAATATACAAATTCATCTGTGTTCATTCATTTTGTAATAAATTAAAACCTGGAACCGTTTGAAAGAAGCGACATTAGAATATCCTTTTACCATTCAAATTTTTACGAGCCACTTTAATGACTTCCTTTCTTTCCAATTCCACAACAGATAATATAAGAGATAATAAGAGATTTAAGTGACTATCGGCATATTTCGTAGACACTGAACTTCAACTAACAACAACCTTAAGCCTCCTTTTGCAGTCAAAGTATGTGCAGCAAACATTCTTTCTTCGCTTATTTACATCTTTTTTTCAGGAATCTCATCTCCTAAGAATATACTTCATGTTAGGAAATGCCACCTACCTAATAATAAAGAGTTACACGTTGTAGAGATATCCCCCCCCTCCCCTATTCTAGAAGCAGCGATGAATAGTATTAGAGAGATTTACTGCTGGTAGAAATGCACAGAGGTGATAAAATAATGATACTGCCTAGCTTTCACCAACGCTTCCTACATTATCTTGTGATCCTGCCACCAAAGAAATAACACAGAGTCCTAAGATAACTTTTTTTTCATCGCAAGGGAGCCAATTTCAAGGTTTGTATAGCACAGAGTTCTTCTCTGAAGCTTTAGAAAGAGATTGATGTCAGACATATATAAATATTTTTCTTTTATATAAATAATCCAGAAGTGTTGGAAAGAAGCATTAGAAAGATTAAATGTGGGAAGATATTGGGACTTCCTATAATGTCGGGTAAATCAGTATAATGTTGGGATCAATTTTGGATTTTTATAGTATTAGAGTCAGAATTAGCAATACAACGCTAAGTCAGGTGGTATGAATATTTTTTTTAGAATCGAAGAGCACATTAAATTAGATTTCTTCCCAGTTAAAAGTTGAAAAAAAAGGAAAGAATAGGAGATTTAAGACTTTAGAAAGAGTTTGATGTTAGATATATATATTTTATTTTATACAAAGCATTCAGAAGTTCTAGAATTGGAAATAACAAATGTGAGAGGATATTTGACTTCCTATAAAGTTCTATTCGTCTGATAAATCAGTACTGTTCGGATCAATTATGGTCTTTTGTGGCATTAGTGTCAGTATGAGCAATACTGCTTCAAGACAAGTGGTATGAATATATTTCCTTAGAATCAAATAGCTTAGATTTCTGCCTATTTAAAAGTTGAAAAGCTTTTAATTGGAAATAACAAATGTGAGAGGATATTTGACTTCCTATAAAGTTCTATTCGTCTGATAAATCAGTACTGTTCGAATCAATTATGGTCTTTTGTGGCATTAGTGTCAGTATGAGCAATACTGCTTCAAGACAAGTGGTATGAATATATTTCCTTAGAATCAAATAGCTTAGATTTCTGCCTATTTAAAAGTTGAAAAGCTTTTAATTAAAATGAAATTTTGGACATTCAATTAAAATGTCTGAATCTTTAAGACTGACCTTGCAATCTCAGAACCAAACAGAAGGTACTGTAATGATTCAGCTTCTTCCCTGGGTGACCACTGTGACATTCCTTTTTCCCACACTCGATAATTTACATTCCGGGCCATTCTTCATCAACGAAACTCCCACAGTGTTAAGTGCCTCCAGATTGCCAAATGGAAGACCCTCCTTTTAAGTACGGTCGTCTGGCCAATTAGTGCTAATCCAGATAAGGAACCACACGTGCGTTTCCCAGGGAAATAAATCGTGTCTTCGAAAGGCGAGAGTGTCAAACACTCCAGATGTCCAGATGTCCTTCATTTTTCCCATTGTGGAGGGTGGATCATCAATGGACATTTCCCACGGGCGACCAGAGACGATTCAGGTTGTTCTGAACGGTGATTGGGTAACAGGGAGTGGACAGGAAAGGTGGAGTCTGAGAGAAAGAAAAAGGTGAGGTTTTTTCGGATGAAGAGGGAGAGAAGAGCTTGGTATGAAGTGGACTTCTGAGAAAAATTCAACCCGAAGGAAATTCGGTGGATTTCTAGAGCTAACCCTGCAGTAGCCTGAGACGCCAACCGCCTGTTAGCTGTTCTTGTGAAGGCGTTTTCTCCAAATTTGATAGAGGAACTATTCTTGTTTAAATTTCGTGCTATAAATAGCATCATTCATTTAACCTAGATGAGAAAGAGTTGTTTTTATGTAATAAAGCTGTAAATAAAGAATTTGATCAGAAAGCTACCTGTTATTGGATCGAGACTTTACAGTACCAACCAAACAGAAGGTACTTGTGACTAAGATGGACATGACCAACATATAGACCGGTTAATTTAACATCGTTCCCTCTTGGCGATAGGCGGCAAATTAATTGTTGATTTAGTAAAATGGGATTAGTTTTGAATCATTTGTTCCTAAAATTCATGCCAAACAGGATATATATAGATATAACCACAATATGTATTAACTAGGCAATGTATGAGTTTGTCGCTGCAAAATATGTGCAGCTACTTTTGCAGTGCTTACCGGACGTACGTACAAAATAAGTAAGCTACCTGAATAAGACACTAAATATCTTAGTCGGAAGCGTTTTTAAACAAAAATGTATATAAAATGCAATATGATGATTGAAAAATGACTCAGAGTCTCTAAAGCACTCATGTTAGAATAAATGCAATAATAAAGCTCTTTACAAAGGAAAATGTTCCTGAGAGCCAAAAAAGAAAAAAAAAATACAAAAGTCAAAATTAAAAAAAAATGTGTTTGTAAAAAAATGTAAATTTGATTCTTGTGGAATAATATTTTTGGAAGTTATAGCGGAAAAAATATCAAAATACTACAATACTGCTTAGTTTTTAATTAATTAAAATTCCAATTAAAATAAAAAAAATCGCTCTGAGGTGCACATTCCTACCTCCCAAGGTATATATACATTTGCCGAATGTGGGAGTGATAGGTCAAACGTTCTGGTCTGTCCCGCGGTAACACACACACACAAAGAGAGAGAGAGAGAGAGAAACAAACACACACACACACAGAGAGAGAGAGAGAGAGAAACACACACACACACACAGAGAGAGAGAGAGAGAAACAAAAACACACACACTCGCGCGCACACATACACACCATCTCGCACACGCATGCACACAAACATTCATCTTTAATGTTAGTATATATTATTAAAGCATCTGAGATCTTTTAATACATTTTATTATTCATTAACATGAAAATTATGGAAATTTGTAATAATGTTTTTCACAAAATTATAAGCAGATATTGTCTCATATGGAATCAAAATTTAATTCAAGCATCAATTAATTCAAACATCAATTTTAAAGTTTCATCATATTTTATGAAACATTAAAATATAGAAATACATCAGAAACTGAATAAAAAATCCATTATAATTCTTCGATTCCATTTTGATGAATGTGAAAGAAATATAATCAAAAGCATAATAATCCAATTAAATGATGATATTCCATCAATTTTATTAATGCAACCAAACGGGATAAAGTTAATGCATTTTAAAGTGGCATCTGCCCATGCAAACCTTTCCAGAAAAGTAATGAAAATGAGTTTTTTTTCTGGAAATATAGACTAAAAAAAATGATAATTTTTAAAACTGTTTACTTTGATTCCTTATCAAAGAAATAAATCTTTTTATTCCAATATTTTAGCGCTGCATTTTACCGAAGGAAACATTATAATTGAACATCATTTCTATAAGTATTCGAAAAAAGCATGAGACAATGCAGATAATTGCTCAGACGATACTATTTTTTGTTTCTCTTTGTTTATTAGCAACAAGAATTTTCAGAACGAATAAAAGTATTCTAAGAATAATGAAAATTTGTTTATTTCTGATCTGCTAGTAAAAACGATGATAATGTCGAAAAATATTTTCTTTCATTTTCTATGATAAAAAAACCCTTTCCTGTCTGTTTTTTCAGGAATACATTTTGACCGAGAGAAACATTATTAAAATTGAATATCTTTTCTGCATGAATACGAAGAAAGAAGTAATTACGCAGACGATATCTTTCTGTTTCTCTTTATTTATTAGGAAAAATTTTTTTTTTGAAAGAATTGCAATATTAGAATGCATTTTCAAAACTGTAAGAAAGGAAAAAATAGACCTGAATTTTGCTTTCATACGTAATTAAAATATTGAATAAAAGAAATATAGGATTAATCAAGACTTAAAGGGAAAGATTTTCGTTTTTAATTACAAAAATAATTAGTAATAGGTAATGAGAAATTCAACATTTAATTACAGCTGCAAAGGCCCTTAATTACACGAAAGAGACAGAACATTTATTTATTTCTTTTAAACAAAATATTTAAAGATTCAGTCTCTCAGTTTCCCCCGTTCGCTGGAAATGCCAGCTTTGGAATGAAGATAAAGGATTAATTTATTCCCACCATAGATTCATCAGTTGAGATAACTCAGGGATAAAAGTTAATTAAGTGAAATGAACTAATTAATTACTTCATTAACTTTTTCTATCCTGGTTCCTCCATTCAGAACAGAAAAGCTACGTAAAAAGGAAGGAGAAAAAGTTCTGTAGAACCAATTTGTCTAAATCCGCCAACTATATCGCGGCTGTAGCAGTTAAAGTTTTAATTCGCTGGAGCGAATGGACATGGAAGAGACTATTTAGGTACTCTGGTTTCTAAGACTGAGTTATTCCAACGGCGTAGTTTCAAATGCAATTCTTTTAAAGGAAACGTAAATGTGTCTGTTTCGTGTTTTAAGTCATGTAGGGATCGTTAGGATTTTCGAACTTATTTGCAGGAATCTGTTCTAAAAGACTGAATTTAAATTTAAAAGTTAGGAATGACTTTCTAATGGGATTAAGTACCTCTATTTTAGGAATCGAAACCTACTTTTAAGTCAAAGCTGTTAAATAGCTTCAGATTAAGAGAATTTTATTAATGTTATAGCTACATGTATGCTAGATGAAACAAATGTAATTATTGAATGGATTTTTGTATCGTGGAAAATTATTTTTAATCCCTCAGCTCAGAAGAAAAAAAGTGATTATTTTTATATATTTAATTAATTTCAAGAAAAGATTATATGATAAAATTCAATGGCTGTAATAATTTATATAAATAAAAGTGAAATAAAAAAATAAAAATTGAAATCTGCTTTTCAAATTAACATGCGAGAACATTATTTTTTTTAAAGTCACATGGTATCAATCCGACAGGAAAACGTAATGTTTTCACATGACTCATATTTCGCAACCAACAGCATTTAAAAAACCGATGGTTTTGATCATTTTTTTCGAGGCCCTAATTTTTTTTCCGTGAAAAACCAGTTTGATGCAATCACGTGACTGTCAGATTGCCTTTTCGTCGATATTTAGAAAGCAATGGTTTTTACCTGAACTGAAAATCGTTCGAGCTCAAAAACTTTTAACTCGAGGCCTAAATTTTTTTTGACGAAATTTCGGTTTAAACTGGTTTGGAATGATCACTTGAGCATTGTATTGCACAATCATCAACTTTTAGAAAGGATATTTTTTCTCCATGTGAAAATCGTTCGAGCTTTCGTTCGAAACTTTTTTTTTCTGCTAGAAAAATTAAAAATTAAAAAAATATATATACATATAACTTTCGATATCTCTTCTCGCTGTTTCCAGTTCATTCTTATTTTCTTCTGTGTACTTCTTCAGATGATAACTTCTCACGAGCTGCCCTTTATTGGCCAGACAGGAGAATCGGGTATATGGCGGAGTTTGCGCCAAGTTGTAACTTTTGTTGGCGATAAATCTCAAAATGTGAACCTTCTTTATCATTTTCTAATAAGCCAAAAAGCGAAAAATTCATGCCTCAAAAGTAATAAATCGCCAATTTTCTGTCCGTTTATTTTTAGGCTTCAAGAGCCTCAAACCAAACCAACATCATATTCTCATATGATAACAGATAAAAAATTTGTATGCAACAGAAATCAAAACAACTAAATAAATTTTCTTAGAAGTCGGTTTACAAATTCTATAAAACCAAAAAAGATTTTGGTGGAGGTCTCAGGATAATTAACTAAATAGTTTATTTTTTTAATTCAATAATAACTAGGTTTTCACTTATGAAAAATATTTTATCATGGGAGCTGCTATTCCGGTTGAATTAATTTACTTTCAACTTTCCATTCTCAATACTAATTAAATTTTGCTCCATTTCTCGAAAACATTTAATACCTGAAAAATTAATTTTAGACACTTTTAAGCAATTATTTGGAGCAGCTTGTAGTTTTATTAGAAGTTGCTTGATATAAACCAACGGAAGTGTTCTCCCAAAATGTTTCTCACATACTCTCTAATAAATTTATTATGCCGGAGAACGTTTTTCATGGCATTGGCGTACAATAATTATAAAAGATTAAATTTGGCGTGAATTTTTCATTTTTATTGAATCTACCGTGTCATCCTTGTAGAGTATTTTGGAGATAAATCCATGGCATGCTATTAATAATATCCCAAAATCGAATTTTGCTTTATAAACGTTTCTCTCTACCGACTGGAATAAAGATTTGACGTAAAACTGCACTTGATGTCAAAAAATCCCATACCAAATTTGTCATGACATGTAACGAAAGGTAGATGATGTGGGAAGTCAGCCATCTAACTCTCCAACCCGCCACGAAGGCACACGGATTTAAACCATAAGAACTGAATGACCGGACCGCCGCAACAGCAACATTGGCGGGAGCTGTGGTTGAATCCTAAGGGCCGTCACCGGCCACGGTACAACCCTCCCCAAAGGAAGTACGTCCCATCATCGATGGGAGGAGTCAGATGATGTGGGAATAAAACACAAAACATACCACACTAACAACAAATTGTTAAGAAATTACACAAAGCGGCCAGTGAGAATTCGCTGCACATCAACTCTACAAAGAGAGAATTCACTCGATTATTTCTTTTCTCAACGACCGCCTTCTCGTGTCTGTGCGCCTCCGTTTTTTATAGCTTTCTTAACAAGGCATAGAATGTTCTAGAATAATCATGGAATTTGTTTCTTTATAAAGATATCCCTAATATACTCGAATATTCCGGATCTTCCATTTTTATCACCAAAGTCGTCAAATTTGGTGTCAAGCTGCCAAAATGTCACCATAGCCGGGGCTGATATCCAATATTCATACATCAAAGATTTGAGTTATTAGTAAAAATGTCTTAGGCAACAAAGCAATATTACAAATTCATAATTATATACTATTGCCAAGTAATTATTAAAATAAATTATAAATTTATATTTTATTATGAAGTTTCATTTGAGAAATATATTTTTAATATTTCAAGTTTTCAATATATTTATGGTATTGGTAAGTAAAAAAAAAAGAATGTTGTTTTACTGTGAAATTTATGATTATCTTCAAACATAGGTATATTTCTTGTATTTTATTTCGTACCTCAAGATTTTATTTATATTTTTTTTGTTGGCGTTATATATTCATATTTTCATCTTCAGAATTTTTTTTCAAACGATGGAACGCATATTTGAAATGATTATTCTTTAAATATTTAAGCGTCGAATATTCTTCGAGTATGTTTTTTTATTCTGCTAAATAAATTCCATAATTTTTCTATTTTTTACTTCTAAGATATCAAGAGGGCGACAAGATTGATTTTTGAAAACACTGAAAAACAGCAACAACAACAGTAATGCACGCGCCCTGTTTATAAAATCTCAAAAGAGAATATCTTCAAAACAGGGTGTAAATAAGAACAAATTAATTTTGTAGGCAAAAACAGTCTTTCCCTTTTATGCATAGCTAACGAAAAAAAAAAAAAAAAATGAAATTTGTTAAACATTTATGATAGTTTTCTTTTTCTTCTTACAATATACAAATATTTTTAACTTTATAAACAAAAGGAAAGTATTTTCCATTTTTACTATAATATTTTTTAACAAAATCTATTGAAATACCTTAAGTAAATAAAACGTTAAAATCGTCTGAAAATTCATAAAATTAATCTTCTGAAACTACGTAAATATTTACGATATTATCTTTCGCTAAAATCATTATGAAGTCGTTCCAACTTCTTTAGAAATAAAGTCAGAAAAAAACAAACACGCAGGAGTGATAAAATGCAGCAAAAAACAAGACTGCAGCAGCAACTTAATAAAAAGATATAAAAATATTTCAAAGAATTAATTAATACGCCTCGTTTAAAAGTGCTCGATCTATTCAAAGGAAGAAGGAATTTCACAGTATGACAATGGCAAAGAAATGTGTTTACGAATTCCTACAGATGCCCAAGGATATGCGAGAAAGAAGATCCAGGCATTCTTTTGTTTAGCAAACGTTTTAAGTGTCGAATTTGTAAACGCGAAAAGTGTCACAACAGTCGACAAAAAAAGGTGTTCGAAGTCATTAACTTTTGAGAGAAGCTTAAAAATTTCTTTCTTGGGTAATTTTTGCTTTCAAAGAGGAATGCGAGAGGAGCCAAATGACTCACTTTTTTTTAAATTTTTGTGTTCACTTAAGATTTAAAAGAGCGAAGAGATGCCAATGAATATTTTACGAAAACATCGATAGTCATTTTTGTAATGTTTTTTAGGCTTCACACATTTTATATTTAATTGCAAATTTTCAGTGAAGTATTTATGTAAATTTTGATGGATATTTTTTTGACATTTGAAAATCAGAAGTATTGAAGAATTAGTCATATGATAGCCAAATTTTTAAATTCTGTAACAAAATTTATAATTCGTGGTCTCATAAATTATCGTTTGCTATGTAATAAGAATTTCATACTTATACCCTTTTGGGATTTTTCTTTCGAACGAATCTCAGACGAAATTTCCGAAATCATTACGATATATCGCCAAAAAGCGATGATTCTTGAAACCGCGAAGATAAATATCTTACTAATGGATATTCGCACTAAAACGGAAAAATACTAAAATTCAATGGCAACGATTGGATTTCAACAATTGAAAAATCGGTACATGTAAATATTTAAGGCTTCCGGTTTGTTTGATGATTTTTGAACTACGCCAAGATCGCCAAGCTTCATTATTGGCGATACCTTACCACCTTGGCGATACCTTTAGTTTGCTTGGCGAAAAAACCTGAGAGCCGTAAATATCCACAACATTTTATGTTCAAATGGCATAAAAAATCGGAGTTTTCTTTTCTTAAGAATTGAAATAATTATTGTTTGAAATCTAAACTTAAGTATTAATTATTTTGATGTAACATTTATAGTTTCCTTAAAAACACAACTTGTAAAAAGAATTTGCTGCCAATTTTTGAAATGGAATAGGAAGGTATCGAAGAAAGTTATTTATGTTAATTCTGTAAAACAGGATTATTAAAAAAGGAATGAGTAGATATAAAGTATTTATGTCTAATGAACGACTATAAATAGAGACATACGATATATCACTGGATAGACGCAGTAAAGTTCAAAGTAATTTTTTTATGCATTGAATATAAGCTCCATTTGTTATGCGAGAAATATAGAATTGGAACTGCGATGTCATCAAAATATAGCCGAGTGACTACACTAAATTTGTCTTTTTAAATTTGATCATTTATAACATCACAGTCGGACAAAACACACAACATAAAAACACTCACAATCATATGAACAATACGAAATTCATACAATATGACATTTGTAAATCCATTCCCAAGACCATCATCTTATTGCAGAAGATAGAACAACACCACCAGGCATCAATGCCTTTCACTTTCACAACACATCACGCTGACTCCAGACGCAAAAAAATCCTCTCAAGTCTGCAAAACGTACTACCGGTGTGATGTCACATTTTTGATCTAAACCAAGACTGTGCTGACATCTATCGGCCGTTTTGGCAGTTATCGGGTCAAATTCTTTATAGAACCTGTATCTTGGCACACATATATAGATCAAACGTCTGTGATTATTCAGCCCACTACTGTAATGATGTTTTCTATTTTTTTAAGATCGTGGTACAGGTACAAATAGAAGTTGATTAAATATAACAAAAGAAATATAAAGGTGAAAACACCAAATTTCAAATAATTTATTTTATAACTAGCAATCATGACTGTCTAAACAAGCTGTTATCATGTTAACTATATTTCGGATTTCCTTGACCAACAAAAGTTGTAGGAGAAAACCTTATGCACATTAGTAATTAAAAAAAAAATTGAAATCTGCTATCGCAAATTTCAAATTATTATGTGAGAACATTTTTTTTTTAAAGTCATGTAACATCAAACCAACAGAAAAACATCATGTTCTCATATGACTCATATTTCGCAATCAAGAACATTTAGAAAAGCGTTGGTTTTTGACTATCTCAAAAATCAATAGAATTCTGAAATTTTTTTTCTTCTCGAGGCTAGAATTTTATTTCGTAAAAAAACCAGTTTAAACCGTTTTAAACTGGTTTGGAATGACCACGTGACTAATGTATTATGCTATAGTCACTTTTAGAAAAGAGATGTTTTTTTCTCCATCTCAAAAGTCGTTCTAGAAAAATTGAAAATTAAAAGAAAAAATTATATATATATATATATATATATATATATATATATATATATATATATATATATATATATATATATACAAACCTAGAATGTAGAAACCTAGAATACAAACCTACCTTACAGTGGTGCCCAAGTAAGAGGTTAAAATTTAAAAGCATATTGAAAATGATAATACGTTTCCCTTGCCTTTACATTAATACAGAAATCCCATTCATCATTTTATATTCGAAGACTAATTACATCTTTGGAAATATTATATAAGCCTAAATAATCAACAGTAATAACAAAATTTTGTTACAAGCCTGTAATGTTGCTTCCCAGTACGGTTAGTTCAATTACTGGAAAGAACGTTTTACCATCAGCTCTGTTGAGTGCTGATCCGGTGCCACGTTAGTGATCTCAGAGCGTGGCGACCATTTCGCAACTTAGCGACGAATTTAGCGACAAAATAGAGATTACTGGAAACTTTGAGAATTTTAGTGATCTAGCCAATAAGAACTGAGATGCGCTTAATTGGTCCAGAACATTCTCGGCCCGCCCCCTGGAACTATAAATGGCCTGCAGTCTCAAGTTGCAGTCAGTCGGCGTCGCAGACAAGTATCGATCATTCGAGTGGATAACAAAGCAGCGAAGCAACAAGCGTTGTGTGGAGCTCAAACGATTGATGAACTGAGCTGTGTTCAGAGTCCTGGCGTTTATTGTGGAAACAGAATCGTGGCTGGATACAGCTAAAGAGAGTAGACAGTAGAGAATTGCAGCCGTTTGGAGAGACCGTAGAGTGAAGCTATGAAGATTCTCTCTCCTGCTGGATTCTGTCTGGCCGCTTTGTGTGCTGTGGTTGTTATTGCTACCGATTACTACTTGTGTACCAAATAATCCAAATTTCGAACATGCCGTTTTTGTGTTTGTGTGGTTCTCATCACAATATAATAATTACCTTCCTTCACCTGCCTTTGCTCTTCAGTCCAGTGCTCAAAATTGCCTTTTGTGATTCCTCAAAAAAAAGTGATTAGTGTTTAAAAAGAAGTTTCCATCAGAAGTTCATGATTCAACGGGTGAAAGTCAGGATTTATATTCTACTTTGATTTTATTTTGAATTGGAAATTTCAATCACAATACAATTGCAAATCATCTTTTTATATCACTATTAAAAAATTTTTAATAGTTATATAAAAAAGATTTTAAATTTTTTTTTTCAAATCTATTATTTAAAATAAAAGTTTTTAATTTTTTAAAAATCCATTATTTAAAATTTATTCATATTATTAAAGTGTTTTGGATTTAAGATTTATTTATATGCCATTGAAATCAAGACAAATGATTCACCCAAAAAATTAAATCTATTTTTAAATAAATAAATAAATAAAAATAATGACACATGATATCAGAGAAAATAGGTGAATACCTCAGAGGTAATTTGTTATACCACTGATTGTATTTAAACTATACTCTGTTATTTATTGTGCGAAAATACATTTATGCTTTGGTCAGCATGCAAACCTTGTGAATGAAGAAAAATAATTGTCCAAAGTTCCTATATACTTCAGAAAGGCACATGATATTTAGAATAATGTAGTAAATGCCTCAGGGGTAATATTTACACCTCTGACTGCCGTTCAGCTACCCTCTAATATCACTTGTATCAAAATACGTAAGTTTCCAAATACTACAAATGTTTTTTTTTCAATTATCAAATATTTTTTGTATTATTTATTTTCCAAATATTTATTACTAACCGCCTTTGGCAACCAGCCACTTGGCCAATCTTAATGTTCGTTTAACTTTTAATAATTAAATATTTTACGCAATTCCTACTTTAATAGATTCTTCATCAAAATATTTTAAAACTTCAAATTTTGATAGGCATATAATTCACTCATAATATTATAAAGTCATAATGTAATATGTATCTCTCTAATTTTCTGTTAGCTCTCGTAGAATTTATGCTTTAAATTAAAGTGGAAAGAATTAATCTGCAATTAATATAATAATATTTTTTACTGAAACAAAGCATTTTCTTATAATATGATTACTGATAACAGAGTCACTGAGCGTTTAAACTTTATGGGCACTAAAGAATATCTTTCTTAATTTATGTCATATCTCAAGAATTTGTCAACAAAATTTTCTACTGATTCATCATGAACAGATCGATTAATTAAAAATGTTTAATTTTAAATGCATCAAACACTAAGAAAATAAAATGAATCGTTTAAAATAATTGGTCGAAAACAGGTTTAAAAAAACTACTTAAAAACGATGTACTCAAAACTATAAGCATATACAAAAAATATATGACTAACATAAATACAATTTAATTACAAAAGCATGCAACTAACCTAAAAATAATTTAAATCAAGAATCATCCGTTGATAATATTGTCAACAATCAGAACACAATGCGCATGCGTGAATTTTCAACGCCAGTTACTGTGACGCAAATGCGTGATTTTTCTACGTCAGTTGAGGTAACGCTATGCAGATTAGACATTTTTAATTTCCTATTATTCTGTGTTATTTTAATTCAAAAGTACTTCAGAATGAATCTGAAAAATCGATTAATTAACAATGTTTAATTTTAAATGCATCAAACATTAAGAAAATAAACAGAATAATTGGAAATAATGGGCCGAAAAATGTTAACCTTGGCCACATGACTGTTGGGGGAAAAAAAAAATCCGAAACCCTACTCATTTGGCGTTGGGGAAAATGAAAAGATTTTTTGGTGGGAAAGTTAGTTTTTAATTAATAATTGAAATTCTAATTAAAATTTCAAAAAAATTGACCCCAGGTGCACATTCCCGACCTCCAAGGTATACACGTACCAAATTTGGTAGCTGTAGGTCAAATGGTCTTTTCTGTAGAGGGCCAACACACACACACACATACACACACACACACACACACACACACACACACACACACACACACACACACACACACACACACACACACACACACACACACACACACACACACACACACACACACACACACACACACACATTGAGCTTTATATATAAGTATAGATAAGAGTATTTTGAATCTTATGCTTGCTATATTCATTTACAAGTGTTTTGCATGAAATCTTTGAATCTTGCATTTATAATTTTCATTCCCAAATGATTTATATGGAATTTTTGAATCTCACGCTTATCAGTTTCAGTTCCATATGTTTAATATGAAGCCTTCAAATCGTACCGTTATTAATTTTATTTCCAAGTTTTTCATTTGATATTTTTGAATCTTGCAAGGATTATTTTCATGTCTAAGTTTTTATTTGAATTTTTTGAATTTTTGTTTCTTTATTTACAGGACAAGTACTTCATTTAAAATATTTATATTGATATCTCATTTGGGTGAAATATAACAATACTTATAATTCATTTAATAATTTAATACTTTATTTTTGATTTAATAATCTTGTTAAGTCAGACTTCCTAGCATTTAAGAATAATATAGGCAAATATATCATTGACTATCCTCACCAAATTAAATTCAACAGCTGAGTTTCTGCAGAAAAATGGCCACAATACATTTCTGCTTAATATCATTTATTTTTTTTATATTGTTACGGAACTTTCTCTTGTACTACTATTCGCAATTCGATTTCACAAAGTACATAAAGTTAACAGGGTTCGCTTGTAGTGGGTGTATGGTATGAAAACAATCAGCAGGTTTCAATAGAAAACATCGACGACACGGAGACATTATCACAAAGACAACGAATACACAGACGACAAATATATACGGCCGAGATGAATACACAGCAGCACACTACAGAAAACAGTAGCCCACAAGTAGTAATCGGTAGTAATAACGACCACAGTAAACAAAACGGCCAGACAGAATTCAGTAGAAGGAGGGATTTCACGTAGCTTCACTCTACGATCTCTCAACTGCCTCTTCGCTTCGATCATCACTGCCTCTTCGCTTTAGCTTTATCCAACTGCCGACTCACTGCTACACGACTTGCTACTCCACACACGACACGATGTTGCTACTACAATAAACGCTAAGATTCAGCACACAGCTCATTTCAGCAATCGCTTGAGCTCCACACAATGCTGGACTATTCCGCTGTTGCTTCGTTATCTTCTCGACGACTCGTTTCACGACTCCAACTGACTCCGGCTGTCTTCAGCTTGAGACTGCCGGTCTTTTATGATTCTCTTGTGGTGGGCCGAGAAGGCTCTGGACCAGTCAGGCGTATCTCGATTATTATTGGCTGAATTACTAAAATTCTCAAAATTTCCAATAATATCTATTTTGTCGCCAAATTCGTCACCATGTTGCCAAATGATTACCAAGTGTGTCTCCAAGCTCTGAAATCACCGACGCAGCACCCGATCAGAACACAGCACAGCGTATCGTAAAATTGTTTTTTCAGTGATTGAGCTAACTTTGCTTTTAAGCAACATTACAGGCTTGTAACAATGTTTTGTTATTATTGTTGATTATTTCGGCTTATATAATATTTCCAAAGATGTAATTAGCCTTCGAATATAAAATGATGAATGGGATTTCTGTATTAATGTAAAGGCAAGGGAAACGTAGTATCATTTTCAATATGCTTTTAAATTTTAACCTCTTACTTGGACACCACTGTAAGGTATGGTTGTGTGTCAGTGGATCCTGACGCACTTCCACGTATTGCGGTGGGGGGGGGGGAACTTGTTATGATATTTTAAAATACAATTTCAGTTTTAATTATTTTCCAAAGTTTTATCTTAATTTAGTTCATATTAACTTCATTCTAAAATGTTCCCTTATTTCCTGGTCCCATTCCACTTTTTCTATTTAATTAATTCAACAGAAAGCTCGCTCTGTAAAAATACTTAAGTCAGCAGTCCCCCCTCTTCGAGTGAAGGGATAAAAAAATTGCTAACCTAAGCAAATTTTTCTAAAAGATACCTACATTTCTCTTGTCTAAATCGATATGTATAAAGAAATCCCTATCAGAATCTCATAGTATTTAAACACTGAGAAAAATATTTATCTCTCTCTTTTTAGCTTTTCCTCATTTAGTTCTGTGTTGATGTGCTCGTCGCTTCTGCTGGTACATAAATCATGCCTCCCGGGATGGAATGAAACGAATTTTAAAAACTCAAGATCTTTTCTCTGTCTTCGGCCACTGTATTTTACTTCAAAATATTATGTTTACATATAAACATATAATTTTTGATATCTTTCTTCACTGCTTCGCGTTCATTCCTATTTTCTTCTCTGTGCTTCTTCTGGTGATAACTTCTTACTACCCTGCCCTTTACTGGGCAGACAGGAGAATTGGGTACATGGCGGAGTTCGTGTCAAATTGCAACTTTTTATTAGCGATAAATCTCCAAATGTGACAACATTCTTTAACATTTTCTAATAAACTAAAAAAAAAAAAAAGCTACAAAAACGATAAATTGTCAATTTTCTGCCCGTGAATTTTGAGGTTTTTAAAAGCTTGAAATCAAAACAACAACATGTTCTTACATGATAATAAGTCAAAACATTTTATCTCATGTGATGCTATTTATCATAAAGCATAAAATTTTAGAAATGGAAGCATAAAAAATAAAATCTTGCAGATGTATCATTGTAAAATTATGAAATTAAATAGATTTTCATTAAAAAATGCTGCAAACCTTAATTTTTTTAAAATTAGGGAAAGAAATCGCAATTACATTCAATGAATTTTTATATTTTAAGGTACCATAAGAATTCAATTAAAGTATTAAAAACGTTTAATTTTAATTAATTTTAGAACTTTGAAAAGTAGACCTTATTTTTTATGCCTCATCCGAAGAGCTCAACCATATTTCATAAAAATTGAGGAAATGCTCTTAAATTTCCTCAATTTTTATTAAAAGACAGGATCAACAACCAGAACCAATCATTTATCTATTTTATATAGGTAATCACAAAAATACACCTTATAAATTGATTTCCATCTTACCAAATTCTTCATCATTTCTTGATATAATTTATAAACCATTTCTAACCTTTCTGAATTCACTTTCACAAGAGTTTGATACTGAATAAACATAGCCTCTGAAGTGTTTATCCCAGAAGTAAATAACCATTCCCTGTCATCTCCATATGAAATAAAATGTCAGGAAACATCTACCAGGACATCATTGATATTAAGATCACGAATTGTTGTCTCGCCGTCATTGATTCTTGAAGCATCTCACGTTTCTTGCACTACAGTTTCTTCAGTTAAGTCACACCACGAAAGAATAAGACGAAATCTCTTTAATCCGATTTCGATAAGTAATTCGACGACAAAAAATAAACAGAAACTGGCTAGGATCTTAATTTCCTTTCGCTATTGATATTTACTTTTGATTTTTTTTAATGATAATTGAAGTATTTGCCGTGATAATATTATTGTGGATTTGACAACATTGGATCAAAAATGTGTTTCGCTAGTTTGTAAAACATGCATAAGCGAATAAAGCAGAAATTTTTCATCATGTTATCTTCTAATGAGTAGAAAATAAACAATATAATTTTTATTACAAATATAACTGTGTTTTGGTCATTTTGATGAGAATGCATCTTTACTCTTAAATCTTTATGTTGTGGTGAATAGCATATAAGCCAGTTAACAACTACGCAGCGCGAGCACTTGCTGTTGTGTCCTGGTCATGTTACTGGACTGCAAACAAAAATGTCCCAGGCTGTATCCTCACGCATCACAATTCCCTAAATTGGGGACCTCGGACGATGAACCTTCAACCTTCGTAACAGCTGTTGTGGCGCCATCTACTCGCAACCAAAGTCATCAGATTCACTTGACGCAGCAACCCAAACACGATCGCCATAACGCTGGCGCTACTCAAATGGGTACAGACGCGTTAGAATCAACAGCTAATACATCACCACTCAACAGCCATATCGTTCGTCTCACCTCCGACTCACAGGAGGGAGAGTCTGTGGTGAACCTTATAAGCCAGTTGACAACTACGCTGCACGAGCAGTTGCTTTTGTATCCTGGTTATGTTACTGGATTGCGAACCACAAGGTCCCAGGTTCTATCCTCGCGCAATTCTTCAGTAATGCATTCTTAATTATCATAAAGCGATTGATATTAAAGCCTTGTTATTTCAATAAATTACATTTGTTCTGCTTATTGCTTTCTCGTATTCGTAATATAGAAAAAGTATAATAATTGTCCAAAAATTCAAACTCGAGATTTTGACGAATCTACACGTTTTAGATCTCCCTGAATTCGAAGCACACATTTTTGGAAAATGTCTTTTTGTTTGTCTGTGGCAAAGATAATTCAGATACTATTTGTACTAATTGGCTGAAATTTAGTACACGGCCTTTATCTCAAATTTGCAGATTTCTATCGAAATTAATTAGTTCAAAGGAAGTTAGCCTATCCAAAATACACAATAATTGCAAAACGTTAAAATTAACACAATAATTACAAAACGAAGAGAGCTAGATAGAAAAAATTTGTACACAAACTTAACATGTATAATGCAGATACCTATGTAATTTTGAATCAAATACAACTAGTCAACTTTTGTTTCAATCGGTTGAGAAAAACGCGTCTGAAACATAAATTCGATTTTTGGAAACTATTAACGGATGCCAGAGATAAATCGCCAAATATTTCGCCAAGGACAACACGATAAATTTCGTAAAACTGGTAAATTCACGCCACAAATATTTCGTAACTATTGTGAGCCAATGTCATATAAATTCTCTGGTATGGCATGTTTATTACAGAATATGCGAAGGGAGACTTATTCCTCTGGTTATCCAAAAGCGTGTTCTTAATGCATTCAAGTCCCCTGACGTCATATTACCATTAGAAACGTAACGATTCGTCGTCTAACTGTGTGTTATCTTTCCCAGTATTGTAAATTTTCATTCTTATTTCCCATGGGAACACCCAGGTAATAATAAAAAAATTCTTTATTTTTCACAAATGGACGACGAATATCATGTGTTAAAATATTTGATAAAAATATAAAAAAGATTTAAAATTTATTAAAAGAATATAAAATTTCGTTGAAATTTCTAAAAAAATTATTTTCAAAAAGTGGTCAAAATTTTGAAAAAAAAAAAAAAAAAAAAAAAAAAAAATTAAGTGCCATTTAAATTAGAATTATTAAAGAAAATAACTTTTTAATATTAAAACCACATAATTTTATGTAAGTATAATGCTATTTTTTATATTTATCATTGAAAAGAAATACTTATTTATTTATTTATAGTTAAAACATTAAATATTCCTCATGCACCGCAATGTACAACACGAGGCTTACAGAAATGAGTATAGAAACAATCAGACCTTTGACAATACTCCTGAACAAAAGTTAAAAGGGAATGAAAAACAAGACAAAAGAAATAGATAAAAGTAAACAAAATAGAACATATTATATATATATATATATATATATATATATATATATATATATATATATATATATATATATATATATATTGTCACGAATCTGTGATGCGGCTTTCCAGCATAGTTGGTTCCATGGGAGGTTACAGAGCTTGGCGACAAACTTGGTGACTTAGGCGCCAAAATAGATTATACCCGAAACATCGAGAATTTTCCCGATCCGTCCAGTAGGAACCAAGTTACGCCTCGAACGTTCCTGATTGGTTGAGAGGCTTCTAGCCCCGCCTCCTGATGCCTATAAAAGGAAACAGTCCTGCCGCTGCCGAGTAGTTGTGAACCAGTGGTGAACTGAGTAGTCGGAAGCGACAGAGAAGAGTGGTGGACTAGTGGAGTCGAAGAGTAAGCGGAATCGACGCTAAAGAACTGGCCTTCGAGAGATAAGCAGAGCAGCGACGGAGTGAAGCAAGTGCTGAACTAAGCTGTGCGCTACTGCCTGCAGTAGAATCTGTTGTATGCTGCTGTTTATGCTGTCTTGTATGCTGTTGTAGGCTGCACGTCTCGGCTGAAGATAATCGTCTTCTGTGCTGTATATAGTTGTCGTCTTTGTGCTGTCCTGTATGCCTTCGTGTAAATAAACGACATTGTTTTATTTTCTACTGCCGCCTGGTGATTGAGCGTTCTTCACACCATATAACTTCCACTATCCAAACGAACCCCGGAAATTTCGTAACAATATATAATACACATAAAAACCAAAATACTAAACAAAAATGAATGCAAAAGTTTAGAAAAAAATATTGTGAAAAGTAGTTAATGATAGGTGTAAATTTCTAGGTTATAGTATAAGAGTAAAATTATTTGTGTTTACAAGCTAGAGCAAATTTTACAAAAGATAAGAAGGGGGATTTTGTATTCACAAAAGTGACCAGAGCAACTGACCGATCCTTTGCTGAAATGCCAAGTTTTTGTTGAAGAACTTTCCGGCAATCGTGTGCTTGCAGACACCGAAAAATAATGCGTTTAACGCCTTGAGTTTCTCTTAAGGAACAGTCACATATCTGACTAGTTTGTCGACGAAACCTTTTTAATTATTGACCGAAATCCCGAAAAGAAATACTTTGATTAATTTTTAATGAAGTATATTTTTAAAATAAAAACGGCTCCGATTCGCTTATTACTGCTCCTCAAAATGACATTAAGTCAAATTTATTAGGAAATCTAGTGCAAACAGTTAAGGTATCTAGAGTGTCAACTGCCATATACACATACATACATATTCGCCTTTATTATTAGTAAAGATAAACTTTCAGAAAAATAAAAATGCATTACAATTAATGAGAAAAGCACATTTTCTTCTGAATAATTTACATTGTTGAAACAAGAAACAAGCTAATTATATCCTTATATATTAGCGGATCAAAAATTTTGACGAAAACTCTCATATGTCCATAAGTAATCCTTTCACACAATTCTTCTTATTCTTTCATACACGAAGTTACAACACTGCAAACCGTAAAAACCAACCTACTCGTTACTTTACTATCGCTATTACAATTTTTAGAACAAGCTCACTATCTGGTGGTTTTTAGAACTTCCTCCTCTGCAAACTGTGAAAGACATCACAGAATTTTAAGACCTATTTTAACACCCGAAATAATATCATAAAGTCTTAAGACGTTGTTACAGCATTTTGTGGCAACATTTAGTAGGGGCCGCCATTTCCGGAACCAAACTCAAAGGGTTATAAAGAATATTTTAATAACCTGCAGTAAGTTTTTAAGCGTCCTTCATAACACGTGTCTATTGTATGCACATGAATTAAGGTAGTAAAAACGTTGGCAGATTTTCGACAAGGCAGCTGCCTAAGGTCTAGACTGATTCTAGGTCGATTAAAAAATGGAATTAACTATGTTGCCAAATATTTAAATTTAAAGAAATATAAATTTTGCTAATGCAAGGAGAACATACATTGAATCATTAAAATTAACCGACTTTGGCGATCAGCTTGTTTACCCAGATTAATTACATTTTAGGCTGTTAAATACTAATGTTGATTTTTTTTTATTCACGTTATTTGATGAGACCGAAAAACATGAAAATTGAATAAATCAAAGCAAATTAAACGGTGTATATACTTTGAAATGAAATAGGACGTGAAAATCATACTTCGGTATTCTTGTCCAAAGAAATTTTTGTTTTTAAAAAATCTTAATTTTAACATAAGCGATTGAATGTTTTGATAGTGGAGTGTAAATTTCATAAAATTAAAAAATAATTTTTACAAATTTGTATTAAGTTATATATATATATATATATATATATATATATATATATATATATATATATATATATATATATATATATATATATATATATATATATATATATATATATATATATATATACATATATATATATATATATATATATATATATATATATATATATATATTTGTAATTGATACAATTAAAAAAGGCATGTCTTAAATTTTAAGATAACCTAAAAATCACTTTTGAGCGATTATAGTTTTGGAATATATACTTCAATATCCATAGGCAAGTTATAGCAATTTTCCGTCTGGCGAGGGTTAAGTCTATTTTCGCCCTCGATTTAAGCTAGTTATATTCTAGTTTCATTTTTTTTTCAACTTTCCTCCGCATGAGTTTAGTTTAGTAATGTGGTGAAAGCTTATAAGTCAGTTAACAGCTACTCTACACTGGCAATTGCTTTTGTATTGTGGTCATGTTACTCGGCTGCGAGCCACAAAGTCCCAGGTTCTATCCTCGCTCACAACAATCCGCTACAGTTATATGAACGTCCCGTTTTAAAGCAACGCTAGGGGTATTCTAGGATGGACCTCGTAATTGGAAAGAATAGGCCAACAAATGATTATCTTGTTTACGGATTTCGTTTAAAATTTGATAAGTGTCTACGGTTTGGATGCTAAGACTGTATAAAAATCTACCAAATTTTATCTACTATTTGGAGTAATCCTGTTCACTTGCACTCGTACAATCAGACAAACAGACCTCCTCAGAATGAATGGTTATGAAACATTTACAAATTTGATATAGAGATCAAATTACACCCGTTTGGTTCAAAGCGATTTTGTTTATAGAAAAACAGACGTATTTCCAACTTTTTTTTCATTTTATCATATGAGAACATGATGTTGTTTCGGTTTGAGATTTTTGAAGCCTCAAAATGCATTGGCAACAAATTGGTGATTTATCGCTTTTGAGGCATCCATTTTTCGCTTTTAGGGTTATTAGAAAATAATACAGAAGGTTGTCACATTTGGCGATTTATCGCCAACTAAAGTTACAACTTGGTTTCCAAATTATTCATTCTCTGAATTCTTACGAATTGGCTTAAATGGTTTAAGTCCTTAACCAGTTTGAACTGGTTTGAAACAATCACGAGACTATCATATTACGCATGCGTCGATATTTAAAAAACAATGTTTTTTTTCATCTCACAATTGGTCGAGCTCCAAAACTTTGTTTGACAGGTAGAAAAATTGAAAATGAAAGTTTAAAAACAATTATTATTATATATATATAGAGAGAAAGGGATGGAGACCGATTGAGAAGAATCGTGATTGTTTCAAACCGGTTTAAACTGGTTAATAACTTAAATTAATAAGTCATAAGTTTATTAAGACAAATAAACAAATAATGACTTAAAAATTATAATGTTCTCATTTGATAACTTGAAATTTGCTATCGTAGATTTCATTTAAATTTTTTTTTTTTTTTTTTTTTTTGAATTTAGGGAAGTTTGAAACATTGGAGTTGCGTCAGAATCTCGAGTTCGATTTATTTGACGATTACAGTATTTCCTATCTGTAAACTTCTCATGCAAGCACGTAAAAAACGATGCTTGATGCAAATAAACGATATGACTGTAAACTGTAAAAACGAATTTAAAATTTATTACAACAATATAACATTTTGTTGAGACTTTCTCCAAAAATTATTTTCGAAAATTGACAAAATTTGGAAAAAAAAATTAAGTGACAATAAAATTAGTGACATAAGAAAAACGTTTTAAAATGTTAAAATCATTTAAATATTATATTTATACAATGCTAGTTTCGGATTTTATGATTGAAAACTTTGGTTAATTTTTAATGAAGTAATTTTTCAAAATAAAAATGGCTTCCAATCGCATATTCTTACTCCTCAAAGGGCAAATAAATCAAATTTAGCAGGCAGTCGAGGGCAAACAGCCTGATATAGAGAGTACCAATTGCCGTATACACACATATACATATTCACCTTTATTAGTGATAGAGAAAAACTTTCAGGAAAATAAAAATTCATTACCACGATGCTAATCCCAATATAAAAAGAAAAGCTGCAATTTCTTTTAAATAATTAACATGCTGATAAAAGAAACTAGTTATTTATTTTACTTCATATTAGTGTATGTAAAATTTCGACAAAAATTCTTATCTGTCCATAAATAATCCTTTCACACATCTCTCTCTCTCTTTTTTTCATACCCGAATTTACAACACCGCAAGCCGTAAAAAGCAACTTTCTCGTTATTTTATCGCCGATATCACTATTTTTAGGACAAGAACACCTATCATGGTGGTTTTTAGAGCTTCCTCCTGTGCAACCTGTGAAAGACATCACAGAATTTTAAGACCTATTTTAGAGCCCAAAATAATATCATAAAGTCTTAAGACGTTGTTGCAGCATCTTGTGGCAACTTTAAGAACAGCAGGGACCGTCATTTCCGGAACCGAACTCAAAGGGTTATAAAAATATTTTAATAACCCGCAGTAGGTTTTTAAGTGTGTCTCATAACATATGTCTATTGTATGCACGTGAATTATGGTAGTAAAAGCGTTAAGAGATTTTCGAATTGGCAACTACCTAAGGCCACTGGGTAGATGAGGTCGATTAAAGAAATAAAATTGATATAATTGTCAAATATATAAATTTGAAGAAACAAAAACTTTGTAAATGATGAATTATAGGAATACAATGTGTTTTTACTTAATTAATAAAACTATTTGCCTTTCGTGACTAGCCTGTTCGACCAGATTATCGAATTTTTAGGTTGTTAAATATTAAAGTTGAATATGTATTTAAAAAAAATTCCAATTTGTGCTTGATGAGACGAAAAATATGAACTTAATTGAATAAATCAAAACAAAGCAAAAAACGTATGTACTATGAGTTAAAAGCGGAGGAGAAAAAAAATCTTATTTCGAAATTAAAGTCCAAAAAAGCGTTTTTTCGAAATACGAATCTTAATATGGGCAAAAGCACTCGATCTAATGTTTTGATAAAAAAAGTTGAAATTTCATAAAATTCTCAACCTGTGGGGCGTGCCCCCCTAGGAGGGCGCAAGCACACTAGAGGGGGGGGCGAGAATATCCAAGAGAAAATATTACTTTAAAAAATTCATTAACTGACTGAAAGGAAAGCACACATACACATAGAAAACAAAATACATTTAGACATATTTAATAACTTATTGAAGTAAAACAACTTACTAAATCAAAACTTACTTAATCAAAACATACTAAATTAAAACAAATTTAATAATTATTAGTGATTTCCTGGGCCTGTCTTGCAGAGCAAAGTTTTTCGAAGGAAGGCTTAATATTAGAAATAGCTCCTCTCAGTTCTGCCGAGATTTATATTTTGTCTTCACGTAGCCACAGCAGAAAATCCAGTTTCACAAAGGTAGGATGTTGAAAATAGTAATAGAATGCGAAATACCTTTGTTTTTAGTGCAATTTAAATCATCCTCTACTCCTGCCCAAAATTCAAATAGTGATTTATTACTAAATTGTCTTCTAGTTTCGCCACTCGTAGTGATGTCTATGAATTTTTCTTCCTCATCAATTGAGAGTCCTTCAGAAGTCTCATGAAAGGGATTCCTAACCCACTCGTAACTTGCTATCAGTTTGTCGTTAGCAAAAAAAATACTTTTTAAAATTCTTTGCCAGCATGGCTAAAAGATTTTCAGTGGTAACAAAAGCAACTTTTACATGTTCTTCTTCATCCTTGTAAGTTTTAGTACAATCATCCATATTTGCAAACATTGTTAGATTTCTTTGCTTTAAATTTCTGCTCCACAATTCCGATTTTCCTCAAAAAGCATTAACTTTATCACTCGTATCCAACATATGTGTATTTGCTCCTTGGAGTTGAAGATTCAAGTTTATTGAAATTGAGCTATTTGGTATGTCAACCAAGTAGCTCAATTTCATCATAAATAAACCATCGCGAAAATTCTCGGCCTCTGGTCTGTTTTCTTCTTTTTCTCATTTTTATATAATTTACTACGGTTACAACCGTAGTTAACACAATATTCAGACCAGGACTCATTTCTTTCGAAGCCAAAGCTTCTCTGTGGATCATACAATGTGTCCAGACGCACTGAGGCGATTTTTGTTTTACAAGTGCTTGTATTTCTTGGAATCTTCCGGACATTAAACGAGCACCATCGGTGCATATTCCGACGCAATTTTTCCATTCTATGTTTGCCTAGTTCATAAAATCATTTAAAATAGCAAATAATGCGAGGACTTTTGTTTTGAGTTCTATGGTTTGCAGAAAAGTAGTTCTTCTACTACTGACATATTATCACAAAATCGAACACAGGCAATTAAATGAGCATCTTTATTACTATCCGCTGTTTCATCAAGCTGTATTGAAAACAATTAGTCGCAACTTTGAGAAAAGCTGACACTGTATATCTTCAGCTATATCATCAATTCGATGAGCAACAGTATCATTTAAAACAGGTACGGACTGCAATTGTTTTGAAAAATTGTTTTGAAACATAGTTTCTACAATCTCAATTGCTTCTGCCAAAATAAACTCTTCATCAATGGTGTGAGGTTTTTTTACATCTAGCTATTTTATATGAAACTTTGTAAGATGCAATTAAAGCTTTTTTATTCACAGACAAAATTTCTTTAAAAAATGATTTTTGCTTTTTATATGATTTTTATTTCAATTTGAAGAATTCTCTGGGTTTGTTGACGTACTCACTATGAAGTGTTTCCAAATGTCGTTTAAGTTTATTAGGTTTCATGCTGCCTGCGGCCAACATTTTTGAGCAAATGATACACTGGGGCCTTTCTTCTTCATTTACTTCAGTACTGGTAAACCCAAAATTTAAACATTCTTGAGAATATTTTCTTGATTTTATTTTCAGAACCATGCTCGTATGTGTACTTGTTGATGCTTGACTGTCGTCTAATGCTCGCTTACTTCTGCTTAAAAATTTATCCATGAGTTTGCATAAATCTGCTGCCGTAAATATTTAATATGGTGAATTACAATTAACACGAACACATATATAACATACACATTCACGATATATTCGATAGCGATAGAAGGATCGACTCGAATGAGACTGGCTGGAATTGAAACTTGTGTTATCAAACATTTTCATTCTTCTTGTGAGAAAACATCTGCTCATGCTCGAGACGGCATCGGTCGAGTGGATTCTCTTCCACAAACATTACTTATTTTTTTCTCTTTTGTTTAGTCATGCTTCTGTTTTATTTCTTTTATTATTCGAAAAAATGTATTCCCAGTTTCTAAATTTAGCTCACCCCGTCTAGGTTAACTTTCATTAACGAATTTTCCTACTTTCTTATTCTTTTAACGTTATCTCCCTGTTTGGATTTCATTTCAAATATAATATTTAAATTTTCCCCGCTTTCATTCGCTTCGTTTGTTCACTGCCCGCTTTGCAAAATGCCAGATGTGGTTTCTCACCAATGTTGGCTCGCATTTACTCTTTTTTTGGCAGTTAGTTAAAAATAATTTAAAAACAGAATACAAAATACACAATATACATTATTGTTGTATACTTTTTATTGTAAGCGGGGGGGGGGCGATAAAAATTGTGATTGAAAACTGGGCCACGAATACTGAAGGGTTGAGAAACGCTGGTGTATTACATTAAAAAAATTATAAAATAAAAGACACTGTGCAAGAATGCTATTGATACCATTTAAAAAGTTTTGTCTTAAATTTTAAGATAACGTAAAACCATTTTTTGTGATATATTATATTTGTTGAAGATATGGTCATCTATTTCCATGAATAAGTTTTATCAACTTTCCATCTGGCAGCGGTTAAGCCTATTTTCGCATTCGATTAAAATTTGTTTGAGTCTTTCTTAATTTCTTTTCATCTTGTTTCTTCTAAATGATTAGTGCTTTTGGTGAATTAGAGCTTAATTATAGCATTTCTGATAACATTTTGCAGCTAGTTTAACGACGCGTTGAATTATGCTGTAAAAATGTTCATGTAGCAGCCGGAATTGTTCGTACAGTGATTGATCGTTGCCATTCGGCAGTATGAAATAAAAACGATTTCCGTGCCGCGCACATTAGAGCTTTATATGTACAGATGATTATTAAATAAATTAAAGTATAATTTATTACATATTTATAATACATTGGAATATTATTTATTCATTTTGCTAGTTATGTTATAGTCCTCTTGGTAGGTTCCATAAAATAAAAATGTTTATTTTATATTTTCTTCAATTTATATAATCGATACTTATGATTCCCCTATTTGTCTCTATTATTATCTCTTTCTCTACCTCTTTCTGCATTTCTGTTTCCACTATTAAGAAAGGAAAATGTGTATGTCTATGCAAACTGTTTAATTACCAAATTTGGCCCATCTATATTTGGAAGGAGAAATGTTCTCCTCGGAATGATTTAAAACAGTTAAAAAATAATTTTATTTAAATAAAAATTATAATAGATTTTAGCATTTCTCTTTAGCCTAATTCCTTTTAGCAGGATTCGATAAAATATAATTGTACAAAGCTGATTGTTTAAGATTTTAAACAATTGATATTTTATGATACGGATTTAATTACCATGCAGTTATTTTTTCTGAATTTTGATAATTTTTTAAACAACTTTTTTTTATACTTATGGTTATATTGTTTTGGAACATGCATTTTTTAATCTGTAGAAATCAAAATTTTGTTTATTGATCCTTTTTTTTAAGTTTCTCTTTAATTCAAATGATAAATTTTTATGAAATTCACTGCTAAGTGATACCATTTGTACGAAATCACAATTCAATATAATTAATTAAAAAAATCATATTCTGAGAATTTTAAAATAGATCATTTTCATCGATAAAATATGAGAGAAAATTTTGAAAACCCTGACACGTCAAGAAATAAGCGAAAATAAGTTTAAAACTTTATAAAATGACAATTAAAATAAAGTTTTCAAAATTCAATTTCTATTATTAAATATACTAGCTATTTTTTTTGTCTCCCGATAATTCTATTACTAGATCTGTCTCTTTTTTCCTTGGCAATTAAAAATGAGTACCTAGTTTTTAAAAAATTTCCAGATTTAATTTTATTTTTTCAAACATAACTGAATTATTCAGTTTTCATAAAACGAGCGAAAAGTATCATGTGACTAATCAGATCAGGTTTTATCTGTTTCACATAAGTCTAGAACATGCTCTTAGCTCAAGATAATAGATATTTAAAATTTCATGTTGAAGTTGCTCCATTACGATACGATCTCGGTCCATATGATCTTTCTGGCGCCAAATTACCTATTAAAACATAACATTCTGGAGTTTACAGAAGCATTTTTTTCTAATATCATCCAAAACAAAAGTTTCCTTTAATGAAAAATTTGTTTAAGGAGAAACCAGTTTTAAGTGCTAAAAAATGCAGTGATGAAGGTACTGTAGAAGGCGGAAGAAAGATATTTGAAACATGTATCACTTTGTGTAAAAGATAGAAAGAAAATATACAGTTGTAATTACTTCAAATTAAAAAAAAATTCCTCTCGGCAAGCTGGAAGCAAAAGGTAGATTCTTACATTTAAATTACTATTTGGCAACATAAATTGTTGGTGTTAGAAACATTAAAAAATTAGGGCTTGGAAATCACTTTTCAGCCCCTAACTTCTAAGATATTGCAGCTATCGAAAGCCTTTAAATGCAAAAGTTGTTCGCCTTAATAAGGCACTAATTTAGCTAATTGGATTTATTTTTCTATCTTCAATATTAAGAAAGTTATAACGAAAACGAAAATTTCAACCCCTCACCATTCCCACCCCCTTTGAATTAAATAGTCTATTTACGAACTCGTCCAAGATTTTTACATTCCGTTACAACATGTTCCAAGCCAGTTGAAATTGTTACAAATTGGGATGCGCGGGGATAGAACCTGGGGCATTGTGGTTCACAGCCCAGTAACACGACCACAATACAAAAGCAATTGCCCGTGTAGCGTAGCTATTAACTGGCTTATAAGCGTTTACCTCAGACTCTCCCTACAGTGAGTCGGAGGTCAGATGAACGATATGGCTGTTGAGTGGTGATGTATTTTTGATGTTGAGTCTAACGTTCCTATACCCATTTGAGTAGCGCTAAGCGTTAGGGCGAGCGTGTGTGTGAGTGGTTGCTGTTGCGCCAAGTGAGTCTTGACGGCTTTGTGTTGCTGCGTCAGGTGTGTCTGATGACTTTGGGTTGCTGTGTCAAGTGAATCTGACGACTTAGGTTTGTTGTGGGTAGATGGCGCCACAGCACCTGTACCAAGGTTGAAGGTTCATCGTCCGAGGTCACCAATGTGGCGGATTGGTATGGGCTAGGATAGCACCTGGAACCTTGTGGTTCACAGCCCAGTAACATGACCACAATACAAAAGCAAATGTCCGTGTAGCGTAGCTGTTAACTGGCTTATAAGCTTTCACCACAAAATCCAAACAAAATTGCTTTGGGTTCTAAGGACCATGATCGATAAAGAGTTGAAGAAAGTTTCAAGAATTCTTGCCATGAAAACTATTGGAATAGATAGTTTTCCTATAGGAATCTACCTAAACCGAATAAACAGGTTCTATCTATATTAATTTTGAACGTAGCGACATTAAAACCTTTTGAAAGTAGTAACATTAAAACTATCTTTTAACATTCAAATTTTTACCAGTTAAGCTCCCCTTTCTTTCCAATTCCACAACAATACAATAAGAGCTCTAAGCGACAGTTGCCACATTTCGTATACATTCAACTTCAACTAACGACAACCTTAATCCTCCTCTTGCAGTCAAAGGATGTGCTGCAAACATCCTTGTTTCTCTTATTTGCATCCATTTTCACGAAACCATCATCTCCTAAGTACATACTTCATGCCAGGAAATGGCGTCAAATAATAAAGAGTTACACGTTGTAGAGATATTTCCCCCTTTTTCCAGAAGCTGCGATGAATAGTATTAGTGAGATTTATGGCTGGTAGAAATGCTGAGAGGAAATAAAATAATGACATGCGTAACTATCGCCAACGCTTTCTACGTTATCTTTGTGATCCTGCCACCGAAGAAATAACACCGAGTCTTCAGATATCTTTTATTTTTTTTATCGCAGGGCAGCCAATTTCAGATTGTATAGCACAGAGTCTTTTCTGAAGCTTCAGAAAGAGATGGATCCTAGACATATATAAATATTTAATTTTATACAAATAATCTAGAAATGCTAGAAAGAAGAATTGGAAGACTAAACGTGGGGAGATATTGGAGCTTTCTATAAAGTCTGTTTATAGGGTAAATTGGTACTGCTGGGATTAATTTTGGATTTTTATGGAGTTAGAGCTGAAATTGTGACACTGCATCAAGGCAAGTATTATGAATATTTCTCCTTCGAATAAAAAAAAATCCAGAAAAACTAGGAAGAAAATCCTTTTCTTTCCTGGTTAAAAATTGAAAGAGGATTTTTGCTTCTCAAGAACATGTCTATGATAAAAACTGAAAGTTTGAACAAAAATAAAGATACCATTAAAATGGAAAATTATTTCCAAATATTGAAAATTTATATAAATGATAATAATGAAGTGATATTTACATAAATGTATAACATTTTTTGGAATTCCTGGCTTAACCCTACTATGATGTAACCCTTACACGCACGCACGCATTATTACGTCAGAAAAATTCCCATGATCCCAAAGAAACAGAAAGAAACAGACAGAAAGTTTAAGTCTATTGGAAACGAACGTGGTGTAACGAAAGGTGGTTGTATGCTATGTAAAGAATTCGTGCAGTTGACAGAAATATGTAAATAATCTTTGTGAATAATTATCTGTGCCTAAGTCTTCGTCCAGAAAATAAAATTGATAAAATATAGAATTACACAGAGAAAATTTACAAGATAGAATATAGAGAAAATTTATAATATAGATAAAAGTCATATATAGATAGATCCTTTTTAAGATAAATGAAGATCACAGAGAGATAGATCATTTATAAGATAGATGAAGATCATAGATAGAGAGATATAAGGCAGATGGTTCAGTTTTAACAGTGCTGTGATGCCATGTGATTCATTTCCTTTAAATAGGTTTATGTACAAAATGCATGGAGCATATGCAAGACAATTAAAATAGCACAAATTTAATACCTAACATTTCGCAGAATCTTGAAGTTATATCAAAACAATTTAACCGAAATTAAAGGTAATCGGTATCTCCGGATTGTCAACTAGTCGTCAAGGAAATCTAATATTTTAATATCTGGCCAGAATGGCAATGGTTCAGACAGCCTTCCACCGATGTGATGGGTTTCTGGAAAATGTTGACTTTCCAGAAAAAAAGAGGAGTCTCTCTCTAATCTCCAGTTCTTAAAGTGGAGCAATTAACTACTTCTGAAGATTTGTTTTTTTGTCAACTTATAAAGAAAATTCTTTTGGTGTTATTATTTAAGAAAAACCGAAACATTACACATTCATAAACTATTAAAATTGTTTATGTATTTTAAAGAGTTTTCCAACTTTAAGTTCTGCCTTCTATCATCTCGATAACTTCCTGGTTGAAAATATTTTTCTTGCTCTTAAAACTTATTACAACTTCTCTCATATTTTAACCGGAATTCCAAAAAGTATTGCTTCATATGTTTGTTCCCATACCGATTTTGAAGAAACTATTTTGTCTCGAGTACATACCTCATATTAGAAAATGCCGGTTTTATTAATGATTTATATTTACGATAAAATGCTGCGAGTTGTATTTACGAAATAAAAATACTTCTTAGGTATCTAGACGCTCGAGTGAAAAGTATTAGGAAGATTATTGCTTAAAAGAAATGTTAAAAGTGCTGAAAAGTGTATGTTAAATGTTTGCACTTTTGACGTTATCTTGAAATGCTGCCACCAGATAAATAGCAAGCTTTGGCAGATATTTTTTCTCTAAACGCCAAGCAATTTCACGCCTTGTGAAATCCAACAGTTCTGTCTGGAAGCCTTAAAAAGCGATCGATCTCAGACATCTATAAGCATTTTTTTATATATGTAATCCAAAGAGGCTTCGATTTGGACGGACTGATGGAAGAATCATTGGAGAATTTGTTTGCAATGTCTAGTCATCAAAAAATTCAGCACCGTTGGAGATTATGTTACAAGATTTTTTTTTTTTGAGATCTTAGCTTTGGTTTTTGTCTTTTTGTTTTATCTTATGAATTGTAATTAGTATTTGAAATAGTTCAATTCTTCTCATTTGAATTTACATTATTAATTTATTTAATTAATTTGAATTTTAATGTAATGAATTAATTTTAGTATATATACATATTCATCAAAATTAATTTTAGTGAATTTACATAGACAATAAAATTAATTTTAGTGAATTTACAAAGACATTAATTCACTAAAAGTTCATCACTAAATTCACAGGATTAATTCACTAAACATTTCATTTGAATGCTTCTCTCTCATTGATGGTTATTAAATATTTAATATGTCTCTAATAAATAATACTAAAATTTACTTTTAGTTTGTTTTTATTTCAGATTTTGAGTGAATTATCAAAATATTTCTTCAATGACAGCATTTCGTATTTTTAAAAATAATGGTAATAACATATACATGATGGATAGTTGTATTCTATTTCGGAAAGTATTCGATTTCGATTCAAAATATCGTATATACAATTGGAGTTGTTTATAACAAAATAGACAAATAGGAATATGGAGCTCAATAATTGTCCTCGAGACTAAAATGACTTCCCAATGAAAAAGTGTAGTTACTCTCTCGATTAGAAAAACATGAATCTATATTCAAAGAAGCGATTTAAACGAAGAGTTGGATGGCGACACCTTTATTTAGCCGGGATTGTTTCATGTAGGTAAGGATGTAATTTCTAAATACAATCTATTGAATAATGATTACAACATATACATGATGGATAGTTGTATTCTATTAACATGTTTGAGGGGATTCGGTTTCGATTCAGAATATCGTATATACAAGTGGAGTTGTTTATCACAAAATAGACAAATAGGAATATGGAGCTCAATAATTGTCCTCGAGACTGAAATGTCTTCCCAATGAAAAAGTGTAGTTACTCTCTCGATTAAAAAAACATGAATCTATATTCAAAGAAGTGATTTAAACGAAGAGTTGGATGGCGACACCTTTATTTAGCCGGGATTGTTTCATGTAGGTAAGGATGTAATTTCTAAATGCAATCTATTGAATAATGATTACAACATATACATGATGGATAGTTGTATTCTATTAACATGTTTGAGGGGATTCGTTTTCGATTCAGAATATCGTATATACAAGTGGAGTTGTTTATCACAAAATAGACAAATAGGAATATGGAGCTCAATAATTGTCCTCGAGACTAAAATGTCTTCCCAATGAAAAAGTGTAGTTACTCTCTCGATTAAAAAAACATGAATCTATATTCAAAGAAGCGATTTAAACGAAGAGTTGGATGGCGACACCTTTATTTAGCCGGGATTGTTTCATGTAGGTAAGGATGTAATTTCTAAATGCAATCTATTGAATAATGATTACAACATATACATGATGGATAGTTGTATTCTATTAACATGTTTGAGGGGATTCGTTTTCGATTCAGAATATCGTATATACAAGTGGAGTTGTTTATCACAAAATAGACAAATAGGAATATGGAGCTCAATAATTGTCCTCGAGACTAAACTGTCTTCCCAATGAAAAAGTGTAGTTACTCTCTCGATTAAAAAAACATGAATCTATATTCAAAGAAGCGATTTAAACGAAGAGTTGGATGGCGACACCTTTATTTAGCCGGGATTGTTTCATGTAGGTAAGGATGTAATTTCTAAATGCAATCTATTGAATAATGATTACAACATATACATGATGGATAGTTGTATTCTATTAACATGTTTGAGGGGATTCGGTTTCGATTCAGAATATCGTATATACAAGTGGAGTTGTTTATCACAAAATAGACAAATAGGAATATGGGGCTCAATAATTGTCCTCGAGACTAAAATGTCTTCCCAATGAAAAAGTGTAGTTACTCTCTCGATTAAAAAAACATGAATCTATATTCAAAGAAGTGATTTAAACGAAGAGTTGGATGGCGAAACCTTTATTTAGCCGGGATTGTTTCATGTAGGTAAGGATGTAATTTCTAAATGCAATCTATTGAATAATGATTACAACATATACATGATGGATAGTTGTATTCTATTAACATGTTTGAGGGGATTCGTTTTCGATTCAGAATATCGTATATACAAGTGGAGTTGTTTATCACAAAATAGACAAATAGGAATATGGAGCTCAATAATTGTCCTCGAGACTAAAATGACTTCCCAATGAAAACGTGTAGTTTGTGATAAAATATCTCGATTAGAAAAACATGAATCTATATTCAAAGAAGCGAATTAAACGAAAAGTTGGATGGCAATACCTTTATTTAGCTTGGATTGTTGCATGCATATAAGGATAAAATTTCTAAGTAGATATTTTTTTTATTCTCTTCCTGAAAGGCTAGATCTCTGAAACATTGCGGATTATCGATGTTACATTTACGTATTCCCGATAATAATAAATTATATTAATAATTTCAAAAATAAATTACCGTTTAATTGATTTAATATCATGCAAGTGACTTCATTTGTTTAAACTTAACCACACATTACGTAGAAATTTATATCGTTAAATTATAAATGAAAGATTAAAGTAGTAGGCAATAATGAAAGAAATAAAAAATTTCTATCCTAAATAAAGGAATAAAAGTATCTTTTAAATAGTTGTTCTAATCAATCCTATTGGAATTATGTAACAACCATGGTATATGATATTGTAAACTGCTAATTACTTTGTATTTTTATTTTCTTGCATATTTAGTAGAAAGAAAGTATATTAATTGTCAAAAAAATCGAGCTCGTGATTTTCTAGAATTTCCAAGTTTTGGACTTCGCACATTAAAAAATATCTGTCTGTCTGTGACAAAGATAACTCAAAAACGCTTCGAGCTAGAAGGATGAAATTTGGTATATGGTTTTTACATGAAATTTATAGATTTCTATCAAATTTTATGCAAAATACTTTCAGACAAAGTCTGTCTGTCCTGCGGTTTGAATATAAATTAATATGATAATAATAAAATGAGGAGAACTAGATTAATAAAATTCGGTTCTGAGATTTAAAATCTATAACGTAGACATCGATCAAATTTTGTGCTAAATCCAGCCAGGGGTTGACCATCTGTCGATCTGTAATTCCAGAAACATGTAAATGGGATAAACTCAAAAACACACTGATTTAATTATATCAAATTTGGCATGAGAATTTGCGAATATAAGTTTAGTTTTGTGCCAAATTTTGGTTTCAATTGTTTTAGAAGAAATGCTTCTGAAACTCAAACTCTATTTTCGGATACTATTAATCGCATGCCAGGGAATAATCACCGAAAATCTGGCCAATGATGATACAAAGGACTCAGAAAAAATTCTAAATTCACGCCAAAGGTAAATATTTGGTAACTATTTTTATGCCAGTATCATGCAATGTACTGGAGATTTAAAAACATTTTTTTTTCTATGTGATAAAGCTTTGCGGATACCACTCTAGTTAGTGTTACTTACATGACTCTTTGTAATTACTTTGTTTATAGTAACAAAAAGTAAATAAGGATAGTACGAAGATGTATAAAAGGAGCTTTTTCTATTTCAGTTTATGAACTATGCAATACACTCAATTTTTCCGCATTTTCGTTCATTCAAATTTATTTTAGAATTAAATACCTTTTTTATTTAAAATTATCAAAAAAAGTTTCTCTTGCGATTAATTTTGTCTATATGTATATTATTTAGAAATTTAAGAAAATAAATCTCGAATTTAACAATAACCGATTAAATCTTAAGACACGTTTCAAATATCCTTCTTTTACAAATCAGAGGATTGAATAATGGAAAAAAATCTAGATTTCACAACTAATTCTTTTTTTTTTGTTATCCTTCCATTATAGAATTCATTAATAACTTGAAATTCAGTTTAGATATGTGACTACATTCGGCATACATTTTTGGAAAACCGTTAAAAAATGATTCATTTTTAAATATTTTCATAAAATTAAAAAAAAACATCTATGTAATTAAAATATACCAATTAAGATGGAAAAGGTTTTTAAAAACTGGGGAAAAGGACTTTTTTTGGATGTAAAGAAGTATAAAGCAAAAATCTTTTAGTTTAGAAGTTTATCAAATGATTTGCATAAAATTTCGCAGATAGCTTAAGAGATATATTACATAATTCCTGAACTAAAAAATAAGAAATATCACTATTAATTCTTAAAATATTGAGCTTCAACTGATAAATAATACAAATTTTCAATTTTTTTCGTATTGCGAAGCATTAAAAAAAGTCTAAAATATTTCTAAATGGATAAATTACTTACTCTCTAATTCAGGAACTACAGAATATATTGAGAAAAAATATGCATTAGATTTTAATTTACAATATTTTTAGTCAGAAAAGTCTATTATATTCTCTATTTGAGAAAACAGCTTCTAAAAATATAAAATAGCATTAAAACGTGTATAAAGTATAAAATCAATGTAACTTCCCAAAAAATAGACTTAGAAACAAAATTTTAATGGTTTTATAAAGAAATCAGTAAAAATATCAAGAATAATAAATTTAAAAAAATTCATAATTTCGCAAAAAATCGACTTTTTAATGTAGTCATCAACTTTGAGTCAGGTATTAGTTTGGTAAACCTTTTATTACCCAGAAATAATTAAATAATTCACATTTTATATACTCTCATTCTGTATTCTGTCAGCTCTGTTTGAATTAACATCTTAAAATATTCAAAGCCATTATCAGCAAATAATTCACATTTTATATACTCTCATTCTGTATTCTGTCAGCTCTGTTTGAATTAACACCTTAAAATATTCAAAGCCATTATCAGCAAATAATTCACATTTTATATACTCTCATTCTGTATTCTGTCAGCTCTGTTTGAATTAACACCTTAAAATATTCAAAGCCATTATCAGCAAATGAATGAGATGCCGCCAACCTTGCGATCATTATCATTAGCCAAATCTGACCAGCAGCTGTCAAGCCAGTCTGATTTGATCCGTATAAATTTGCTGGCATTTCATTTCGAAATTATATTCGCTAGAATATATGTGTGTTTTCATTGTAGATTATGGATATAATTCATCAGAGTTACTCTATGTATCAAACTCTATATCTGATTTAATTTCAATGTATCAGCACTCGGATTATTATAAGCTCAGACTGAAGAAGATGAATGGTGATGTGTTTTGAATCATTGCACTAATAATGTTTGAATATTGAATTTATTTATATTATTTAATGTAAAGCATGTAGATATGCATGCTTTTCTCTGAGGTAATTTAATTATTCTATTTGTGTTTAAGGGGCTTTTTTTTAAATTACAGCCAGTCATCCCGTTGCCCCAGAACTAAGTCTTATAAACAAGGGTTATTGTGATTGGCTGTTTTGCTCATTGACTATCCAGTTTTTGCATAAGAAAACAACGGCCAACTAAAGTTCAAAGGATCTTCTAACTGTTGGTAAAAGGATAGAAAACTTTTCTACGATTCCTTTGATTGGTTTTAAATTTCCAGGGAGTTGTAATATTGTGTTAAAATCATCATTATCTATAATGAGTCTTTCTCTAATTTCTTTGAGTTCTGCATATTCTGTTATGCAGTGCTTAAATGAGCCTATTTCCATACATATACCTGTGTTGCCTTGCATCCTTCCGAATCTGTAGAAGTATTCAGAAAATCTTCCATGCACCGATATAACTTCGACTATCATCGGGTGAAATATTCTTCTTATAATTTTTAGCTCTGAGGGGGAATTTATATGTTATGCGTCCTTTGCGCGACATCATCCATCGACCCTGCCATTGCATAGTCATCTCTCTTCTGTTGTTGTGTTGTGACTTATGGCAATTTACAAGCCCGCTGACAGTTAGTTATCAGTCAGCGATTTAAGCCGAATTAGTTTCTCTTGTTTTTTCAGCAGCGCTAACAAAGGCCAAGAGTTCGACTTAGCTACTTCATGCGTCATATTCGCTTTCACAACCACTCTTTACAGGGGGGCACATTCACACACCTCACAGATAGAGTACAGAAGAAGAACAACCATGCCCGAACCGCGAGTCGAACCCGAGACGGCCAAATCATGGGGAAGACGCGCTACCCCTATGCCAGGACTCCAGTATCTCTCCTCTAATTTTTCTCTTTAACATTTGGAATGATTTTAGGATTACACTATCTATTTGGTCTTTCTGTGTAGCCTTTTTTGCAAAGTCATCTGCTGTCTCGTTTCCGCATATTCCGATGTGAGCCTAAATCCACTTTAATCTAATCCATTTGTTCTCTTTAACCATTCTCAATCTTCCAGATTTCTTTATTTTTGGTGTTCGTGGATTGCATTGTCTGAAGGGCTGATATTTAAGGAACCATAGGATCTTTTAACCTTTAATTTTTCGAAATCTTTTTATAATTTAATTTTATAGCCAAAGCCCTTCTGAACATTTTTTGGTATTGCTCTTATGTTTATGTTAATTATTTTAAAAGATATAACCAAAAACATGAACGGACCGCTATAAGGTCTGGTGATAAGGGCTAGGCTCGTGAGCCTTAGGGTTTCAGGGTCAAGACCCAATTTCACTGAAGAAACGTTGTGTAAAGGGGTCTGTTGCACGTTGTCCTCGCCATCTGACCGCGATTCAAAATTATGGTCCGTCCCAAAATAGGCCTAGTGTTGCTTTAAAACGGGATGTAACTAAAACTAAACCAAAAACGTGAAGGTCACTGTTGACTTTCCGCTCTTAAACATTTATTTTAAAGACATTTTTTTTCAATACTACATTTTCAGAGCTTGCGCGCAGGATTAAATAAAAATGGTTCACTGTATCAATATGAAATTTTCCTCATATGCTTATACACACATAATAAAGAAATTCGAGCAAAATCAAATCATTATTATGCTTTCTTTTTTTCAGTGTTTTCTATTATGCCAAAAATGTTTTTTTTAAAAGTATTATCATGTTTTAATAACATAAAAAGTAAAATAACTCCAGCAAATTTATTAAAATGTTTATCACATTGCATGATTATCAAGTTATGTCTTTTGGGAGTAAATTGGTATAACATTTGTTTATATAAATTGCCGATTTTCTGAAAAACTTTGCCCACAAGCAAATTCTGTCTCGAACAATTGCATCGCGTGCATAGCATCATAATGATATTGAAATCGTAAATCTATCTATCGGCTTTCTTTGAATTTTATTAAAATACTATTTCATTTTTTATTTGTCTTCCATTCAAAAGAGATATCAAATAGAATCATCTTCTTTAGCTTTTAAACAAGAAAGAAAATTCCTCTATTAAATATTTTATGAAACACATGAAAATGGTTTGAATTTTGGTGCAGAAATGCCATTTATATGTATGAATTAGGCAAACAAGAATTCCGAAATTGTGGCTACATTTACATGATTATTAAACAGGTTTAATAATAAGGCAACCTGCTAAACGATTATTAATCATTAAAAACAATTTCTTAAATTTTGAAAAGGTGTGAAATTCATTTTTGTGCAATGATAATTTTGTAAGTTTTTGCAGAAAAAAGCAAAAATTCAATTCAATTTTTGATTAATTAAAATTTTAATAAAAATTTCAAAAAATTCGCACTAAGGGGCACATTACCACCCTTTAAAGTATAAATGTACCAAATATGGCAGCTGTAAGTCAAACGATTTGAGTTGTAGAGCGCTAACATACTCATACATTAATCTTTTAAATTAGAAGAGAGTTTCTTTATATTATTACGAAGTGATAAAGCGTATCCCTGACATGCCGACCTTGGCGGCAAAAGTTAGCGACTTGGCGAGAAATTTGGCGACCTTGACGACAAATGTTGGCGACCTTGCCGATAAAGGAATCTTCTAGAAGACTCCAGATGGTCCCAACATTATATCACCAAGACCAGTTTTTCCTTGAAACTTGAGGAAAGTTCTGGAACTTTCCCAAGATTACGTCACTTCCTGTAAGTGACATCACTTCCTGTGGGAAGACTATATATATATAAAAAAAAAGCAAGCACTCAAGACCGTGGAATTAGAGGATTAGACAGCAAGTAAACTGCTGAACTAGCGATTAAATGCGCTGCGTTATTGCGATTGATTGACGGTATTTGTAGTAGAAAAATTTTGTAACAATATTCAACCAAAATTCTAAAAATGGACTTGTATTAACTTATATGAATTGAAATTCCTTTTTCCCAATTTAAATTTTATCATAATCAATTAAATAAAAGAAAAATCTGGTATTGCATTACAACTGAAGACGCATTTTATGTATATAACATAACTAATATATTACTAGATAACTTTGAATTCAGTAATTGCGGAAATGAATTAGTTTTCCTTGTTAGAAAATACATTCATGCATTTTCAAATCCAAGTTAAATCAGTTAGTTTCATAAATCCTTTCATTTCAGCAAAGTACCCCATTAATGAAGGGATTAACATTCAGTTCCTGTTCCGCTTCATTGCATATTTTGCTAACTACAATTAAATTAAAGTCGCAAACTTATTAATGACTTTATCCGATATGTCTGATATATGTCAGCCAAGCAATTATAATTTATTAAATCTCTTAAATACTGGGAGATCATCTGATTTGTTCTAGATTAATTTTGGAGTATTTCCTTCTGAAATAAAATTACTCCAGATGTTTTGGGGGTAATTTACGAATAGCGTGAGAGACTCAGTAAATTTAAATCCTTGTTTTGGGTAATTTTAGTGCAACAACTTCAGAATTATTTTGCAAAAATCCAATATGTGACTTCTTACTTATTAAAGAGAATTAAGTAAATGTATAAGTGTTCAATATAAGAAAAGTTTAGTCTCTTTTATCTGCTTTCAACTCCCATCGGGGAGGGGCACTTCAAAAATGAGGACGAGGAGCTTCCGGTATGGTGGTTGGTTCTCGCCACCTTCGTGGGTGCAGAAAAAAGGTTGTTTTTGGCTACTACCTATCGATATTGGGACGTACTTACCGAGGGAAGGGTTGAACCGTGGCCGGTGAGGATTCTTAGGACTCAACCCCAGTTCCTGCTAGTATCACTGTTGCGACGTTCTGGTCATTCAGTTTTATCTGTGCGCCTTCCCGTGGGTCTGAGTAGTTAATTTGGGGTTTGTGATTATCTGCTTTTAAGCAAAAGTATTGATGCATAGAAGTTTACTGTAATAGAACATGATCTTTTGATCTTTAACAATCATAAGTCTAATTTTGACATGATACGCATGTTGCATGATAATGCAACGGTGTGACATACTACTTATAAAATGGCATGCTTCATACGACATGCATGATTAAAAACTGAGCAAAGTCGAAGGATCTAGAACTGCCAAATTCGAGCTCATAGTTATTTCTTACAAAAGGATTCTGATGCTTCCGGCATGGTGGTTGGATCTTGCCACCCTGGAGGGTACATTAATAGGTGGGGGATCTGACTCCTCCCATCGATGACGGGACGTACTTCCTTCGGGGAGGGTTGTACCGTGGCCGATGACGGCCCTTAGGACTCAACCACAGTTCCCTCCAATGTTGCTGTTGGGGCGGTCCGGTCATTCAGTTTTTATGGTTTGAATCCGTGTGCCTTCGTGGCGGGTCGGAAAGTTAGATGGTTGACTTACATAAGGGATTCTCACATTAAGAACGCGTTCCTGAAAATGTAATTTAGTTTTTTAAAAATAAATTAATAAACATTCTTAAAGTTAAATTTCAATAACTACGTATCATGTAATTGCACAAAATCCATTTCTACACTTTATAATAATAAAAAAAAAAAGCCATTCAGTGATGCCAATTTTTTCCAACATATATTTTTTTTTCAAATTTTATTGAAATTTAGAAAAAAAAACATTTTTATCATGATTAAAACAATTACATAGTATAAACTAATCCATACATATTAAACTAATTCCATAATATTCCTTGTTTAGCTTCGTTACGGCAAATTAAAGAGACAAATAAAAACCAAAATACGTCCATAATATTTCTAGAAACATTTCTAATATGTCCAGGAATATTTTCGAAAATGCTTCGGTGTAAATAATTTAAGTGGAGTCTTATTTATATAAAGTTCATTTATTCAAAATCCTCTAGAATTGGTTCTCAACGAAACGTAAATTCGCTAGCGTATCATAAATTGATACACTCCGTGAAGAACGAAAAAATAGTTATATTTTTCATCAATAGATGGCGCTGCGCCATTGTTCACGGATATGTTTTTCAGATAGTTTTTATTGTTGAAACAAAATTGATTCTCTCATGCTAATTTTTTAGACAAAGCGAAAACGCTAGAAAGAGTACCTAATTCATCCAAATATAATGAACTACATCACATCAGCGATATTATATCTTTCAATACCCTTAAATATGCTTCCTGTCAATATATTTCAAATATAATTGACACTGAACAAGTTTGTTATTGTTGAAAATTATTAAAGTTCTACGTTTTGTGAAAAATGTTAGATTTGAAATAAAAGGATTACCTCTCAAAATTATTTTATCTAAATAACTGCAATGCATGTATTGTTCTTCTGGAGTTTTGGTCACACACACACACACACGCACGCACACGCACACACACACACGCACATACACACACACACACAATGGTAGACATGGGCCTACGTCTCATGGTTACAGAATGATTAAAAATTTGAGGCAATAGGCAGAGTTGACATTCTTCCTGACAGAGGATGAAAAAAAGTGGCCAATTCTATCTTTGAAGGTGTTGTTACTGCTGCAGTAGATTTATCAAAGCATTCTCCATACGAAAATGTAAGTTAGTCAGCTATTGCAAATGAAATCGAAATGCAGATTATTACAGTGAGAAAGGTGATTATATTGTGTTAGAGGCCATACTAGATTCAAAGACCACAGCAGCTGCTTCAAGATGACACAAAAACTCGAAAACCATTCTTAATACAATTCATTGCACTAATGAATGTGAAAGAAATTTTTCTCTGAAATATTCTGTGAAGCGATGAAGCGCATTTTTTTTACATGGAAAATTGAACAAAAGAAACTAGTAGATTTGGGCGAAAGATAATTCTATTGTTGTTCAACACATTCCACTCCATACAGCAAACGTAACTATAACAATAGTTTTCATAAAACTCCGTTTATAAAGGTATAGTTTATAATTTAGATATCTAATAAGCGAAAATGGTCTCCAAAAAACTTTCTCGCATTCTCTCTAATAAACTTTTCATGCTAGAGAACATTCTACATGGTATTGGCGTACAATAGTTACGAGATATTAGCTTTTGGCATGAATTTGGTATTTTTACTGAATCTATTCCATCATCTTTGGCGAGAATGTTGGCGAGTAATCCATGGCATGTTTATAACAGTATCCGAAAATCGAATTTGTGTTTTAGATACGTTTTTCTTAACCCATTAAAACAAAAATTTGGCTCCAAACGGCACTTAGTTTAGTCGCAAAATCCCATACCAAATGTGATATATTTAAGGTATTGCGGTTTTGAGTTATCGCATTGGCATGTTTCTGAAAGTGCAGACAGCCAACCAGCAGTTGGATGTGGCTCAAAATATGACAGTTGTCGGCACTATAGATGTTAAATCAGTGTACCAAATTTTATCTATCCAGCTCTCTTTTTGTGTTTTATGTGAAAATTCAAGAACTCTAAATATTGCCGCATTGAAAAGAGACAGTCGACTCTCCATGGCCGAATACTCATAGCACTGGTCTCATAATCAAGAGATCGTAAGTTCGAATCTTGCTAGAGACAATGCGATTCGCTGTTTGTGTAAATATTTAATCTCTTGATTTTATGTTTTCCTTTATTTCATGTTCCAGCAGATTCTGGAACTTTCTCTAGTTTACCAGAGAAGTGTTCGGGACTTTTCTTACTGTCTCCAGAAAAGTATTTTGGAACTTTCCCTGTTAGTATAAAAGCAGAAGATCTGTTAGTCACTGTGTTCTGAGTTGAGTTAATAAATTGGTTTAGCTCTACTTCTTGTGTGTGTCATTGAGTTCCACACTAAAGTACCTACGTGACAATATTTTATCAATGGCTACTTGTTCCAAAATCGCACTCCATTATCTAAAGAAATATTAAAAAACAGTTTCATTGTATAGTTCCTATTGAAAATAAACCATGATATGGATATGACCCCAGCTTCAACTGCTGAATTGATTTCGCCATTTTTATTTCATATTCTTATGACTCTTAAATTTTGTTATCGTCGTTAGGTTTTCATCCCATTTTTGAGAGATATCAAAAAATAAAGCTTTGACAAAGTCCCAACCTCAGCAACTGAATCGCTTTCCATATTTTTTTATTTCATGCAAATGCTCATAATCTCTAAATATGCCAGCAATGGTAGCTCTTTGATATCTCCCTTTTGAGAGATATCGGAAAATGAAACTAGATATTGTGTCATTTCCAATTGTCCCATCACTATACCTCTTTCGCCAATTTTTATTTTGTGTGTAAGATTGTAATTTCTAAGTATGTCATCAATGGTCGCGGATTTTCAACTTCAATTTTCGAGAGAGCTTACAAAACATTTCTTTGCTATAGCCTTCAGCTTTAAACACTAGATAGATTTCGTCAATTTTATTCGCTAATTAGTTTTACAATTTTGATTGCATACTAACCAACTTGATTCCTCCACTTTTTTATATAAATATAATTTAAAAGAATACTTTTATTTGGTGTCATAAAATGTAATTCATTAATTTGTTTATATTAATAAATTAATTTTATTATTATATTGACCGAACAATTGGTTTCCTGTTTAGTCTTAAAATAATTATTTTCATCCCAGAATTTCATTTCACATGTTATTTAAGATTTCGGTTCAGCAAACTGTAAGGTTTTTGTATATTCCACAGGTATAAACTAGTAATAATTTTAAATTTCACAATTCACATTACTGTATTTCAAAATAAAATGTGCTTCTAACAGAATGTGAGATTTTCTCACGAAAAATATTTACATATGATTTATTTCCTAAGATATTTCTCTCATATAACAGAAAGCAACATAAGACAAAACAAAATGGCTTTTCAAAGAGTTGAAAGATTTATACATAATGGAAAAAGCGGGAACCATCATTTTTTAGCATTTACAAAAGAAAGCACAACAACAAAAAAAAAATATTGAAATGCCTTTCTGTGATATGAAAAATATTTTCCTCGCCTTATCGAGACCATGACCAGTTGTCAGTTGAAACCAGGATAGAAAGTAACAAAACAGAATATTTTTTGTAAAACATGAAATGCTATTTAAGAAAATTCTGAAATTATTGTGAAGTCTTTTTTACGTTAAGCATGGCAAGTTACGATAAGTGTCTAGTTTCTATCATGCAATTAAATGACCTTTTCAACAGCTTTTAACTTAATAACAAATTCTGAAAGAGTGAATATTCAAATTATTAAACTAACCCTTAAGAAATACTGGTAAACCAATTATTAAAATAAGTAATTATGGTTTTGAAAATAATCAGATTTTTTGTAGTAAATTGTTAGAAGAATTATTTGAAAAACTTATTTAATTCGCCTTGGTACATTTTCATGCGATAGTTCTTTTAAGAAAAAAAAAATAAAATTTTACTTTATTCAAAAAGTTATTGCTGTCAAAACTTGTGTTCAGATGTTAACCGCGAATATATCGTTAATCTTTTAGACACGACTTTTTCAATAGTTTTTAACTTGATAAATTCTGAAAGAGTGAATATTCAAATTACTAAACTAATCTCAAAGAAATCACATTTTTCTATCATTAAAATAAGTAACTATGGTTTTGTATATAATGAACTTTTTTTGCTGTAAATTGTTGGAAGAATCATTTGACTAACTTATCCAGTCTGGTACATTTTCATGCGTTAGTTCTGGTGATAAGAAACAAAATTTTACTTATTAAAACCGTTATTAGAGGTGACATGTTCAGATGTTAACCAGAAATATATCATTAATTTCTTAAACAATGTATGAAACATTTGTTAGAAAATGAACTACATATACTGACTTGGTTTGAAAAGAATATATAATATTAACTATTTATAAAAAGTAAGCAGTTTATTGAATTATCATACTGCAGACTGTGTATTCCGAAAAATGTTTGAATAATTTATTTTAGAACTTAAAAAATTTGATATTTTTCAAAATGCTGAACATTAATTATAAATATCTAACAAAAAAGTAAACCAAACACATGCCAACAGATCATACATGTATAAAACTTATCCGTGATAAAAAAAAAGGCGACAATTGGAAGCATAAGAGCGCGGCAATAATAATTTTGGAAATGTCATCTCCAAATATTATTTATGACATTTTTCCTCTTTTTATGCTAACTGAAGACTACATGTCGCCCGAAATGAAACGTTAAACCTTTCTAGGGTCGTGAGAAGTTTGCTTCCCACCAAATTTATCAATCTTTGTATGAAATTATGTAGGTTGGCATAAGTTCTGACAATTTTTTTTAGACAGACAGAAACTTAGATGCTTCAGTTCTTTATCTCACACAAAATGACGTGTCTTGATTTGTTACTGAATTATTAATTAACCAAATTAATTAATTAATAAAATTAAATTAATCTAATAAGCTAAATGAATCCTTTTCCTTATTCTAATTTCAAGCCTAAAAATATTTTAACATAATATGACTAGAAAAAAATGGCCCTTTAAAGGGTTAAAGTAAAGTCGCAAGAAGGAAATGTATCTTAAAAAAAGTTAATATGATGTTGAAGTCTAAAAATCGTTCCCTTCATCTAACCATAGCTAAATTTTGGGTCATGATCCAAAATAATCACACATCTGATATCTTTAAATGAACAATTCGTGTATATATATTTATTTCTTGTATCTCGGAAACGAGTCTAACGATTTTGGATCAAAGTTTATCCTTAGGTAAGCCGTTTTTAAGTTTATCTATATAGGTGTCTTTCCTGAAAAAATTCCATTTTACACACACATTTTTATAACTAACTATTAAAATAAGTTTATTGAACTTCCGTTTCGAAGTGTGAGCGGTGCAGTATAGTGGTCAGAACAACATGGCTGACGCATGTCTTGCGGTTCGAGTGGCGATTTTTGCTTTATTTTTTACTTATGTATTTATGTAACATTTTTGCTTTTTTTCTTCTATATAGGCGTCTTTCCTGAAAAAAAAAGGCGATTTTACACACACGAAAATTTCTTTTTGTACTTAACTATTCGAGCAGTTTTTTATCTGTTCTCATGCTGACAACGTCATCTACCGCCATCTTGGACTCGATTTCATCATGTTAAAACTAAGTGTAAGTTCAAAAATAGAAGTAATGATAGGTAAACTGTAAAATGAGTACTGTAGTATAGTAGATTATTTCGAATAACATATTAAACTAAGTACATACATGATTTTTAAAAAATTTAAATGACCAGTTCATATTTAGGTAAAATTTAAAAATATTCATATGTAATCAGTATGATTCGTATATTCGTATCTAAAAAACACGATTTTTCCAAAAAAAAATGCCTATCTAAGCTTGGTTTTCCTAGAACTAGCTTTAAAAATGGGACATTAATCATGGAATCAAATATAAATCTTCATACCTTAAACTAATATTGATACTAAAATGCAGTACACTCAACGGATATTAGTTCCTCAGTTAGTTCACGCAATCCGACATTGGGCAATCAAGGTCATTTACTAGATCTCGTGTTTCAAATGGCCAACCATTGAGCTGTCGGATTAATCTCTAGTTTAGAGTATGCAATTGGAGTAATACCCTTGTTCAACTAGCCATTCAGGATGGTTTCATGATATCTTATAGCACAATAGAATACTAGATGATGCTCAGATGATCCTTGTTTTGCGTGAATCAATGCTTAGCATCTATTCAACAACCTCTATCAAGCAGATAGTGGTTGTTGAATAGATGCTAATTTTACAAAGGCATTAACATAAAGTATTGATTATAAGGCTTCATTCGAACTAATTTTTTGTTTGATTGAAATTGAAAAGATGATGCCTCAAAGGAGATTGGTAATGGAAAGTGGGGAAAAAATGTTTGAATGGGAATCTATGGGAAAAAATGTGGTTGATCACAAATACGTGAAAGATATCTGTGGTAAAATATCTGTTTTTGTTCGTTATTTCGTAGATGCTTTCGGATAAAAACGATGAAATGTTAGAAAAAAATCTCTCTCATCTATACAAAAAGAAATCCAACTTTTAAGATGAATGAATGATTCCTGCTTTTTAATGTGACTTCGAAATATAATCATCTACTAATTGTGCATCGCTTGCAAGGTGTGCTACATTTTTTAATATATAAAGGGAATCCAGACAGTAAACCTCTCTCTTCGCGGTTTTTAAATCTCTGATGTTTTTCAGTCTGTTTTGGCATGTTTTTAATTTATTTATTTCAAATCAGAGATTCCAGACATGATTTTGGTTATCAGAAAAAACGCAATGCGTATATTTGCCACAAAGCGATTTATCTGTAAATTGTCAATGAAAAACAGAGATTACCAAGAATCATTTAAAGAAAATATATTAATAAAGAAAGTGATAGAATTAAAATGCCCAGCGTACTCTGTCATTCTTCTTCGAAGAAAATGACGATAAGGGCATCGTAACATATTCTGTAACGTGTCCTCGGATATCGTGGCAATGTCAACATTTTGCCTTACCTCAACTGTAGAAGTGACATTACATTGACTTTACATTTATTATTTTTATGCAAGATGGTGCTCTGCAACTTGATGGACACTCAGCGCAAAGATTTTTGTGACTGCATTTTACAGGTGACAAGGTGTTTAGTCATTCATTTACCGTTCCACGGCCGACTAATTCTCCCGATCTTACTCTATGAGATTTTTTGATTATGGAGTCATTTAAAGAGAATGGTTTATAGATGGAAAGTTGAAACTTTGACTTAAATGACTGAATATCCAATTGCGCGCAAGATCAGAATACAGTATGTGCAATACATAATCAACACATTGTTCTTTACCTGAACATTTTACATCTTAATATGGACTTATACATTAAATAATGTGTTTTAAATAGCTTAATAATCTATAACTTACTATAAGAAACTTATATGGAAATTTGTAGCCTTTTTGTATTTCGAAGTAATGGCCCACTAGTGGAAATGTCATGGATTTCTTTAAACTATCTTTTAGCACCCCTTTTGCATTGTATATCTACTTATTGTCGTATCAATATGAATAATTATTGATACAAAATACTCTAAATATGTCAATAAAGTGTGCCTTATGCATTCAGCATAATCGAATTTGATAACAGTACGTTACAACAAGATTGTTCTACCGATTTTCTGAAAAAATAACTGATTATAACCAATTCTTCAAAGACAGCAAATTTATATATTATCCTGAAATAAAATGTAAATTTAGTTAGAGCATTATAGACACACACTAAATTGCATCTGTTAGAGACACAAATAGATTCTTTAATTTAAAATATAAAAGTTAACATTCTAATTAATCAATATTTTTAATATATCAAAATATTCTTTTCACCTTAATATGAGTGTTCACATTCAGTGATATATATATTGATACTGTAAATATGAATGATTATATAAATCGCAATACTGTAACAATTTTAATCGTGAATAAATTTATGTATGTATGTGGATTTATATGGAAAAATAAAACATGTTCTAAGATAACAGTATAATTCGTACTTTGTAGTAGAATTATTGAATTGATAATTGCAATTTGTTTATAAATATTTCAAAATATTTATTTCCTTTTAAATAAATGAGAATGATGCTAATTTGAATCTATTCTTTCTAGAGAACAATTTTTTAGCATATCAGTTATGACAAATTCATTAAATATAAGCATGAAAATCTTGAGCATTCATCTTGAAAAGCACTTTCTTCTTGAAACTGATATCATTTATAAACTGAATATGAAACGATTCACATTAAAATTCAGAGATTAAAAACTATGGATAAGATGATTATAAAAGAATTTTCAGTTTGAGATTTTTAAGTGAAGATCTTTAAGCAAATGAAGAATACTTCATCCGGGAAGTATAAATTTTAATTTTACGACTCTCCTAAACTTTCTCTCCTTTTTCAAGTAGAATTTTTTTCCTCTTATATCACTGAATTCTTTATTATCAGCAGTTCTTCATAATCTAGAAGCCTAGTCAGAAGCGGAAATTATTGCACTTTTTTACAGGTAGAAGCCTCTTAATGTAATAGGAAGGAATTCTTTCTTATTTTGTAATATTCCGTTTTTGAGAGGTAAAATGTTTTCGAAGACTATCATTTTTTTTAAGAAAACTATTTACAGGGATCTGTGCCGATTCACACATGTCTTGTTTCGAGGGCACTAATATGCATTTAATTAATTTTTTTGGAAATGGGAGCTTGGAGTTCTATTAAAATTTGAGAGAAATAAAAAAATTTCTTCTCAAGTAAGTGTTATTAATTTTTATAGCTTGGAAATTAGGCTTTGGATTATTTTTTTTACTGCCACGTATACTAAATATTCAAATGGAAAACACTGTAATCACCAAAGCATTCGTACTCTATGTTTCTATCTCTATAATTATATCTCTATAATAATTAGCTATATGTAAATAGAGATATAGCTAACAAGAGTATATAGTAGTATACTAATAACAGAGTATAGAGTATATATAGCGTCTATAGTAGAATCGAACTAGGGGGTATATCTATATACGTAGCTATATCTCTAATATTTAGATTTTCCTGCTTCTAAAAAAACCCTCATTTTTATAATAATGCCTTTCTATCTAGTTACTTATGAATCCAAAACTCAAAAATGCTAAGTGCTATAGGCATGAGATTTGGCATGTGGTCTTTTCATAAAATGTATAGATATAAATTTCAGATTTTGGATAAAAATTGCCCGATAATTTTTCTTCATAAAAACAAACAAATGGTTTTATAATCCTAACTGGTTTTATAATCATAACTGTGGATATATATCGAATTCTCGAACTCAATTTATAGGAAGTGCACATTCTGTCTCTCTGCACAAATGCGAGAATTTGAAAGCTATAGCGAAATGAGCAATGAAATCTTATTTAATATATAGATATATTTTTTTTAACTATTTTAAAAATAATTAATTATTAAATATAATTCAGTAATTAACTTTTAAATATTTAATGTAATTTGATTTTAATGGCTACTTCACAAAAGGATTTTTAAACTTAATTTTGATAGACACATAATTTATGATATTTTAGAATTTTATATTGCTCTCTTCATTTCGATAAGAATTTTCTCGGTTTTTCTTATCTATATTTTTTATATATCCAATTATGTCATAAAAAAGCAACAAAAAAGTGATTATTTTTTTTAAATGGATCTTTTAAAAAATATTCAATATATACCTAGTTTTAAAACTAAGTATTAATTATGACTATAACAAAATTCTGAAATTAAAAATTAATTATAATCAGAAGAAAATTAAAATAAAATTATTAAAAACCTGTTTTTTATTGAAACTTTACTCAAGATGTAAACAAAGAGCTGAATTTTAATAACTTGATCATAAGCAAAGGAAAAAAACCTTCAACAAAAATATTGCGTGTTTCCTTTACACATTAAAATATATTGTTGTAAAATATGATTAAAATTTTCAAAAATTTATTAAAAATAAAAACATATAAGGAAAAAAAAATTGGCATAAGTGCAAAGATAACTTTTTGAATTTTTGAATGGCGGAAATTTTTTTTTTGTGTTATATTTTTTTCGGAACTTATAGTGAAGAAATCTCAAACATTTGAATAGTTTCTAATTAATTAAAATTCTAACCAAAATTGCAAAAAACCCCTCTGTTGTACTCATTCCCACCATAATAAGTATATATGTGTCTATGACAGTACTAGATAAAATTGCCTCGTCTATAGAGAGACAACCCACAGACATATACATTTATTCATCCTCGTTATAAGCTGAGATAGAGATTGTTATTAAAAATGAATGCAAATAATGAAGGCCATCAAAGATTTTTATGACCGTTCTGGAAGAATAACAAACAAAAATAAATCCATCAGCTGCAACATCACAAAATAAGATTCTATCGCAATATGGAAAAAAAAAATTCTTCTCTGCGTAGGTGGTCCGGATAAAGAACTTTCTCCTGTTGGAATAGCTTTTAGGCATTTGGAGAAAGCGACGTTTGTCTTTTTATAGTCCAATCGCACTTATCAGGGTCAAAACTTCTGACCGTAACAAACAAAGTTGGGCATTTTCTGCAATGCTTAGCATGTTTTTGGGAAAATGTAGCAGCTAGATCAGCTAGAAATGACTGGAGTTCCGGCGCTTTAGTGTCTACCCGAAGGTCATGCCTCATTTGTGTCCAATATGGACGCCGATACTCCTGGGCAATAAATGGAGAAGCTATTTTTGTTATTGTGGAGTCATAGACAGTTAAGTGATAGCTAGGGAACGACGCCAAATATGTGTTATGCTTTGGGCATGGAATTTCTTTTTAATCATACTTCGGAATGGTAATTTTATTCTTTATTTTCAAATAAGATATTTATGTCTATTAAAGAATACAAATTATTGTGAATACGACTTTTGTAAAACGAACTGACAAGAATAAAAAATTTTACTAGCCTTATAATATAGGTAATTATTATGAATATGGCTTTTATAAAACGTACTAATAAAAAATGCATGTCTTATAGTATAGATAATTATTTTGAATATGGCTTTTTATAAAACTTTCTAACAAGAATAAAACATTAACAGGCCTTTTCATATTGGTAATTATTTCAAAAATAGCTTTTATAAAACATGCTAGCAAGAATGAAAAATTACAGGTCTTATAATCTAGTTAATTAATTGTAATATGGCTTTATTTTTTAAAACTTACTAACAATAAAAAGGTTTACAGGCTTATAATTATTTTGAATATGGCTGTTATAAAACGTAGGAAAAAGATTTAAAATTTTACAGACCTTCTAATATAGGTAATTATTTTGAATATGGCTTTTATAAAACTTTCTAACAAGAATAAAACATTAATAGGCCTTTTCATATTGGTAATTATTTCAAAAATAGCTTTTATAAAACATGCTAGCTAGAATGAAAAATTACAGGTCTTATAATCTAGTTAATTAATTGTAATATGGCTTTATTTTTTAAAACTTACTAACAATAAAAAGGTTTACAGGCTTATAATTATTTTGTATATGGCTGTTATAAAACGTATTAGCAAGAATAAAAAAAAATTGAGGCCTTATAATATAGATAATTATTTTGAATACAGCATTTATAAAACATACGAAAAAAATTTAAAAAGTTTCAGACCATCTAATATAGGTAATTATTTTGAATATGACTTTTATAAAACGTAATAAACAAGAATAAAACATTTACAAGCCTTATTATGCAGGTAAAGGCTGGAATGTAAAGAACTACGGAATAAACTTTGCATTTTCAATATCAGAATGAGAAGTTCCTTTTTCTCTTATACTGAATGTGAAAACAAGTTGTTTAGGGAAAAAGAGATATTTTCATGACTAAATCGCTTTTCACAGCACTAAGGTAATTTAAACAATTATTCTAATCGCTTAATTTTTTCTGATCATGCTACTGGTAATGCAAAATTAAATATTAAGGCAGAGAGTTAATAAGAAATAGGGACTATAATACAAACTGGCGGATCTTTGTGAATTAGGATATGTTTTCCTTTAAAGTGTCTTTTTTAAATATTCTAGAGAAGATAATAAACTCTTAACCGATTTTTTTTTCAGTGAAATCTTTTGAATGATTTTAAATATCTATTATAAACCTAAATGAAAAATCTAAATATGTTTATGGGAAATTGAATATAATTGCATTGTAGCCATGAATCTTTTCAAGAAAAGGTTAATAGGGTTTTATTGTGATAAATGTACCCATGAATAGATGTCTCCAAATGATGAAAGCATGTATATTGTACCTTCCATTATAAACTTTCTTTCTATAGTAATAACGACCCGTCAACGGAGTGCAGGCAACACGATCCCAAACCATTATTGTATTCATCAGAGAAGCAAGAATCAGCAGGTTCTTATCTTCGTATTAGAAGTACAGTACAGTCGAATAACCAAGCAGTAGATTTATAATTTGTGTAATCTGTATAAATGATTCAATGCGATAAGATTAATCATTAAATAATTAATAATCCAGCACAAGCATGATCTACGATCATCGAAGCAAAAAACATTAATGGCATATGGAAGATCATGGTTGCTAGATAATGCCATATAAATTAATTCCTGTTTCCAGTCGTAGTTAGTCTAAGAGCGTTTCTCTATGTTTTTATGAAATCTTTTTCTGATAAAATGGAAGAATAAAAAGCCCTGGGCCCCATTAATATATGATACAAAACACATTGTGTGCCGGCGTCCCTTCATAGGGGTAGCGCGTCTTCCCCGTGATCTGGGCGTCCCAGGTTCGAGTCCCGGTTTGGGCATGGTTGTTCTTCTGTTGTTCTATCTGTGAGATGTGTGAATGTGCCCTCCTGTAAAAAGGGGTTGTGCAAGCGAATGAGTGATGCGTGAGTAGCAAAGTCGTATTCTTGGCCCTAGTTGCGCTGCTATAAAAAATAAGAGACGTCCCCCTCAGGCTTAAATCGCTGTCTTCGTAACAGCGGGCTTGTCGGTGGCAAGTGCCATAAGAAACAAACAAACAACAAACAAACACATTGTGTAAATTTGGCTAGTGTATAAACATATGGATACTTATTTCTAAAACTTGTTATTTCAAAAGCATCTCTCTGAGGATTGTTTTAAAGAAAGCTAGAAGAGTTTAAAAATGTTGTTATCTGTGATAAGTTTGAATTTTCAGAGAGTTAAAATAATATGAATGGTTGAATCCAACTGACAATCGCATCACTAAAAGTGAAGCTTAATTAATACCAATTTCAAAGTATTCTTTTGATTTTATTGGCATAAAATGAGTGGCTTAAAAAGAACTTTTCAGGATTTTTCCAGAAGAATCTTACATTTACTTGCGAGTTCATTTTATCCGACAGGTGGCCGTCAGCCCGTTGAAAAGAAGAAAAATTTCGCAATAACTGCAGGCGACATTTCGAAGATTATTTTTAGTTTCTTTTTACCACCTTTTGAAATATCGAACTGTCCTCTTTTCAACTGTGGAAGTGTTTCAAATTTTCAAATCTTTTGATGATATTTCCATTCTTTTGTATTGTATTTGATAATTAATGGTCAATATTTTGTGTTGTAAGTAACTTTAAATATTTTTAAATTAGATTTATACATCTTGAAGGACACAATCTTCATCTTGAGTAGTATCTCTATAATTTTTTATGTTATTTATAAATAATTCTTATGTACATTTTCCAGCAGAACGTATCCTACTATTAAACCAGTGGAAGTGTTTCTATTAAAATTTTCTCTCAGACCCCTCTAATAAAGATGGTATGCCAGAGAATTCTTTGCCTAGCATTGGCGCACGATAGTTACAAAATATTAATCGTTGGCATAAATATAACATTTTTACTAAATCTATTTGTAATCTTTGGCGATTAATCCCTGGCATTCGGTTAGTAACATCCGAAAATCAAATTTATCTTTCACACGCGTTTTTCCCAACCGATTGAAACAAGAATTTGACACAGAACTAAATTTGCCATGCTAGAGAACGCCTCGCATGGCACTCGCGTACAATAATTACGAAATATTAACTTTTGGCGTGAATTTAGTATTTTTACTGAATCTGTTGTGTCATCCTTGGCGAGTTATTTGGTGATTAATCTCTGGTATGCAGTTAATAGTATCCGAAAATCAAATTTGTGCTTTGGATGTGTTTTTCCCACCCGACTGAAACAAAAAGTTGACCTAAAACTACACCTGTAGTCAGAAAGTCTCATATTAAATTTGATATTTAAGTCACCGCGTGTTTGAGTTATCACGTATACATATTTCTGAAAGTACAGGCAGACAGACAGTCACTCCCTTGTTGGATTTGGTTCAAATCCTTGTTGGATTGTTCAAATTTAATACAAATTTACAAATTTGGTATAAAAGCCTTATATCAAAATTTATCCGTTTAGATCATAGCCTGTCTTAGTTATTATTGTCACAGACAGAAAGATAGATATTTGAAAATTTTTGAAACTCAAGGAGGCTTGAAACGTGGGGATTCGTCAAAATCTCCAGTTCGAATTTTACGATGATTACTATATTTTCTCTACACTACGTATACGAGTAGGAAAATATATTACAGTTATATTTATTTGAAACATACCTCTCAAAACAATTTGGGTCCTACAATATAATAAAATCTGAAAAAAAATGAGGAGGGCTTTGAAGTAATCAATTTTTTTTACATATACCGGAACTAATATTTAAGGATTTACTAGTAGTTAAACGATTTTGAAAAGATATTCCAATGACTACGTCGATTATATACTAGAAAAATAGAAAATTATATATAGATATATTAAAATTGGATATTTATTTAAAAATAATCCATTCTCATACGACATTTTATTGAAAACTTCTAAATCATTAAAGTGGCATTCAAAAGGATTCTTGTTATTTCTATTCTTTGGGAATATTTTACAAAAAATTGGGCTTTATGTGAATGAAATTATGATTTAAAAATTTGAATTTTATGGTTTAGTTGAAAAAAATTTTACTATATAGAGATTTAGAAGAATCATTGCTAAATCAATACATATCTGATTTTGCAAGTTCTTTAATAAATATTTACTTTTGTAGAAAAATGAAGAATCTCTCATTTCATCTTTGATTTCTGTTTTATAGGTAACTAATCTGTTTTAATAATAAATCTATTTTATAGGTAACTAACCGCCTATGGCAACTAGTTAGTCCCTCATTATTTTTAAATTTTGTCGAATATTTTATTTATAATATATGTGATACCTCTCTCAAAAGTATTATTCAATAAAAATTTCACTGCTTCATTATAACATTCAATATTCATTTATACTTTCAAAAGCGTTTAAATTACGTAATTAATAATATTACATTTAGATGTAGTAAATAAATGTATATTAAAAATATGTACATTTTATGTGTACATATGTACATGTGTGATGTAGTAAATAAATGTACATTAAAAATATGTATATTTTATGTGTACATATGTACATAAGGGATGTAATAACTAAATGTACAAAAAATATGTATGTAAGGAATGTACAAAAATTGTATATTCCTTAGATATTATGAATCATATTCCTCAAAATATTCTTGCCTCTCTAAAATTTAATTAAAAATCTTTTTCTCTAATTACACTCTAATTAATTTTTAATTTCTATGACCAAATTTGCCCGAGTTATGAAACTATAAATTTCATTTTTTTTAGGGACAATCAACTATTTTATTCTTTTTGTCCAGTTAGCCTTGGAAAAACTCCTGGAACTGTTTCGAGTATCTTCTTAGTGATTCTTAATGCAATAGTCAAAATTCGCACATTTTTATGAAGTAATGATATTCAAATCTTCATAACTCGCCGAGATTTAGTTGAGAAAAACTGAAGCGTTTTTTTTAAAAATTTGAAATTTTAGATTCTCAAGAATATTTTTTAAAATTAAGATTCATAGTACAGAGGGTTTGTATAAGATTTTAAAATTCGTAATTTATCGGAAAATTTAATTATTCAACAAGTATCAAAAGTAGTTTTTTACATTATTTTTCCAACTATTTCTCCTATTAGAGCAATACTTACAAAATATAGAGCATAGGCGAGAATCTAAAATTTTATAGAGTCTATCCAGCAAATATCTATTTTATATACTTTTATTCCGATCGATAGGAAATCAAATTTGACACGGTATTTCTATTGATATCATAAGATCATATTTGGAGTTTAGATTCATTGATTTAGGCTATCGCGTTTACCAGTGTGTGAAAGTACAGATCGGCAAACTGTCCACTTTTTGACATTTGAAAATTCTATAGGACTCTATATATTAGAAGGTAAACTTGTGCACTAGATTATATCTATACAGCTATTTACGCTTTTACGCAAGGTCTCTTGTACACGAACAACCAGACGAACAGACTTCCTTTGAATGGAGTTTTTTCAAATCTACAAATTTCATCTAAAATCCATGTACCAAATTTCATACTTCTGGCTTTAAGTGTTTTTTTTAATTATCTTGTTTACAGAAATAAATGCAGATAAATAGACATAAATTATGTAAAAAAATTTTTTTGAATACAGGGAGATCTAAAACATGAAAATCCGTCAAAATCTCGAGTTCGAATTTTTTGATGGTTATAATAATATCTGTTTAGGTACTTCGTATACGAGATGGCAACACAGTAGTGGAATGTCATCATTCCTACCTTCAAGAAAAAATGTAGGAAAAATTGTTTTACTAAGAGACATAAAGGAAAATTGTAATCTTATCCTAATAAATTTCCTTCAGATTAAAAGGCATGCCGTTGTTTAGAAATTAATAACCCCTTTCCCATTGTAGTGATTGTCTTTCCATTTAAGCATATTGCATCTGTTTGGGAAGTTCTTGACAACTCTTAATTTTCAACCTTCTCTAGTCTTGAAAGCTTTCCCAGCAAACTATTTTTACCCTTTAAAATGTCATACTTATATAACTGAACTATTTTAGAAACCTTATTCAATTTTGATTATTATACTATTTATTTCCCTAATTTTCTCTCATCTTTCTTAAAATTTGAATTTTATTTGAAACGGAAATTATTGAATTTCAGTTAATACAAAGTCTTTGTTGTTGAAATTAAACAAGTTCTTAAAATTTTATAGAAAGTAGAATTGTTCAAAATTGAAAGCCTCTGTGTGTTTCCTAATATTTTTTTTATAAATTACACAATTTCTTGGAGTAATATTGAATAAATATTTCTATATATTAGAAAGAATGACTAGTATTAAGAGAGAAAAATTGTTGTCCTCGTATGCTGAGCACAAAAACGATAAAATTTGTTTTAGAAAAAAAAGATACTAGAATATTGTATGTACGAGATTATATGTATTTTTAAATAGTTATTAAATTTTGTGCTAAAGTTTTTAATTAAATAAGCAACTTCACATATTGGATGCTTCATAATTCCGGATTTTACTGATCCAGGGAAGTATAAAACATGGCAATTCCTCAAAATCTCGAGATCGAGTTTTTTGACAAATACTTTCTTTATACTTCATGTCTGAGAAAGTAAAAACGAATTCTGCAGAATATAAGTAAGAATCATATTGCTAAAAAAATATCGAAAAACTAGCAGTTGTATTCTCAAATTGTTTTCTATGTTTAGATACAGAGAAGAACTATCCAATATTCCATAACATTCAGTCTCTCCAATTCGGAACTTTCTTCAAGTTATATATAAACATTTACGGATGCCTGAAATAGATCTTTTTAGATCTATTTCATAGATCCTGTGCTTCACAAACCACAAAATTGCTCGAATCGGAAAAAAAACCGATTTCAAGGCCTGCAGTAATTTTTCTGATGGAGGTATTGGAGGACAACATCGGAAAAGCAGAGAAACCCAAGTAGAGTCATTATTTTCAGCATTCCACACATTTCTAGCTAACTGAAATTTTAATTTTGAATCAAGTTTGCAGTAGAGTCAGAAATTATAAATTTTTGTTTTGAAGACATAACTTTTTATTAAAGATAGTGTATCCTGATACATGGAGTACTGATACTTTCCTGATACTTTTATATGACTGGGATAAGATGGTTTTTAAACATGAGTATAGGAAAGACTGAGAAATATTTTTTTATGGCATATGTTTTCGTTTGCAATTATCTATACTTATAATAAAGCTCAATGTGTGTGTGTGTGTGTTGGCGCTCTACAGGCCAGGTCATTTGACATACAGCTATCAAATTTGGTACATGTATACCTTAGAGGTCGGGAATGTGCACCTGGGGTCCCTTTTTTTTGAAATTTTTATTAGAATTTTAATTATTAATTAAAAACTAACTTTCCCGCCAAAAAAATCTTCCATTTCCCCCACCGCCAACTTTTCCGCCAAAAAAATCTTCCATTTTCCCCACCGCCAAATGAGTAAGACTTCAATTTTTTTTTCTCCCAACAGAAATGAGGCTAGGGTTAACATTTTTCGGCGGATTATTTCAAACGATTCTGTTTATTTTCTTAATGTTTTATGCATTTAAAATTAAACATTGTTAATTAATCCATGTTTCAGATTCATTCTGAAGTACTTTTGAATTAAAATAACACAGAATAAAGGAAATTAAAAATGTATAATCTGCATAGCGTTACCCCAACTGGCGTAGAAAAATTCACGCATTTGCGTTACCGGAGCTGGCGAAGAAAATTCACGCATGCACATTCTGATTGTTGCCATGACAACCGTTATCAACGGACGATTTAAATTATTTTTAGGTTAGTTGCATGCTTTTGTAAGTAAATTGTATTTATGTTAGTTATATATTTTTTGTATATGCTTATAGTTTTAAGTACATCGTTTTTTAAGTAGATTTTTTTAACCTGTTTTCAATTATTTAAATTATTTTTAGGTTAGTTGCATGCTTTTGTAATTAAATTGTACTTATGTTAGTTATATATTTTTTTGTATATGCTTATAGTTTTAAGTACATCGTTTTTAAAGTAGTTTTTTAAACCTGTTTTCGACCGATTATTTTAAACGATTCATTTTATTTTCTTAAAGTTTGATGCATTTAAAATTAAACATTGTTAATGAATCGATCTGTTCATGATGAATCTGAGAAAATTTTGTTGACAAATTCTTGAGATATTACATAACTTAAGAAAGATATTCTTTAGTGCCCATAAAGTTTCAACGCTCAGTGACTCTATTATCAGTAATCATATTATTAAAAAAAATGCTTTGTTTCAGTAAAAAATATTATATTAATTGCTGTTTAGTCATTTCCATTTTAATTTTAAGCATAAATTCTACCGGAACTAACAGAAAATTAGAGAGATACATATTATGTTATGGCTGAAGGACTTTATATTATTATGAGTGAATTACATGACTATCAAAATTTGAAGCTTTAAAATATTTGATGAAGAAGCTATTAAAGTAGGAATTACATAAAAAATTTAATAATTAAAATTTTAACGAGCATTAAGATTGACGAACCGGCTGGTCTCCAAAGGCCATAATAAAATCCAAAGTTTATAATAAAATTTATGCACTGAAAAAGAAGTAAACGTCATTTCAGAGAAATAAAAAATGACTACCCCTTTTAATTTCTTTGTGATAAAAGTCAAGATGAAAACGAATTGCAAAATATATGCATTAAAGTTCGGGTTATTATTTTGTTTATATATATATATATATTGGGTAATTATTTTCCTTTTCTGGTAAATTTTGTGTCATTTTATAGAAATGAAAAGGAGGGTAACAATTTTCCTTTGAAAGCAACTCGCAAAGATGGAAATGAAGTGCAAAATACATACATTGGATTATTGATAGGTTTCTGTGATCTTGGAAACTTAAGTTATGTTATAGAATTGAAAAGAAGAGCGCAAACTATCTTCTGGTGATAACACCCAAAGACTAATAGAAATATTATCAGATTCACCTGCAAGAAAGCATTCAGGTAGAAAGTTTGTGCACTGTTACAGAAATTTAGTGAAGGTACAAAAATGCTTTTGAAGATAATTTTTCAATTAAAAATATGTATATATATATGAATTAGTTTTGAAAGAAAGCTCATCAACAGTCTATTTCGTTCAAAAATGAAAGTAATAATAATTTATACATAGCCATGACACTAAAATTAAAAACAACAACAACAACAAAAAAACACAATCTGCATCAGATTTTGTATCCAATCTCAAAAAGGAAGTGCTCCAAATGTATTCCAGGTTATTTTCAATTTACAAGAAATGATATATTTCTTCTTGCTATAAAATGAGTATATGTAAGCGTAATATTGAAATTGAGATAGTTAATTACCAGCTCAAGTTTCGTTATCTTTATCTGACCATATCTTCAATTTTATGAAATCTGTTCCACGTTTACTCCATGTAGCTTTAAAATGGAATGTTGATGAAGCAAATTGAAACCCAAATTCTCTACGCTACAGATTCGTATTGACATCAAAATAGAGCACATTTATAAGATATCAGTTTCGCAGTTAGTTCACGCAATCCGGCAAGAGTCAGGCGATTAAGGGTATTTACTAGAAAGTGCTTCAAATGACCAGCCTAACTGCCAGATTAATCCCTAGGTCAGTGTTTGCAGTTGGAATTACCCTTTGTTCCACCAGCCATTCAAGTCGTTTCACGGCATCACTTGATACTCACAATGGAATTCGACGTCACTTAATTCAGCGCTTTATAGAGTACACCAAGTGGATAGAAGTTATCGATTAGAGGCTGATTTTACAGAGGGAATAATGTGAAATATTGATCAAAAGGCTTCATTCGAGTTAATTTTCGGTATGATTAAAACAGAAAAAATAAATGTGCAACTCCTTTGCATACAATAAGGAGTCAGATATGTGCAATTATTGAATTTTTAATTTTAAATCCAGAATTACTTCAAAATATTGGGTAATTTAAATTAATGCTTCGGTATTTTAAATTTCTTGGCATCGTTAAATAATTTAAAATGATAATAAATGTCCCGAAAAAGGATGTGTCGTCTAATTAGTAAGTTAAGTAAATTCGTCTGTCAAGGGACTAAAGGCATAGATTATGATAGGGAGTAGAAACCTGTGGAAAATATAAAAAAGAATATCTACGAAGTGCCTATTGCCGATCTAAAAAGTATATGCATGTGCATGACGGATCTAGATGAAATCGCCTGGTCTATCGCCACGGATATATACATATATTCCTCTTCATTATTAGCAGAGATAGAGATTGTTATTAAAAATGAATGCAAATAATGAAGGCCATCAAAGATTTTTATGACCGTTCTGGAAGAATAATAAAAATAAACGCTTCAGCTGCAACATCACAAAATAAGATTCTATCTCAATAAGGAAAAAAAAATTCTTCTCTGCGTAGGTGGTCCGGATAAAGAACTTTCTCCTGTTGGAATAGCTTTTAGGCATTTGGAGAAAGCGAAGTTTGTCTTTTTATAGTCCAATCGCACTTATCAGGGTCAAAACTTCTGACCGTAACAAACAAAGTTAGGCATTTTCTGCAAAGCTTAGCATGTTTTGGGGAAAATGTAGCAGCCAGACCAGCTAAAAATGACTGGAGTTCCGGCGCTTTAGTGTCTACTTGAAGGTCATGCCTCATTTGTGTCCAATGTGGATGCCGATACTCTTGCGCAATAAATAGAGGACCTATTTTTGTTATTGTTAAATAATCGACAGTTAATGATGGCTAGGGAACGACGCCAAATATAGGCTATGCTTTCAGCATGGGATTTCCTTATAATCATACTTTTAATGATAATTTAATTCTTTATTTTTAATAAGACATCTGACGTGTTTAATAAAGAATATAACTTATTGTGAAAACTTATTTTATAAAACGTACTAACAAGAATAACAAAATTGCAGGCCTTATAATATAGATAATTATTTTGAACATGGATTTTATAAAAATAGCAAGAATACTTATAAAGCGTTTTCAAGAATAAAAGCTTTATATGACTTTAAAAACAAGAATAACTTATACTAACAAGGAAAAAAATTTACAGACCTTATAATATTGGCAATTATTATAAATATGGCTTTTACGAAACATATTAACAAGCTTAAAAAATTACTGGCCTTATAATATAGTTAATTTTTTTAAATCTTATAATAAGTATTTATTTTGACTCTGTCTTTTTAAAAACTCTTTTAAGCTTTTTGAAACGCTTTTTTTAAATGTTTTCGCTTTTTTTAAAGTAATTATTTTGAATCTGGCTTTTTTTAAATAAAAAATTTCAGGCCATATTACAGAGGTAAAGGCTGGAATGTAAAGAACAAGAGCTATATATTTCCAAAATCAGTTTGACAAGTTCCATTTCTCTGAAAGTCTGCTTTACACTGAATACGGAAACGAGCTGACCTATTGTGTTTTTGAGTTATTATGCTAAAATCCTGATTTTTGAATTAAAATATTCATTACATTTTTCAAAATAAACGAGATTTAAAAAAACCAAATATTCATCAAAATCTGAACATTTGATATTTTTGAAGATCAAATAGAATATTTCCTACTGAGCAGGAATATCAGTTGGCCATAGAATATAGTCAGGAATAGCATTTCAAAAATGAGTCTTTTCGATAAAAGTTTAATAGGGCTTTATTATGATAAATACATCCAAAAAGAGATATCTCCAACTTTTGTAAACACGCATAAGAATATAAATGATCAAGTCACCACCAAAATTAACATTAAGCAATTTGGTGTACGCATTGTAACTCCTATTACGAAAATCATTTTACAGTGATAACGACCCAGCTTCGGCGTGAAAGTAACGAGACCCCACACCATTATTATTTTCATCAGGGAACCAAGAAACAGGCATTGAATTAGCACCTTTTCAACCACGCATAAGAAGTAATCTCCGGTAGGATAAGTAAACTGCAGATCAATTATTAATCTGTATACATGGTTCAAGGCGATAAGATACGTCCCGATAAGATAAGTTAATTGCAGATTATGTGTATAAATGATTCAAAGGATAAGATAAGACGTTAAGCTATAAATATTCCAGTATAATGATAATCTACAGGCGATCACAAGATGTGAAAGTCATCATTTACTTAAGAAAGGTCAGGATTGCTAAACAACGCCATATAAATCCACGTTTCTAGTCGTAGTTAGTCTAACAACATTTCTGGATATTTTTATTAAATATTTTTCTTGTAGAAGGAAAGGAAGAAATATCTGGGCCCCATTAACATGATGCAAAACATATTGTGTAAACTTGGCCAGTATGAAAAGCATATGAATATTTATTTCATATGCTTTGTTATTTCAAAAACACATCTCTGGGTTTTATTTGAAAAAGGTACACAAATTTCGTAAAATGTCAAAATCTGTGATACGTTTGAATTTCAAGAGATTATATCTGAAATCCGACTGAGTGTCCCATTACTAAAAGTAATGTTAAATTAATGACAATTTCAAATTATTCCTTTTATTTGAGTGGCATGAAACGAGTGACTTAAAAAGAGCTCTTAGAAATATTTCACAATTTTTCCAGAAGAATCTTGCGAGAGTTTTCCTATTTGTCATTTTGTTTTCGTGCTTCATTTCATCCGACAGGTGGCCGTCAGCTGGAAAGAAGGTGGCTGGAAAGAAGAAAAATGTCATAATAGCTGCCGGCGACTTTCGAAGATTATTTTTAGTTTCTTTTTGTCACCTTTTGAAATACCGAACTGATTTCTTTTCGATTATGGAAATGTTCCAAACTTACCAAATATTTTGATAGCGATTTTTTTGCATTGTATATTATAATTAAAGATCAATATCTGGTGTAGTATTTCTGTAATTTTATCCTTTAATTCTTAAGCGTTTTTTGTTATGTTTGTTTTGAAGAACGTTTCCTACTATTAAAAATATTTTAATTGAATGGAAATGTATTATCTCTCGAAATAATTTACAACACAAAATATAGTAAAATCTGAACAAAACTTGGAAATTGATAAGGGCTTTGATGTAACTTTAACACTTTAACACCACACCACACCTCCGTTTCTAAAGCTCATGTGGCCCCTTTCCAGTTTGTTATAGATGTAGATAGATTTTATTAAAAAAAAAAAGAAGCACTGCAATCAAATGGAAAGAAACATATAAATGTCAAAATACGAATACATTTAACACAACAAAACAATGATAACAACTAGAATGGAAAATATCTGTAGTACAATGAAACTGGATGAATGAACATGATATACAGTATGAGTGAAAACATAAAGCAATATTAAAAATTAGATACTTGAGGAGGATTAAGGACCAATTAGGAATAAAATGCGATGAGTAATAAAATATTTCACTGAAAAATTGATATAGCTTATCTAATTGGAACAATTATGCATGATCAGTTAGCAATCTAATCATGTTTATGATTCTTTTTTGGATTTCGAACCTGCCAGCCGAAGACTCTCCGTGTGTGGTAGTGGCTGGCGTGCGTATAAATCTGTCGTAAGTCACAAAGTCCTCCATGTCGAGAGAAATACCACTGGGGGGGGGGTACTGGATCAGAGGTGATCGTACTCTGGTTCAAGTCTAAATTACGATTTGAGGTTGAATGAATGAATTGCATGAATGAAGTCAGTCACGTAAAAAGGGTTGTGATGCGTGAGTAGCTAAGTCGTACTCTTGGCCCTATATGGCGCCACTGAAAAACAAAAGATGCAAAAATTTCGACTTAAATTTGCTAACTTAGTCAGCAGGGCTTGTCTACGACAAGTGCTATCAGAAACTACATTAAAATGAATTTGAAAGATACGTAGATAATATGCTGGGAAAATAGATTATTTATAATAAAATTCAATTCTGTTGTGGCGTTTTTTTATGGAAAAAAAAATCAAAATCATTTAGGTGTCATTCAAATGATATTTGTGATGCTTTTTCTGCTAGGAATATCTTTAAAAAATGGGGCTTCATGTAATTAAGGATATTATTTAAAAATTTGAATTTTATTATTTGGTCGAAAGTTTTTTAATAAGGAGATTTAGAAGATTCATTGCTAAATTAAAACCTACCTAATTTTGAGATTTCTGTAATTAATAGTTAGGCATCTAGAAAAATGAAGAAACTTTATTTTATCTATGATTTTTAGAATAAATATGTTTTATATATTACGAGCAGCCTTTTATGTATCTAGCGGGATTTCAATATTTTTAGGTTTCGTTGAATATTTTATTTATAATTAATATAATATCTCAAAGGATTATTCGATAAAAATATCCCTGATTCATTATAAAATTCAATTCAAAATTCAATTTTACTTTTAAAAGCGTTTAAATTACGTAATTAATAAGATTATAATTAGATAGAGTAAGAAAATGCATTTTTTTAAACAAAAAATATGAAATTTGTACATTCCTCCGATATTATGAATCATATTCCGCAAAGCATTTTTGACAGTCTAGCTTATGATTAAAAAACTATTACAATTTTCCGCGATCCAGTGACCGAGTAATCTATATCTATACTTATAATAAAGCTCAATGTGTGTGTGTGTGTGTGTGTGTTGGCGCTCTACAGGTCAGGTCATTTGACATACAGCTATCAAATTTGGTACATGTATACCTTAGAGGTCGGGAATGTGCACCTGGGGTCCCTTTTTTTAAAATTTTAATTATTAATTAAAAACTAACTTTCCCGCCAAAAAATCTTCCATTTTCCCCACCGCCAAATTTTCCGCCAAAATAATCTTCCATTTTCCCCACAGTTTTTTTTTCTCCCAACAGTAATGAGGCTAGGGTTAATATTTTTCGGCGGATTATTTCAAACGATTCTGTTTATTTTCTTTATGTTTTATGCATTTAAAATTAAACATTGTTAATTAATCCATGTTTCAGATTCATTCTGAAGTACTTTTGAATTAAAATAACACAGAATAAAGGAAATTAAAAATGTATAATCTGCGTAGCGTTACCCCAACTGGCGTAGAAAAATTCACGCATTTGCGTTACCTAACTGGCGAAGAAAATTCACCCATGCGCATTGTTCTGATTGTTGTCATGACAACCACTTTCAACGGATGATTTAAATTATTTTTAGGTTAGTTTCATGCTTTTGAAAGTAAATTGTATTTATGTTAGTTATATATTTTTTTGTATATGCTTATAGTTTTAAGTACATCGTTTTTTAAGTAATTTTTTTAAACCTGTTTTAGACCGATTATTTTAAACGATTCATTTTATTTTCTTAGTGTTTAATGAATTTAAAATGAAACATTGTTCATTAATCGATCTGTTCATGATGAGTCTGAGAAAATTTTGTTGACAAATTCTTGAGATATTACATAAATTAAGAAAGATATTCTTTAGTGCCCATAAAGTCTAAACGCTCAGTGACTCTATTATCAGTAATCATATTATTAAAAAAATGCTTTGTTTCAGTAAAAAAATATTATTATATTAATTGCAGATTAATCATTTACACTTTAATTTAAATCATAAATTCTACGAGGGGTAACAGAAAATTAGAGACATACATATCACGTTATGACTGACGGCCTTTATAATATTATGAGTGAATTATATGACTATCAAAATTTGAAGTTTTGAAATATTTTGCTGAAGAATCTATTAAAGTTGGAATTGCATAAAATATTTAATTATTAAAATTTTAACGAACATTAAGATTTGCGAACCGGCTGGTCGCCAAAGGCGGCTAGTGAAGCTATAAATCTCATTATTTTAGACAAATCAATAATTTTATTATTTTTAACCAATACACGAAAAAATCCTAGAATTGATTCAAACATGTTCTTCCTGATTGTCAATGGAATAGTCGAATTCGCTAGCTTTATTGCAATGTTTTTAAAATCTTCATAACTCACTCATATTTTGGCTGGAAAGAGTGAAACGTATTTTTTACCTAAAATGTTTATGTCACAAAAATATTTTATTAAATAAGATTCATAGTATGAAGGATTTGCATGACAATTGAAAATTCATAATTCGTCATAACATTCATTAATTTAAAATGTATAAAATATAGTTCTTTACATCATTTAAGCTGTTTTCCTATTAGAACAGTCGTTACCAAAATAAACCTTCAGTGGAAATCTAGGGATTTTCAAAATAAATTCTGTGAAATTGCATTTTAGATGACTTTTTTTTCCCGACATTTCATAACAAATATTTTAAACGGAACTACTATTGTGGTCAAAAGATCACATATCGGATTTCATTGATTTATGTCACTGCGTTTTCTAGCGTTTGAAAGTACAAAAAAACAAAAGGTCTACTTTTTGACATATTTGGTTGAAAAAGTAATAAAAATACATATTTTTGAGGCTAAACTTGTGTACCAAATAATACCTAGATAGCCTTTTGTGCTTTGTAGTCATCAAATTCACTTGTACTCAAACAACCAGATGAACAGTCTTCCTTTGAATAGAGTTCGTTCAAATCTACAAATTTGGTCTAAAATCCATGGGCCAAATTTCATCCTTCTGGTTGAAAGTTTTTTGAATTATGTCGTTTGCTTACACAAAGACAAATAAAGAAACATAAATTAAGCAAAAAAAAAAAAAAAAAAGCTTTCGAACTTAGGAGATCTCGTGTGAGAATCCATCAAAATCTCGATTGCGTATTTTTTTATATCTAATAATATCTGTTTTGATATTTAGCATACGAAAAGGCAACAAGTTTAGTTTAATGTCTTTATTTATTCCTTTCAGAAATAAGTTTTGTAAAATTAAATTTTACTAAAAGATATAAAGGAGAATTATAATCTTATCCGAATATATAAACTTCGAATCAAACCTTTTCGCGGCAGTTTAGAAAGTAATGACTCCTTTCCCAGTGTAGCGATTTTCTTTCCATTTAAGCATACTGCATCTTTTTGGAAAGCTAATGAAAATTCTTAATTTTCAACCTTCTCTGGTCTTGAAAGCTTTCCCAGAAAAATTTTTTTGCCCTTTAAAATGCCATAGTCATATAACTCAATTACTTTAGAAATCTTATTATTATTCTATAAGTCTGATTATTATACTATATGTTTCACTAATTTTTAGCTCATCTTTCCTAAAATTTGAACTTTAATTTGAAACAGAAATGATTGAATTTCGAATGATACAAAATCTTTGTTGCTGACATCAAACATGTTTTTTAAAAATATGAGTATAGAAAGTAGAATTGTTCAGAATTGAAGTCCTATGTATATTACCGAATTTTTTGTCGCAAATTATGCAGTATCTCTCAGATGATTATTAAATAAATATATCTAGTTATTTATTAGGGAGAATGACTCTTATTAAGAGAGAAAAATTGTTGTCTGGGTATGCTGAACAAAAATAACGACGAAATTTATTTTCAAAATGAGATACAAATATATTGTAGGTACGTATTTTTATTAAGTAAGTACGTATTTTTTGTACGTATTTTATTTATTTTTAAAAGGTTAATAACTTTTGAACAGCAATTTTTAATTACAGAAGCAACTTATACATTGTGACATTTCTTAATCTGAAAAATATGTTTTTCAGGTTCTGGGAGATCTGCAAAGTGGAGATTCCTAAATATATGGAGTACGATTTTTTAAGAAAATATTTTATTGGTACCAGAAGAAATAAAAAAAAAGAAACCTGCAGAATATCAATAATAATCATATTGCTGAAAGAAAAATAAAACAATTTATCGAAAAACTAGCAGTATAATCCATCATATTATAAAGAATGACAAGTATTAAGAAAGAAAATTTTCTATCATGGTATGCTAAACACAAAAACGACGAAATTTATTTTGAAAAAAAAAAAAAAGAAAAGAAAAAAGATGATAGAATATTGTTGGTACAAACTTTTAATTATTTTAAAATGATTATTAAACTTTTTATTACAGCTCTTAATTAAAAAAGCAACTTTATATATTCGGATATTTCATAATCCTAAAGATATGTTTTTCAGAGAGGTGTGCAATATGAAGATTTCTCAAAATTCTCAAGTTAAAGGTCTTAGATGATTAAAATACTTTCTCTTTACTTCATGCATGATAAAGTAAAAGCGAATCCTGCAGAATATAAATAAGAATCATACTGCTAAAAGAAAAATAAAACAATTTATCGAGAAACTAGCAGTTATTATCTAAAATTGTTTTGATTTATTCTATATCTAGACACTGCAAAGAACTCTCCAAATCTCCATACTATTCAGCATTTCCAATTCGGAACTTTTTCCAAGTTATATATAAACATTTACGGATGCCTGAAATCGATCTCTCTTTCAAGCTTCGAGACATAGATCCTGTGCTTCACAAACCATGAAATTGCTTGAGTCGAAAAAAAGGCGGTATCTCAAGGCCCGCAGTTATTTTTCTGATGGAGGCATTGGGAGATAACGTCGAAAAAGCAGAGAAAACCAAGTAGACTCATTATTTTTTCCATTCTCCACATTTCCAACTAGTGTAAATTTTCCTTTCGAATGATATTTGCAGCTATATCGGAAATTAAAAAAAATTATTTTTTGAAGACATTATTAAAGATATTGCATTCTGAAGCTCAGAGTACATTTTAATATGACCCAGATGAGATAGTTTCTAAAACATGAGTATAGGTAATACTGAGAAATATTTATTTATAGCACATGCTTTCGTATTCGGTTATTTATTGTAAGGTTTATGCACTCAAAAACAAATATAAGCCATTTGATAGATATAAAAAAAGCACCCCCACCCCCGCTTTAAATTTTTTTTTGTGATAACAAGTCTAGTTGAAAAGAAAATATGTATTAAAGTTTGGGTTATTATTTTGTTTATATGCAAAACGACCCCCGTCTGGTAAATGTTATGCTATTTAATAGAAATGCAAAGGAGGGTAACAATTTTCCTTTGAAAATAACTCGTAAAGATGGAAATGAACTGGGAAATATATAGATTTTAAAGCTGTTTCGTTTATGTGGAAAAATAGGCTTATGGAGGAAACTTAGGTCATTTTATAGAATTGAAAAAAAGAGTACAAACTATTTTCTGAAGATAATACTCCACAATGAATAGAAAGTACAAAATATTTCATTAGGTTTTGAAATATTATCATTTTATGTGCAAGATATCTTTTTGGCAGAAAGTTTGTGAAATATTTTTAAATTTAAAGAAGATACAAACATGATTTTGAAGATAACTCTTCACGATTAAAAATGCATATATAAATTAGTTTTGAAAGAAAGCTTATCAAAACAGTCTATTTCGTTCAAAAATCAAAGTAGCTATAATTTATACATATTCATGATATTAAAGGAAAAAAAAAAAAAAAAAACCGGCATCGAGTTTTGTATCCAAACTCAAAAAGAAAGTTTTCCAAATGTACTCTCGCCTCTTTTCAATTTACTAGAAATATGCGAAATATATATTTCTCTTTAATCATAAACTTAGTACATGTTAGTATAATGTTTAAATTGAAATAGTTAATTACCAGCTCAAGTATTATTCTTATCCGAACATGTCTTCAACTTTAGAGAGTCTGTTCCGCATTAACTCCATGTAGCTTTAAAATGGAACTTTGATGAGCCAAATTGAAACCAAATCCTGTACATTTCAAATTCGTATTGAAATCAAAATTGAGCACATTTATAGGATATCAGTTTCGCAGTTAGTTTACGCAATCCGGCAAGAGTCAGACGATTAAGGATCTTTACTAGAAAATGCTTCAAATGACCAACCAAACGGTCGGATTAATCTCTAGGTCGGTGTTTGTAATTGGATTAACCCCTTTGTTACACCAGCCATTCAGGTCGTTTCACGGCATCACTTGATTCTCACAATGGAATTCGATGTCACTTAATTTGATGCTTTAGATAGTACACCAAGTGGATAGAGGTTGTCAATTAGAGGCTGATTTTACAGAGGGAATAATGTAAAATATTGATCAAAAGGCTTCATTCGAGTTAATTTTCGGTTTGATTAAAATAAAAATGATAATGCTTGTTTCCTTTGCATATAATGACGAGTGACATGTGCATCAAATTATTGAAATTTTAATTCTAAATCTGCAATTACATGAAAATATTAAGAAACTACCAACCGAAAATTAAAACAATTTTTATAAAACTAACTTAAGCGCGGGAAAGTTAAATTTATTTTAGTATAGTTGTGATAAGTTTAAATTTCTTAATAAAATCTTTTGAAGTATTTTTACATTCAACTGATATGTTTTCGCTTTTATATCTTATTGATGTTTTTTTTGGTTTTATAATGATCTTACAGTGGTTTGGTTTGATGCGATTTTTCTGTGGCCTTGTTTAGATTTGAGTTTTGAAATAATATTTTGCCTATTATTATTATTGTGTAATTTATTGTCATTGCTTTATTGATATTAATTCTTGTCATCAAAAGCTTCAATTTTTTGGGATTTTCGGTTCACGAGTCGGCAATACTTGGACGAAAGTCAGACTCCTCACAGAATCCCCCTCTCCCCCATATTTGAATCCCTGCTTGAGGGCGACTCTTGATAAAGTCTTCAAGTCTGATTCTTTATTTCCTTCTTTTTTATTCCATTAAATTCCTTTTTTGCTTTTAAACTTGATTTTTATTTCTAACTTGTGAAAATGTTAAGTATATTTAAAATGCAAATTGTTTTATTTAAAATGGTTACAGAAATTAAAATGATGATAATAATAGGGTATGTTGACTAATTAGGAAATTGGGTAATTTCATCGTTCAAGAGGTTAAAGGTTTAGATTTCGGTGGGTAATAAGATAAGAAAGATTGTTTGCATGGAAATTTTAAAGCAATTTGTTTCTTATTATAGGTATGAGAAAGCTATGTATAATGAGATTGTTCATTTTTTGGAATGATTATATGAAATATTTTAAAATTCTGCGTAAAAACACGTGCTGTTATGATAAATAAACAATTCATCAAGATATTTTTAATGCGACTTCAAAGTGTCTCCCACTTATATTTACATAAAATTTCATAATTAAATGGCACTTGGAATCTTTTTTTATCAAAAATTTTTACTTCATACATAAAATTAACAATTTTACACAAAATTTACTTTGCAGGTTTCATTTTCGTATAATCGGGATTTTGTAAACGGTTTTCCAATTATTTACTCATGTACTAGAATTCCTAAATTTTTGTTTAGTTATTATCATGTGAGAGCATGATGTTTTGGTTTGAGGTTTTTGAAACCTCAAAATGCGTATGCAACAAATTGGAGAATTATCGCTTTTGAGGCATCCATTTTTCGCTTTTAGGATTACTAGAAAATAATGCAGAAGATTGTAACATTTGGCGATTTATCGCCAACTAAAGTTACAACTTGTTTTCCAAATTATTCATTCTCTGAATTCTTACGAATTGTCTTAATTAATATATATATATATATATATATATATATATATATATATATATATATATATATATATATATATACTCTGATGAAATAAACATTTCAATATTGTTAATCCATTATTTATTAATATTTATTAATCTATTATCCACTAATTACCTTATCCATTAATATGTAGCTAAAACTGGACTTCACAGAGTTGACACTCTCTACAAATTAATTTACAAAACATTAATTTCTAACTAGATTCTATTATATTTGTAATTATGAATTACGAAATATATAAATATATAAGTCTAAAGAATAGTAAATATTAAATATAGAAAATTAAAAAAAAGTTTTTATAAATGCATTAAAAAGAGAACATTTTCTTCGAATTCTAATATCTGGAAGTCAAAATAAAAATCGTAAAAACCTGAGATTCAATAAATAAATTGAAATCTTTATAGGCTTTATATTTACTTTTATTTCAACATAACGAATGTTCGAGATTTTTTTGTTGTTCTTTATATTCATTTGAATTCACTCTGGGATTGTATTCTTTTTTTATTACTTTCTGAGCCTCACGATTTTGAAATTTTTGTATTGATCTCCATATTTTTGATTAAAAATTAATTTTTTCCCCAATGCATTGGTAGAAGGATTAAAAAAAAAAAAAGATTTTCATGATATTTGGAATAGTTAATAAATTTTCCGCCAAATTGTTCCTCTTCCTGATTTTTTTATTTTGAAATCTTTGATTGTCTTTGAGCTGTTTTTTGACTACGGAAAAAAATTCAACTGAGACCAAATAGGGAATTTTTAATCCATTACAGCATCCAGATTTGAGGAATCCGTCAATAGAAATCGTGTTAATACATAATTCAAGCTTTGTTTATTGTTTAGGAGACAAAGCAAGTATTCTGCTGCTGTTAAAATATTTACACTTTATCATCAAATATAATAATTTACCAACTATTTTTTAATACATTTAATACATTGCCGATAAATTAATGCATTGTTGTATAATTTCAATGCATTAGATGATTTTGATGCATTGAAATACAACTATCACATAACATAATCAGGTGCATTGATTTAAGTATATAACAATATTTAATTAAATAAATATTAATAAAATATATATTCTATAGATAAGTTGAAAGATAATATAAATGATAAGATAGTAGTAATTTTAATCTATATATTTTTCAAAGTAATAAGTTATTACGTAAAGTTTAAATTATATGAAAAAGTTAAGCAATTCCGAATAAATTAAACCATTTCGTATTTCACACTAAAATTTTAGTACTGACAATAACAACCGATTTAAAAAAAATGTATTTCATTGTATTTATGTTCTTCATCACTTTAATATAAAATATTTCTTCGAGATGTTTTTAAAATAAAAAAAAAACATCCTTTGTCTAAACTTTTAACACAGAAATCCCACTAAATTAACTACAACCATAGAGAAGGTGAGCATTTGTATTGAAGAAAGATTTTCTTTTTGGAACTGATATTATTTCTCCTACCAGAAAAAAAAAACTTCATTTCGTTTAAAAATAATGGGTAAGACGATTATAAAAGAATTTACAGTTTGAGATGCTTTGAGAAAGTTTAATGATATTTCTCGCATTATAAATTTTAATTCTGCGACTCTAGTAAATGTTCCAACCCTTATCAAGTAGAATTTTTTTTTTCATTTGCTACTGCTTCTATTTTTTCAGTGATTTTTCATAATCTAGAAGCCCAGTTAGAGCAGGAATTTTTTGCGTTCTTTCTACGGTTTTTGAATTGGTTTAAAAAAAGTGCTTTTGAAGATTATTTTTTTTTGGAAAAGTATTAACACGGAGCTGAGCAATCGTTCGCAGATGCTAACGTGGTTTAATTATTATTATTATTTTTATTCTTTTGCAAATAGGAAGTTGCAATTTCATAAAAAAATAATAAAAAATCCTTTATGACCCTAGAGAAAAATCTTTCCAAGAGGTCTGATACCAATTTTTTTAGAAAAAAAATCAATTTCTTAATTTTTTTTTGATCTCATGATCTCATCATAAGTTCATAAAAAAAAGTATTGTGAGTGCCGAAATATTTTTTTTTTGCTAGATTTTCATGAGTTTCCACTTTTTAGATCTTCCTGCGTCCGATAAATCATTTATTATAATTTATTTTTTATGTCGGTCTGTGTTTACGATAATTCAAAAGACGAAAACTGCTCCAGGCATAAAGTTCGGAATGTGATTTTTATCATCAAATTTGACGACTTCTATCAAATTTTAGATTAAAACGGTCAAAAGGAAATTTGCCTTTACATTTTTTTAGATAGCCTTGAGTCCAAGAAGTCTATTCTTGAGATTGATATCTTTTTGTATGTAGACCTGTGATAACGATAGTAGAAAAAAACGAAAACTGCCCCAGGCATGAAGTTTGCATGCTACTTTTTGACAAAATCTATATACTGATAGAAAATTTTGTATGAAAACAACCAAGAGGAAGTTTATCTGGAAAATTTATTGCCCATCCCACTGGATCTTATAAAAGCAATGAACTAAGGATGTAAATCAGCACAAGGCTATAACCAGAATTGTAGATATAATGAAATTTGCAGATAATAAGTACAAAGGTCGCCATCTATCGGTTTTTTATAGTTGCAAATAAGAAGTATAATAATGCTTTAAATCGATGAGTACTGCATATTCTGTAACAGTGAAACTGGGACAAAAGTATAATATTGTTTCAATGCACATTCTAATCTCATTTTTAAGAAAAGTGTTTTACAAATATTTTAATGGATGCCAGGCCAATGCCTTCTAGTCTTGACGTAAAACTTGACAAATAAAGTAAAGGTTTTTGGAAATATAAAAGTTACGGCGATATCTTTATTAGGCGCCGAGTTTCAGAGGTTCTTCTAGAATATTCGATATTCTATTTCAGAGAACATTTAAATTGAATCTATTAGTGGTTCGAGTGAATCATTGATATTTTTTAAGTGTAATTATCGTGGATGGAGATTCTAGCTGCACTGCAGTACGTTATGTTAATATTCTTATTGTTAACGTTTTATTGTTTATGTGTGTGTGTCATCGATCACAAAAAGCGTTGTTTTGTGTACATGTCAGCTGCATTTTGCTACTTGTGTTTTGTGGTTGCTGGTGAAATAAAGCATCGTTATCCATTATCGAGCTTCTTTGTATTCTCACCTTTAGCTCATTGAAAGAGTTCCATAATAATAATACGTAACTAAACCATTCTCAATTCATTTCACTATATTTAAAAAAAAAAAAACACAAAAGGCTCTGTTGTTTGTTGTGTAAATTGACCGAAATCCACTCTACATCCACAGATTTATTTTAATATCAACTTAAGAATACACTTGTAAATTTCTAAAAGTAATAAATCATAATTTCTGTGATGTGCATATCATATTTTTCAATTTGGAAACGATACATTATAATGAAAAGAATGGAAGGAGGATTCGAATGGATATTTGATGTCATTGGGTATTTTCATCAACCAAATTCAACCATTGACAAGTTGTCCACTTAACTAAATTACTTAAAATATTTCACTATTTAAATTCTGATCATTAGCGTTTATTTAAAATTCTTCTGTGCTTGTAAAATATTAATTAAAAATTTTTTTGAATTTATTTTTCGTCAAACGATTTTATTAAGCCTTACTAAAATGGAATACATCCATTTGTAATTGTTAAATAATATTTCTTGCCATTTATTATTTTCTTACAAAATTTGTGTACATGAAGTTGTTTTAATTTATTTATAGAATTATTAAATATTTCCCTTTGTGAAAGCCTGTAAACAGGAAAGACAAAAAATATTTAAAATACCATTTATTATTTAATATTAACAAAAATTCAATATTCTACATTTTATATTTAAGAATTGTGATTTTATAAAGCTAATATTTAAAAAACTCTATTATATCTAAAATGTAGAATTTTATTTTTTTGTATTATTTTTAAAAAAGAATATTGTTTCTTTAACATTGAAACAGAATGCAACTTATTTAAAAAAAGAAAATACTAATTCGTTTTACTAAGAAAATGCAGTTTACTAGATATTAAAAGGAAAGGAAGAGAACCGTAAATTTTATTTTTAAAACAAATGCATATTACTCATTTGGCTTTTAAAAAAGAGAATATTGTTTATTTTATACATTTAAAAACAGAATGCAATTTATGTTATATTAAAAAAATATATCGCTTCTCTGTCTTTTAAAAATATGAAGCTGTTACTATTATATTTTTAGAAAAAGATTAATTTCGAACCTATAGTGTCAGAGTTTAATAAGGAAATCAGATAACTTCTTGTTTAAAAAAAACTTTTTAGTACATATGATGAAACGATATTCAAAAATGGCTGTATAGAAAAAAAGCTAACAATTGTTCGGTATAAATTCAACTATTCTTGAAAACCAGTTCATTATATATACTTAGGACTTATACATCATAAAAAAATCCTTTATTTCCAAATTGTTATCATAAATTAATACAGATAATGAAAGTCATGAATGATTTTTATGACTATGCTAGAGAAATAATAAAAATAAACGCATCAGCTGCAACATCACAAAATAAGATTCTATCGCAATACGAATAAAACAAAAAAAACCAATTCTTCTCTGCGTAGGTGGTCCGGATAAAGAACTTTCTCTTTTTGGAACAGCTTTTAGGCATTTGGAGAAAGCGAAGTTTGTCTTTTTATAGTCCAATCGCACTTATCAGGGTCAAAACTTTTGACCGTAACAAACAAAGTTGGGTATTTTCTGCAACGCTTAGCATGTTTTGGGAAAATGTAGCAGCTAGATCAGCTAGAAATGACTGGAGTTCCGGCGCTTTAGTGCCTACCCGAAGGTCATGCATCATTTGTGTCCAATATAGACGCAGATACTCCTGCGCAATAAATGGAGTACCTATTTTTGTTATTGTTTGTTGTTGAGGCATCAATAGTTGAATGATGGTTAGACAACGACGCCCAACACATGATGCGCTGTGGACATGGACTTTCCTTTTTGCCATTTTTTGGGATAACAGTTTTATTTTAATTTTTTACTGATACATTTTATATGCTCAATAAAAAATTTATATTATTTTGAAAATAATTCCTAGACATAGAATGTACTACCAACCAATCTTTTACAGGCTTTGTAAAATGGGGAAACGCTGCAATATCAGGGCTAAAAACTATAAAAAAATATATTTATTCAAAATCAGATTGAGTAGCACTAATTTTTATTACTGATTCAGGTTTAATATGAAAACCTATTAGATACAAGGCCAATCAGAGGAAAGAAATGTTTTTTTTTCATAAAGTCGCATAGAGTATAATATTATAACAGTATTAAAATAATTTAAATAATATGGAGTGGTTTTCTCGAAACTTTTTTCGCATACTCTTCAATAAATATTTTACCCTCTTTCCTCTGCATATAATATTGGCCCTTGGACACCTTCCATGGTATTGGTGTACGATAGTTACAGAATATAGATTTGTGGTATAAACCGAGCATTTTTTTAATTGAACCTATCGCCAAAAAATGTATTTTGTATATTTTTTTTGCAGGCCGATTGACATCAAAATCTGACACAAATCTACTATTATAGTCATAAGATATTTCATTATGAGTATTGCATTTACATGTTTATGAAATTACGGAACTACAAAAGGTCAATCGTTTAGTGTTCAACATTAGAAAAGTATCTATATTTTACTAACCTGTACTAAAACTGTGCGTTAAATTTTTTATAGCTAGATCGCTGTAGCTTATCGAGCTCACTTGTGCTCGAAAAGCTAGAAAGGCAGACATCCTGTGACTGGATTTCGTTCGAATTTGAAAGAAATCATAGTCATAAATCCATATGTCAAATTTCAATGTTTAGCTCAATGCGTGTTTGAATTATCGGGTTCATAGACAGAGGGAGAGACGTATTGACAGACAAAGAGATTTAATGCCAAAAATGTGTGTTTTTATTTGCTGGTTCATAGGCAGAACAGATAGACATATTGACAGACAAAGAGATTTAATGCCAAAACTGTGTGTTTGAATTATCGGGTTCATAGACAGACATATAAAAACATTGACAGACAAATAGATTTAATGCCAAAAATGTGTGTTTGAATTCTCGGATTCATAGACAGACAGATAGACATATTGACAGACAAAGAGATTTAATGCCAAAAATGTGTGTTTGAATTATCGGGTTCATAGACAGACATATAAAAACATTGACAGACTAATAGATTTAATGCCAAAAATGTGTGTTTGAATTCTCGGATCCATAGACAGACAGAGAGACATATTGACAAACAAAGAGATTTAATGCCAAAAATGTGTGTTTGAATTATCGGGTTCATAGACAGACAAAGAGATTTAATGCCAAAAATGTTTGTTTGAATTATGGGTTCATAGGCAGACAGAGAGACATAGTGACAGACAAAGAGATTTAATGCCAAAAATGTGTTTTTCGAACTCGAAATTTAAAATTTTGAAACATGAAAATCTAACAATTAATACCACTCTCTCATTTATCAATTTTTTTCCCAATATGAATGAAAAATTAAAATTTTCTTGATCCCTTCATTATATCACAATATGAAATACAAAAAATGCCTATTGTGTAAGCATGTGAATATATATTTCTAAAAGTCACCAAAAGCATACGTTTCAGAAACATTTTTAAATGCCTATAAGATCTTTAAAAGATTAGAATCTGTGATATAATTGGAGAGTTTTTATCGTTTGATATCTTACTCCTCTACTGAAAACGACAAAGAAATAATAACACTAATTTCATATAACTTTATCCTTAATTTGAATGATCTAACGCGCATGATTTAAAAAGAGCTCTGAAAATATTTCAGAATTTTCTAGAATAATCTTTCATGTTTTTGCGTGAGTTTCTCTATTTGTCATTTGGATTTCATGTTTTATTTCTTCCGACAGGGAGGGAGGGGGAGCTTTAGTTCCGTTGGAAATAAGAAAAATGTCATAATATCTGCAGGCGGCATTTCGTAGATTATTTTTACCACCTTTTAAAATATTGAGTTTCTTTCTTTTTTTCAATCATGGATATGTTTTAGACATATGAGAGTAGACGGTATTTTGGTTTGTTTTGTATCATTATTTATATTTCGTGGTCTATGTATTGAAAAGGAAATAAATTTGTCTAATGTACACTCTAAAAGACATGCATTATTTTTTCTTTTATAAATAGTTCCTATATGTTTTTTTCCTGCAATGTTACAAATAGCTTATTTTATTAGAAATTTACCGAAAAAAGTTTAGACGATTTATTATGCGCAACAGATTTAAATTTGAATAAATTTTATGAATAAAGAAGCACTTTGAAGTAAATAATTTTTATCAAAACCGGGACTATGATTAAAAGACATACCAGTAGTGAATCGAATTTCAATCGATAGAACAATATCATTGTCAATTATATATGCAAAAATGTTATTTAATGAAAAAGTCTGACTCTTTGTTGAAAAAATCTGGCTGTGACTTTTTTTTTGTTGAAATCCATAAATGTATATTTCGTAGCATTCAAAGCGAATTTCATAACATTCTATCTTCAAAGAACTTCTTACAGATAAAAAAAAATCTTTGGGATTCTTATTTGAAAATTCAAATTCAATTATATGACTTAAATGATTTTTATTGCATAGAGTTTTTAAAAATGCCAAAAGTGCCATAATGATAAAAAGGAATTTTTTGGATTCAGAGAAGTCTTAAATGGAAAGATTCGTCAAAATATCAAATTCATATGATTTGGTGATTGCAATATTTCCTTTATACTTAGTGTATGAGAAAGTAAAAAAATTCCTCTCGGGAAGCTGGAAAGTAAAAGTAGATTCCTTTCCTTTACCAGTATGGCCGCCCTGATTAGTGCAGAAGATTAGTTCTGCCATGATTAGTGCAGAAGATTAGCTCTGCCATGATTAGTGTAGAAGATTAGTTCTGCCATGATTAGTGTAGAAGATTAGCTCTGCCATGATTAGTGTAGAAGATTAGTTCTGCCATGATTAGTGTAGAAGATTAGCTCTGCCATGATTAGTGTAGAAGATTAGCTCTGCCATGATTAGTGTAGAAGATTAGCTCTGCCATGATTAGTGTAGAAGATTAGTTCTGCCATGATTAGTGTAGAAGATTAGCTCTGCCATGATTAGTGTAGAAGATTAGCTCTGCCATGATTAGTGCAGAAGATTAGCTCTGCCATGATTAGTGCAGAAGATTAGCTCTGCCATGATTAGTGCAGAAGATTAGCTCTGCCATGATTAGTGCAGAAGATTAGCTCTGCCATGATTAGTGCAGAAGATTAGCTCTGCCATGATTAGTGCAGAAGATTAGCTCTGCCATGATTAGTGCAGAAGATTAGCTCTGCCATGATTAGTGCAGAAGATTAGCTCTGCCGTGATTAGTGCAGAAGATTAGCTCTGCCATGATTAGTGCAGAAGATTAGCTCTGCCGTGATTAGTGCAGAAGATTAGCTCTGCCATGATTAGTGTAGAAGATTAGCTCTGCCATGATTAGTGTAGAAGATTAGCTCTGCCATGATTAGTGTAGAAGATTAGCTCTGCCATGATTAGTGTAGAAGATTAGCTCTGCCATGATTAGTGCAGAAGATTAGCTCTGCCATGATTAGTGCAGAAGATTAGCTCTGCCATGATTAGTGCAGAAGATTAGCTCTGCCATGATTAGTGCAGAAGATTAGCTCTGCCATGATTAGTGCAGAAGATTAGCTCTGCCATGATTAGTGCAGAAGATTAGCTCTGCCATGATTAGTGCAGAAGATTAGTTCTGCCATGATTAGTGTAGAAGATTAGCTCTGCCATGATTAGTGTAGAAGATTAGTTCTGCAATGATTAGTGTAGAAGATTAGCTCTGCCATGATTAGTGTAGAAGATTAGTTCTGCCATGATTAGTGCAGAAGATTAGCTCTGCCATGATTAGTGCAGAAGATTAGCTCTGCCATGATTAGTGCAGAAGATTAGCTCTGCCATGATTAGTGCAGAAGATTAGCTCTGCCATGATTAGTGCAGAAGATTAGCTCTGCCATGATTAGTGCAGAAGATTAGCTCTGCCATGATTAGTGCAGAAGATTAGCTCTGCCATGATTAGTGCAGAAGATTAGCTCTGCCATGATTAGTGTAGAAGATTAGCTCTGCCATGATTAGTGCAGAAGATTAGCTCTGCCATGATTAGTGCAGAAGATTAGCTCTGCCATGATTAGTGCAGAAGATTAGTTCTGCCATGATTAGTGCAGAAGATTAGCTCTGCCATGATTAGTGCAGAAGATTAGCTCTGCCATGATTAGTGCAGAAGATTAGCTCTGCCATGATTAGTGCAGAAGATTAGCTCTGCCATGATTAGTGCAGAAGATTAGTTCTGCCATGATTAGTGCAGAAGATTAGCTCTGCCATGATTAGTGCAGAAGATTAGCTCTGCCATGATTAGTGTAGAAGATTAGCTCTGCCATGATTAGTGCAGAAGATTAGCTCTGCCATGATTAGTGTAGAAGATTAGCTCTGCCATGATTAGTGTAGAAGATTAGCTCTGCCATGATTAGTGCAGAAGATTAGTTCTGCCATGATTAGTGCAGAAGATTAGCTCTGCCATGATTAGTGCAGAAGATTAGCTCTGCCATGATTAGTGCAGAAGATTAGCTCTGCCATGATTAGTGCAGAAGATTAGCTCTGCCATGATTAGTGCAGAAGATTAGCTCTGCCATGATTAGTGTAGAAGATTAGCTCTGCCATGATTAGTGTAGAAGATTAGCTCTGCCATGATTAGTGTAGAAGATTAGCTCTGCCATGATTAGTGCAGAAGATTAGCTCTGCCATGATTAGTGCAGAAGATTAGCTCTGCCATGATTAGTGCAGAAGATTAGCTCTGCCATGATTAGTGCAGAAGATTAGTTCTGCCATGATTAGTGCAGAAGATTAGCTCTGCCATGATTAGTGCAGAAGATTAGTTCTGCCATGATTAGTGTAGAAGATTAGCTCTGCCATGATTAGTGTAGAAGATTAGCTCTGCCATGATTAGTGTAGAAGATTAGCTCTGCCATGATTAGTGCAGAAGATTAGCTCTGCCATGATTAGTGCAGAAGATTAGCTCTGCCATGATTAGTGCAGAAGATTAGCTCTGCCATGATTAGTGTAGAAGATTAGCTCTGCCATGATTAGTGCAGAAGATTAGCTCTGCCATGATTAGTGCAGAAGATTAGCTCTGCCATGATTAGTGCAGAAGATTAGTTCTGCCATGATTAGTGTAGAAGATTAGCTCTGCCATGATTAGTGCAGAAGATTAGCTCTGCCATGATTAGTGCAGAAGATTAGCTCTGCCATGATTAGTGCAGAAGATTAGTTCTGCCATGATTAGTGCAGAAGATTAGTTCTGCCATGATTAGTGCAGAAGATTAGTTCTGCCATGATTAGTGCAGAAGATTAGCTCTGCCATGATTAGTGCAGAAGATTAGTTCTGCCATGATTAGTGCAGAAGATTAGCTCTGCCATGATTAGTGCAGAAGATTAGTTCTGCCATGATTAGTGCAGAAGATTAGTTCTGCCATGATTAGTGCAGAAGATTAGCTCTGCCATGATTAGTGCAGAAGATTAGTTCTGCCATGATTAGTGCAGAAGATTAGTTCTGCCATGATTAGTGTAGAAGATTAGCTCTGCCATGATTAGTGCAGAAGATTAGCTCTGCCATGATTAGTGCAGAAGATTAGCTCTGCCATGATTAGTGCAGAAGATTAGTTCTGCCATGATTAGTGCAGAAGATTAGTTCTGCCATGATTAGTGCAGAAGATTAGTTCTGCCATGATTAGTGCAGAAGATTAGCTCTGCCATGATTAGTGCAGAAGATTAGTTCTGCCATGATTAGTGCAGAAGATTAGCTCTGCCATGATTAGTGCAGAAGATTAGTTCTGCCATGATTAGTGCAGAAGATTAGTTCTGCCATGATTAGTGCAGAAGATTAGCTCTGCCATGATTAGTGCAGAAGATTAGTTCTGCCATGATTAGTGCAGAAGATTAGCTCTGCCATGATTAGTGTAGAAGATTAGCTCTGCCATGATTAGTGCAGAAGATTAGTTCTGCCATGATTAGTGTAGAAGATTAGCTCTGCCATGATTAGTGTAGAAGATTAGCTCTGCCATGATTAGTGCAGAAGATTAGCTCTGCCATGATTAGTGTAGAAGATTAGCTCTGCCATGATTAGTGCAGAAGATTAGCTCTGCCATGATTAGTGTAGAAGATTAGCTCTGCCATGATTAGTGCAGAAGATTAGCTCTGCCATGATTAGTGTAGAAGATTAGCTCTGCCATGATTAGTGTAGAAGATTAGCTCTGCCATGATTAGTGTAGAAGATTAGCTCTGCCATGATTAGTGTAGAAGATTAGCTCTGCCGTGATTAGTGTAGAAGATTAGTTCTGCCATGATTAGTGTAGAAGATTAGCTCTGCCATGATTAGTGTAGAAGATTAGTTCTGCCATGATTAGTGTAGAAGGATTCTCTAAACATTTTAAAGATGAAGTACTGAAGATGTTAAAGATGTTTAAAAGATAAAGCACACATGATTAAAAAAAGCCTCAACAAATATAATACCTGAGCCGTTTATTTTAAAAATGGGGCAAATCCATTTTTGAAAAAAATGGAAATAATGATAGTATAAATAAAACTTTTTATGATCTTTTTTGTACATAAAAAATTTAAAGTAAAAAAAAAAGCAGATTCTGGTATTTTGGAGATGGAAGTTTTAGCTCTTCACAGTTTTGACAATCTGTTTATTTTGAAAGTGGTGCAAATCCATCTTAGATTGAAATTATTTCTGGCCGAATACATTACGGCAAAATTTAGCTCCGGTTACTCTATGGTGAAGGAAATGTGGCCGTTTGATATCATGTCTGAAATCTAGGATGTTTCTATCTATCTATCTTTGATAATGAAAATCGGAGGTTGTACAGTGTTTAATAAAATATAATAAAAATTATATCTTAATTTTGTGTTTCAATAATAATAATAATATTATTATCGATAATATTATATTCGATAATAATAATATTATGAATAATATTAATAATATTATAACTATATTATAATTAAACAATTCACAGTTTCTCAATCGGCATTTTTATTTCTTTTAAAAACCGCTTTCTCCAGAGGTTGGGTTGAAAATAAATATCCGCGTTTCATTTCATGTTTTAAACATTTATTATATTTTCCACAATTTCGTATTATTTTATAGTAATCCTGGTGAATATACTAGAAACTGTTTTTCCGGATTGCCAGTTCTACCACTCCAAAATCACGATCGTTCGGTAAATTGAATGTCCTGACAACAAAAAGTTATGACCAATGATATTTATTTCATTTTCACTCCACTGAACAATCGCTGTTGGAAGTAAACATATTATTATCGAAACACAAAATTAAGATATACTTTTGATTATTTATGAAACACTGTACAACCACCGATTTTCATTATCAAAGATAGATAGATAAAACACCCTAGATTTCAGACATGATATCAAACGGCCACATTTGCTTCACCATACAGCAAACGGAGCTAAATCTTACCGAAATATATTCGGTCAGAAATAATTTCAATCTAAGATGGACTTGCAACACTTTCAAAATAAACAGATTTTTAATACTGTTAAGAACTAAAACTTCCAGCTCCAAAAAACTAGAATCGGATTTTTTTTTTGCTTTAAATTGTTTACGTATAAAAAGATCATAAAAGGTTTTATTTATAACTAACATTATCTAAAAAATTTTCTCAAAAAAGGACTTGCCCCACTTTCAAAATAAACGGCTCATATGGATCTAATTAGATGCAGATCTGATGCAGACAAAATTAGATACAGACTTGATGACAGCTAATTAGATTCAGCTTTATTTAGATGCGGATCTAATTAGATGCAGATCTAAATATATCTAGTTATTCACAGCTCTAAATATATGCAGATGTAATTAGATGCAGTTCTTATGCGGGCTGAATAAGATGCAGACCTGATTCAGAGATAATTAAATACAGATCTATTTATATGCGGTCCTTATAAGATGCAGTGGTATTTAGATGCGTATCTCATCCGCGCTTAATAAGATGCAGGACTGATGCTGGCCTAATTAGATGCAAACCGGATTCTGATTTAATTAGATGCAAACCTGATGCAGACTTAGATAGGGATCTAATTAGACATACATCTAATGGGAGCCTAATTAGATGCAGACCTAAGTTGATGCAGTTCTATTTAGATGCAGGTCTGATTCAGACCTGATTAGGTTCGGGCCTAATTAGATGCAGGTCTGATGCGGGTCTAATTAGTTGCATACCTGATTCAGATCTAATTAGATGCAGTTGTATTTAGAAGTGGATCTAATTTGATGCAGATCTGATGCGAGCCTTATTAGATGCAGATTTAAATATATCTAGTTACTTGCAAGTCTAAATTGTGCAGATGTAATTTGATGCTGTTCTGATGTGGTTCTAATAAGATGCAGACCTGATTTAGATATAATTAGATATAGATCTATTTATTTGCGGTCCTAATAATATGCAGTTGTATTTAGATGCGTATCGCATGCGTGCTTAATTAGATGCAGGGATGACACTGGCCTAATTAGATGCAGATCTGATTCTGATCTCATTAGATGCAAACCTGATGAAGATTTAGAATGGATCTAATTAGATATAAATCTGATGGGGGGGGCTAATTAGATGCAGACTAAATGCAGACCTAAATAGATACAGTTCTATTTAGATGCGGATCCAATTAGATGCAGACTTGATTCAGATCTGATTAGGTTCGGGCCTTATTAGATGCAGGTCTGATGCGGGTCTAATGAGATGCGTCCCTATTCAGATGTAATTAGATGCAGATCGATTTAGGGACGGGCCTTATTAGATGCGGAACTTTTGCCGGTCTAATAAGACGCAGGTCCGATGAGGGCCTAATTAAATGCACACCTGATGCAGATCTATTTGATATGGATCATATTAGATGCAGACCACATAGAGGCCTAATAAGATGCAGACTTTCTGCAGGTCTAATTAAATGCAGTTCTACTAAGATGCGAATCTAATTAGATGCACATCTGATGTGGAGCTAATTAGAGGCAGATCTAATTACATGTAGTTATGTGCAGTTCAAATTTGATGCATGTCTGATGCGGGCCTAATTAGACGCAGGTCAGATGAGAGCCTAATTAAATGCACACATGATGCAGATCTGTTTGATATTGATTATATTAGATGCAGACCACATAGAGGCCTAATAAGATGCACCCTTGCTACAGGAATAATTAGATGCAGTTCTACTTAGATGCACATCTGATGCGGAGCTAATTAGATGCAGATCTAATAGGATGAAGTTACATGCAGTTCAAATTTGATGCAGATCTAATTAGATGCAGATTTGATGCGGGCCTAATTAGATGCAGACTTGATTCAGATCTAATTCGATGCAGTTGTATTTAGAAGTGTCTAATAAATGCAGATCTGATGCAATCCTTAGTAGATGCAGATTTAAATATATCTAGTTACTTGCAGATATAAATAGATGCAGATGTAATTAGATGCAGTTCTGATGCGGGCCTAATAAGATGCAGACCTGATTTAGATATAATTAGATATAGATCTATTTATTTGCGGTCCTAATAAGATGCAGTTGTAATTAGATGCAGTTCTGATGCGGGCCTAATAAGATGCAGACCTGATTTAGATATAATTAGATATAGATCTATTTATTTGCGGTCCTAATAAGATGCAGTTGTATTTAGATGCGTATCTCATGCGCGCTTCATTAAATGCAAGGGTGATACTGGCCAAATTAGATGCAGACCTGATTCTGATCTAATTAGATGCAAACCTGATGCAGATTTAGATACGGATCTAATTTGATGTAAATCTGACGGGGGCCTAATTAGATGCAAACTAAATTCTGATCTAATTTGATGAAGATTGCATGCAGGCTTAATTAGATGCAGTTTTATTTACAAGCGGATCTAATTTGTTACAGATATGATGCGAGTCTAATTAGTTGGAGATCTAATTATATCTATTTACATGCAGTTCTAATCAGATGCAGATCTGACGTGGACCTAATTAGATGCGGTCCTAATTAGATGCAGTTGTATTTAGAAGCGGGTCTAATTCGATGCAAATCTGATGCTGGCTTTATGAGATGCAGATTTAAATATAAATAATTATTTGCAGGTCTAAATAGATACAGATTGAATTAGATGCAGGCCTGATGCGGGCTTAATTATATGCAGACCTGATTGAGATATAATTAGATGCATATCTATTTAGATGCGGGCCTAACTGGATGCAGCTCTGTTTTGATGCATATCTGATGCTGGCCAAATTAGATGCAGATTTGATCAGAGATGCACACATGAAGCTGTATTATTATCGAAACACAAAATTAAGATATACTTTTTATTATTTGTGAAACACTGTAGAACCACCGATTTTTATTATCAAAGATAGATAGACAGAAACTCCGTAGATTTCAAACGGCCACATTTGCTTCACTATGCAGCAACCGGAGCTAAATTTTGCCGTAATGGAGTGTCGACTATCTCTTTTCAATGCGGCAATATTATAAAACCAATATTAAAAAAAATAACATTTTCTCTATTATATCTAACATTTTTATAAAATATAGAATTTTTTTGGTATTATTTTTGAAAAAGAATATTGTTTCTTGCACAATGAAACAGAATGCAACTTATTTTAAAAAAAAGAAAATACTAATTCTTTTTATTCTTTTTATTAAGAAAATGCAGTTTATTAGATATTAAAATGAAAGGAAGGGAACGGTTTATTTTATTTTTAAAACAAGTGCATATTACTCATCTGGCTTTTAAAAAAGATAATACTGTTTATTTTATACAATTAAAAACAGAATGCTGTTTATATTATATTAAAAAATATTTCGCTTTTCTGAATTTTAAAAATATGAAGCTGTTACTATTATATTTTTAGAAAAAGATTACTTTCAAACCTACAGTGTCAGAGTTTAATAAGGAAATCAGATAACTTCTTGTTTAAAAAAAACTTAGTACGTACTACTTTAGTGTGATGAAACGATATTCAAAAATGGCTACATAGAAAAAAAGCGAACAATTGTTCGGTATAAATTCAATTATTCTTGAAAACCATTTCATTATGTATATTTAGGACTTATCCATCATAAAAAAATCCTTTATTTCCAAATTGTTATCATAAATCAATACATATAATGAAAGTCATGAATGATTTTTATGACTATGCTAGAGAAATAATAAAAATAAATTCATCAGCTGTAACATCACAAAATAAGATTCTATCGCAATACGAAAAAAAAAAAAAAAACATTTCTTCTTTGTGTAGGTGGTCCGGATAAAGAATTTTCTCTTTTTGGAACAGCTTTTAGGCATTTGGAGAAAGCGAAGTTTGTCTTTTTATAGTCCAATCGCACTTATCAGGGTCAAAACTTCTGACCGTAACAAACAAAGTTGGGCATTTTCTGCAACGCTTAGCATGTTTTTGGGAAAATGTAGCAGCTAGATCAGCTAGAAATGACTGGAGTTCCGGCGCTTTAGTGCCTACCCGAAGGTCATGCATCATTTGTGTCCAACGCCGATACTCCTGCGCAATAAATAGAGGACCTATTTTTGTTATTGTTTGTTGTTGAGTCATCAATAGTTGAATGAGGGTTAGACAACGACGTACAAGACGATGCGCTGTTGACATGGACTTTCCTTTTTGCCATGTTTTGGGATAATATTTTTATTTTAATTTTTACTGAGACATTTTACATGCTCAATAAAAAAATTATATTATTTTGAAAATGATTCCTAAACTTAGAATATTCTACCAAGACTAAATCTTTTACAGGCGTTGTAAAATGGAGAAAGTCTGTAATATAAGAGTCATAAGCTATAAAAAATATATTTATTCAAAATCTGATTGAGTAGCACTAATTTTTATTACTGATTCAGGTATAATATGAAAACCTACGAGATACAAGACCAATCAGAAGAAAGAAATATTTTTTTCATAAAGTCGTGTATAGTAAAATATTATAACAGTATTAAAATAATTTAAATAATATGGAGTGGTTTCCTAGAAACTTTTTTTTGCATATTCTCCAATAAAAGTTTTAGTGGCCCTTGGACACCTTCCATGGTATTGGTGTACGATAGTTACAGAATATAGATTTGTGGTATGAACCGAGCATTTTTTTATTGAACCTATCGCCAAAATATGTATTTTGGATATTTTTTTTTGCAGGCCGATTGACATCAAAATCTGACACAAATATACTATTATAGTCATAAGATATTTCATTATGAGTATTGCATTTACATGTTTATGAAATTACAGACCTACAGAAGGTCAATCGTTTAGCGTTCAACATTAGAAAAGTATCTATATTTTACTAACCTGTGCTAAAACGACGCATTAAATTTTATCTAGCTAGATCGTTTCGTTTTGTAGTTAAAGAGCTCGCTTGTGCTCGAAAAACCGAAAAGGCACACTTCCTGTGACTGGATTTCGTTCAAATTTAACCGAAATGAAGAAAAACGGTCATAAATCGATATATCAAATTACAAATATTTAGCTCAATGCGTTTTTGAATGATCGGGTTCATAGACAGACAGATAGACATATTGACAGACAAAGAGATTTAATGCCAAAAATGTGTGTTTGAATTATCGGGTTCATAGGCCAACAGAGAGACATATCGACAGACAAAGAGATTTAATGCCAAAATTGTGTGTTTGAATTATCGGGTTCATAGACAGAAAGAGATACTTGTTGACAGAGAAAGAGATTTAATGCCAAAAATGTGTGTTTGAATTATCGGGTTCATAGATAGAGAGAGAAACACATTGGCAGACAAAGAGATTTAATGCCAAAATTGTGTGTTTGAATTATCGGGTTCATAGACAGAAAGAGATACTTGTTGACAGAGAAAGAGATTTAATGCCAAAAATGTGTGTTTGAATTATCGGGTTCATAGATAGACAGAGAAACACATTGGCAGACAAAGAGATTTAATGCCAAAAATGTGGTTTACTAACTCGAAATTTAAAATTTTAGTACATGAAAATCTATCAATTAATATCACTCTCTTATTTATCAATTTTTTTTCAGTATGAATAAAAGTTAAAATGTTCTTGATCCTTTCAGTATATCAAAATATGAAACACAAAAAATGCCTATTGTGTAAGCATGTGAATGTATATTTCTAAAAATCACCAAAAGCATATGTTTCAGAAATATTTTTAAATGACAAAATATTTCTGAAAAATATGCTTTTGGTGACACATATCTAGCTGACTGTAAAAGATTAGAATCTGTGGTTCAAGATCTGTAAAAGATTAGAATCTGTGATATAGTTGAGAGATTTTATCGTTTGATATCTTACTCCTCTACCGAAAACGACAAAGAAATAATAACACTAATTTCATATCCTTAACATAGAAATAATAACACTAACTTTATCCTTAATTTGAATGATCTAACGCGCATAATTTAAAAAGAGCTCTGAAAATATTTCAGAATTTTCTAGAATAGTCTTCCACTTACATGCGTGAGTTTCTCTATTTGTCATTTGGATTTCATGTTCTATTTCTTCCAACGAGGGTGGGGGCTTTAGCTCCGTTTGAAATAAGAAAAATGTCATAATATCTGCAGGCGACATTTCGAAAATTATTTTTACCAACTTTAAAATATAGAGTTTCTTTCTATTTTTCAATCATGGATATGTTTTAGACATATAAGATTTGACGGTATTTTGGTTTGTTTTGTATCCTATTTTATATTTAATGGTCTATGTATTGAAAAGGAAATAAATTTGTCTAAGTTTCATGTAGAAATGTACACTCTAAAAAACATGCTTTATATTTTCTTTTATAAATGGTTCCTATATGTTTTTTCCTGTAATGTTACAAATAGCTTACTTTTTTAGAAATTTTCCCGAAAACAGTTGAAACTATTTATTATGCACGACAAATTTAAATTTGAACAAAACTTATGAATTTAGAAGCACTTTGAAATAAATAAAAAATAATTTTTATCAAAACCGGAACTAAGTTTAAAAGACATACCAGTAGTGAATTGAATTTCGAACGATAGAACAATATCTTTGTCAATTATATATGCAAAAATGTTATTTATTGAAAAAGTCCGAGTCTTTGTTGAAAAAATCTGACTCTGACTTTTTTTTTGTTGAAATCCATAAATGTATATTTCGTAGCATTCAAAGCGAATTTCATAACATTCTATCTTCAAAGAACTTCTTACAGATAAAAAAAATCTTTGGGATTCTTATTTGAAAATTCAAATTCAATTATATGACTTAAATGATTTTTATTGCATAGAGTGTTGAAAAATGCCAAAGGTGCCATAATGTTAAAAAGGAATTTTTTGGATTCAGAGAAGTCTTAAATGGAAAGATTCGTCAAAATATCAAATTCATATGATTTGGTGATTGCAATATTTCCTTTATATGAGAAAGTAAAAAAATTCCTCTCTGCAAGCTGGAAAGTAAAAATGTATTCCTGTACATCTAAATTACTATCTGGCAATATAAATTGTTGATGTCAGAAACAGTCAAGATTAGAGCTTGAAAATCATTTTGTCAGCCCCCAACTTCTAAGATATTGCTGTTATCGAAAACCTTTAGAAAGTAGTTCTTCTTAATGAGGCACTAATCTGAATTGTTGGATTTATTTTTCTATCTTCAATATTAAGAAAGTTATAGCTAAAGGAATGTTTCAACTCCCCACCATTTCCACCCCTTTTCAGCTAGATGAGCCATTTATGAAACCCACCCGATATTTTTACATTTTTAACAAGTTAGTTTAGTTTAGTTATATTAACGTCTCGTTTAAAGCAACACTAGTGCTATTTTGGGACGGACCTCGTAACTTTGAACCTCGGTCAGATGACGAGGACGACGCCTGAGCTGGCACCCCCCTCTCCACACCAGCGGGAGGACGTTTGGTCATGACGAATTTAACGTGCAACAGACTCCCTTACACGACGGTTCTTCGGTAGAATCGGGACACGAACTTGAAACCCTCCGGTTCCGAAGCCGAGACCTCACCACCAGGACACCACGGCCCTACATTTTTCACAACATATTCCAAGCAAGTTAAAATCAAACAAAATTATTCTAACTATCCTGGTCATAAGATAACATGTGAAAAGCGTTAAACGCATATGTATAGGAAACTTTTGAACGAAGGGTGGTTTGGGGTTCTAGGGACCATGATTGTTAAAGAACTGAAGAAATTTTCTCGAAGTCTTGTCATGAGAACCATTGCAAATAGGTAGTCTTCCAATAGGAATCTACCTAAAAGGCTAGAAACGGAAAAGAAATCGAATAGCATAATTTCCCATCTTAAGATGCGATAATCTCTTTCAAAGATTGTATACATTTTACTAAGCACTACTTGATGATATCCAAGATACCTGAAGACTCTTTAGGATTGATGGGGTTTCGTTCGTTATGTCGAGTATTTTGCCAACTATAACCTGATATTGAACAAAAAAAAAAAAAAAAAACCTTTCTTTCTTCTTTTGAAATGCCGAAATAACTTTTTCATATTTCAATTTTGAGCGTCCCTCCCTTTAAATTTTACACTGGAGAAAATCAAAACAGTTGCTTTAAATTCGAAAATAGTCATAAAACTAAGTTCAAAACGTCTTTATGAATTAAAATATTTAACAGCTAGAAAATGATTTTTTTTTCAAACTAGTCTGAAAATTATAATAGTTAATTCATCGCATTTTAGAGAAATGGAAATGACACTTGATTGAATTAACTCCCCTTTCAAATAAAATTTCTCTGAATGAGAGTAATCTGTCACATACAGCACAAAAAAGAGCTCTCAAAAGCATCCCAGAGTTTTCAAGAAGGTCCTTTCAAATTTTTGTGTGGCATTTCCTCTTTGTCATTTTGTTCTCACGTTCCATTTCATCCGACAGATGGCCTTAAGCTTCGATGAGAAGATGAAAAATGTCTTAATATCTGAGGATGACATTTCCACCGTTACTTTCAGTTTCTTTTGGCCGAGTTCTGAAATGTCGCGTAGTCATCATTATGTCATGAATGGGGTTTAGATGTATCAGATCTGCGGACTAATGTTTATTTCGTAATATTTAATATCTCTTGAAGCTTTGGGAATTAAAGAGCTGGAAAAGAGAAAGATGTCCTCTATGATTTTTTTGAGTGTTTTTGCTTATAGATTTATATATAATGTAGATTAAGATTTTTGTTAATGTACGTATTATTATGAAACATAATTTACTCACTTAACCCTAACTGTATTTCTTGGAGATATGAAAGGAAATTATGCATAAACAAAAGAATAATACATATACATAAGAAAGCTTATTATTCTTTTGCAATATCTTTTTTTGCACAATATATGCAATATCTCTTCGTTTTGAAGTGAATTTTACCAAAAGGAATGATAGTGAAAAGTATCAGCTGTTAACTATTTACCGCCAAAATATTTATAATCTCAATTATTAACTAGAATTTTATATAAGAATGTTAAACATGTATGAAATAAATCAATTGAAACAAGCTGGAAATAATCCAAACGAAAGTAATTCATTCTCACACACGCATACGCAGGCACGTGTACACACACACACACACACACAATTTAATTGTACTATAATTATTAGAAAGAACGCATTTTACAGCATAAGTAAGAGTCTTTATGCTAAGACGGAAAATCCCTCGGAAAAATTCATTGCATAATCCTAATTGCGCTGATTTATTCGACGATTAGACGCAGCAGAGAACTTTCCACTATTCTTTAACATTCAGTCTTTCTCTTTCGAATCTTTTACAGATTATTTATATACTAGATCCCCGGGGGCACCTCTAAATGAGGATGAGATGCTTCCTGTCTGGTGGTTGAATCTCGCTATAATGGATGGTATACAAAAAGGGAAATCTGGCTCCTCCCATCGATGGGACTCAACCACAATTCCAGCCAGTGTTGCTGTTGCAGCTGTCTGGTCATTCTTTATCCGTGTTCCTTCGGGCGGGTCGGAGAGTTAGTGATATGATATATATATATAGTAACCAATCTAAAGTAAGTAAAAGTTTGAAAACGAAACTAAAATGAAAACGAAAGAAAACAGTTTCGAAATCGCAACTAAAATTTATTACCTATTTAAACTAAAACCAAAAAAAGAACTTCATAGTATTTAGAGAGCGCAATTGCAGCTACTTCTAAAACACAGATGAATTGATACAAAAGTATTAGAATCAAGTTAATAGGAAAAACAAAATTCAAATAAAAATTAATCCAAAAAAATTATTAAAAAAATATAAAAAAAGAATCCGGCCTGAAGACTTTTTGAAGGGTCACCCTCAGGCAGGGATTCAAAGAAAGGGATTTTTTCTGTGAGGACATACAGACATTGTCTAATAATGATTCCTCGTGACCCGAAAATCCCCTGAAATTATGCTCAAGAGATATACCATTTTAACAGAAAGGAAAAACAAAATAACAAATTAGAAGAAAATAGCCACAACAAAGTAAAAATACAATAACAAAAATAACAATAAAAAACAAAAACTAGCACTAAAATTAAAATTAAAAACGAAAAGGCCAGAACATACCATCCAACAGTCAAGGAAACTTTAAACTATCGATTGCGATTCCCTGTTTTTAAAAAAATTAACAGTAAATTATGTAAACAGAGGTAGGCTCCCAGCGCCATCTATTGAGTGATCCAATATGCAAGGAAAGTTCTATTTTTATTTAAGCCAAAGGATTAATCCCAAACCATACCTCGTTTAATTAAAAAATTGACAGTACAGTAATTTCTAGGAAATTCATTTTTAATTAAATTTTTAAGGAGGATGTTTGATGCTTCAATATAAGAATTTTTATTATTGCAAACCCTTTTGATCCTGTTAACTTGTGAGAAAATTAGATTTTTGAAAATTTTAGAGTTTAGATTGGAATGGTAGTTACATAGTTTTGTTATTTTAAAGTTGAAATCATCCCTTTTATCGTATATACCAACTATTGTTTTATCATTAGCAATTTCGATTTTTAAATCCAGAAAGGTAGCCTCAAGTTGATTTTTATTTGTATCTTTTAGAATTAAATCTTTTGGATAGCAATTAATAATAATATTAGTATTGTCGAAGTTAATCAAAAGTAGGTCATCAATATATCTCCACCCGTTTATAAAATTATATTTAATTATTTTTTCTCATAGTAATGCAGGAAAATATTAGCTAAAGCACTTGAGAAAGCTGTTCCCATTGGAATGCCCTTGACTTGTTTATAAAAATTAATACCATTAAACACGTAATTTTCAGTAATATTAAAATTACATAACCCAAGCCAGTTATTTGTAGGAATGATATTTTCATTTAAATATTCGTCATATATAAAAGTGCAGACCTTTATTAATTTTTCATGAGGTAGATTAGTGTATAAATTTTCGAAATCAAAAGTATTAAGTTTATTAATGTTGTTATCTTTAAGAAAATCCAATACTTCTTTGTTACTAGAAATAATAAAGTTGTCTTCATTTTTTATTTTGTCCAGGATAATTTTTAAGTATTTAAAGAAATGTTTACCCGCATAGTAATTATAACTGCCAGTGCTACAGGTTACGAATCTGAATTTTAATGGATTTTTATGAATATATATATATATATATATATATATATATATATATATATATATATATATATATATATATATATATATATATATATATATATATATATATATATATATATATATATATATATATATATATATATCGAATCTTGATATATATATATATCAATATTCTAAACGTAGATCCTGTGCTTTACAAACCGTGAAATTGCTTGACTTGAAAAAAAGGCGCTATCTCAAGGCCCGCAGTTATTTTTCAGGTGGAGGTATAGCGTCGAAAGAGCAGACGAAATCAGGTAGAGTCATTATTTTCTCCTCTCTTTTTCTAATAAGAGTAAAACTTAGCTTTCGAAACATGTTTGTCGTAACTCTTGAATATTTATGACATTTTTATATTGTACATGTTATTAGAGAAGTTTCTTGATATATAGAATGCACTTTCATAAGCCTGGAATAAGAAGGTTTGCTGAAAATTGTTATAGGTAAGATAGGAATGTACATAAGCTATGCATTGGATTTTTATTTTAAGGCTTATGTGCAATTAGACAAACTTCCCGTAGAAAACGTATATCATTTTATAGAATTGAAATGAGGAGACAAGATTTCCTTTGTAGATAACTCATTAAAATTAAAAGAAAGTGAGATATTTGTTTAAGGCCTTGGACTTATTTGGCGATTTTTAGATTATGCCAAGATGATAATAAAGCTCTATTAAACACAAGATATCAAGATTTTGCCATATGGTTGCATTCCTGGTCTCTTGGGCATTTTCAGACTGCGCGAAGATAATGTCTTTATTTGGCTATTTTTATATTACGCCAAGTTCGCCAAGATTCATCATGTATAAGAACCAGTAATTCACCAAGATGTTTCCATTCTCTGGTTTACTCGGCGATTTTCAGATTATACCAATATCTTTAAGCTCTCTAATATATAAATACCAAGAATTGGCTAAAATAATTGCATTCTCGCAGTTATTTTTCATTTTCAGATTACGCCAAGTACTGGATATATTTGGCTGTTTTCAGATGCTGCCAAAATCGCCAAGCCCTAATATTTATAAGATTCCAAGATTTGTTTCAGTTGGAGACGACTTGTACTTTTTTGGTGACTTATAGTGGGGGCATAAAATTGAAAGTCATAAATGATAGTTTCTATAAAAAGTTTATTAATATTGCGGAATCTCGATCTACCGATAAACGAAAAATTCAAATAACAGGGGGGGGGGGAGGGCGGAAGAAGAAATACCTAGCTGCCGCAAAATTCTTTAACCATGTATCAATAACTCTCATATTACAGCCTGAGTAAAAACTTTAAGGCCAGTAAAAATTTTTGAGAAAATGTAAAATGAAATAAAAGGGATTCAAATAATATTAATTATTAAAGTTCATTGATAAGAAATAAATGGCATAAACATAATTTGTAAATACATAATTATGAGAAACATGTGGTTATTTACAAAGTTAGTATTTCTGCCTGAGTAAAAACTTTAAGGCCACCAGTCATTTTTTAAAAATAAATATAATATAATCCTGTAATTACCATTGTAACTACTAGCTTGTGACAACACTGCAATTTTCATATTTGTCATACGTTGCTTCGAAATATTGGTGATCTTTGTGAAGATGGCGAAGGGTAAGAAGTTAACTGATAGTGAAAGAGGACAGATCGAAGCTTTGTCTTCAACAGGACTGAGTAGTCGTGCTATTGCGATAAGGATAGGAAGATCAAAGACTGTAGTCAACATTTTTTTTAAAATTGAAAGACAATTATGGTAAAAAGAATACTGGGGGAAGACCTAAACCTTTGTCCTCGCGCGATGAAAGAAGAGTTTGCCAACTTGCATTTACTGGAAAGTACTCAACCAGGAAACTGATTCCGACGACAGGTTTAAAAGTTTGTCAAAAAACGATTTATAACACAATTAGAAGGTCTGGAAGGTTCACTTATACAGCAAAATTGACTAAGCCTCAGTTACTGCAGAGACACAAAATAGAGCATTTGAACTTTGGCCATAAAATCATGACCTGGGACAACCAATGGATAGAAATTATTTTTTCTGACGAAAAAAATGGAATTTGGATGGACCAGATAGCTGGAATTTCTACTGGCATGATATAAGAAATGAAAAAGAAATATTCACCAAGCGCCAATTAGGTGAAGGGTCTGTCATGACTTGGGGCTGTTTTGCTTACAATGGTGTGGGCTCAATTGCATTCGTTTCAGGTAGAATGAATTCACAAGGATACCAAAATGTCCTAACAAATAATCTTTTGCCAAATGATGAATGTCTTGCTGGAGAAAATTGGAAATATCAGCAAGACAATGCATCGACCCATTCGAGTAACAGCACAAAAAATTGGTTCCAAGTCAGCAATGTTGAAACTGTGAAATGGCCAGCTAGATCATCTGCCCTCAACCCAATCGAGAACCTTTGGGGTGACTTAGCAAGAAGAGTTTATGCAAATGGGAGACATTTTACATCAACAACAGAGCTGAAATTCTACTATCGAAGATGAATGGTATAAAACCGACCCCACCCTTTGTCAAAAACTCGTTTCATCCATGAAAACAAGAATATTTGAAGTAATTCGAAGAAATGGCTCCTACAAAACCTTCTAAGAATTTGTAATTCTTTTCTTATATTTTATTTTCTATGTTGGCCTTAAAGTTTTTACTCAGGCTCAAATATTCATCTGTGTGTTCTGTTATATTTTCTAATAATAAAATATTTGCAAATTCATTTTTCTACATTTTTTACTTTTATTTCAGCTCAATAATTATCAATCAAATGGTATTTTAATTCCTCAGTTCATATGTTTCCATTTTCTCAAAAACTTTTACTGGCCTTAAAGTTTTTACTCAGGCTGTATGTTTCAATTTAAGAAGAAAATTCATTAAACGAAGTATTTTGTTCAGGTACCATTTGTCTTCACGCCCTGTAAACAGTGTATAAGGCAGCTTCACCCAAAAGACATTAATAACTCCATAATGCGGCTTTGGAGATATGGCTTTAAATTAATTCAGTTTGAATCCCGGTTCACATAGATGGTGAGATAATTTGATGCTAGGTAATAAAACCTGTTTAATTTGAGTTTTATTTCAAGCATGAGAAAGATATTGAAAAAATAACTAAAGAGTAACAAGAAAAAAGCATGCATTCTAAATAATTTATTACTCATTTGAATATTTTAATATTTTTGACAGTTCTTCTGTAATAACATGTAAATTATTTAGAGCAGGTATGAATTTGTCCAGTGCTTAAACAAAAGAAAAAATATAGTCAGAAAATAATCAAAGGATTAAAAAATACATTAAAAAATTAATGTATTTTTAATCAGTCAAAATCCCTGACAAATCTCGTACAAATTTTGGTTTCAATAATATGTTTTGTTTCAAAACGATTTATAAATTAAATAATACCCGCAAGACTAGCTGCACAAATGATACAGGCATTCTAGAATGTAGTGTTAATGTAATAAAATTTAGCTCTGGGTAACTGTAAACAAGATGCGCAGTGAAGGCTTTTAATTATCAAAATTGTATTTCTTCTACAAGATTTTATTTTTGAATTTTGATTGATAAATTTAGGAAATTTAATATTAGATTATTTAAAGAAATGTCATAATCGATTTGTTATAAGATTAAAAAACAAATTGAGGTCTTTCAATCCTTAATCGCCCCAAACGCCCATTCAAGTGAAAAAAAAAAAAAAAAACCGATCGTCCGCACATTCTTGGGAAATTTCAACTTCTTTGTTTGAGTAGAGAATTTTCTTAGAACTTTCAAAGGAAGTTCGAATATATATTTTCTCCATTCTTTTGTGTATCTGTTACTGCCGTTTATGTTAATTTCAACATAAAATACATATCTAAATAATAAAAGGATGTCACCAATTGATTCATTTTTTAATATCTTTTTTCTGTCTCATCTTGATTGGGGGACATACAAAAGACGAGCATTGCAACAAACTAGGATATAAAAATAACTAAATAATTATCAAGATATATTAGGCAGATATATTATAATAATATCAAGATATACATTTCCTTGATAATGCTGCCAGTTGGGGATTTTTACTGTCCTTGATAATGCTGCCAGTTGGGGATTTTTACTATCACAGAATATTCCCCATTAAACTTTTTAAGATTTCATGATATTATTTTGGGTTCTAAAGAGGGTCTTAAAATTTCATGATGTTCTTTCGCAAGCTTCAAAAGATGAGGCCCTGAACACGTACAAACGCGTGGTTCATAAAAATAATGATAACACCAATAAAATTGATAACAAGTAGCCTTTTGCTCTCTGACATATTGTAAATTCAGATGGGAAAAACGAAATAGATTGTCTGATAAAAGGAAAGATAACCGAAGTGAAACTACAATGCACCGATTTAAATTTGTGGAAAAGACTATTTCTTAAATATTTACCAAAGAGTCATTGTTAGCATAAGACCAGTATGGCCGCCTAGATTAGGGTAGAAGATTAGTTCTGCCATGATTTGTGTAAAAGGATTCTCTAAACATTTAAAAGATAAAGTATTGAAGATGTTAAAGATGTTTAAAAGATACACATATGATTAGAAGTTACCTTAACAAATTTGGTTTGGTTATATTAACGTCCCGTTTGAAGCTACACTAGAGCTATTTTGGGACGGACCTCGTCATTTTGAACCACGGTCAGATGACGAGGCCGACACCTGAGCTTGCACTTCCCTCTCCACGCCACACCACACCACACCAGCGTAAGGACGTTTCGTCAAGACGGAGTTAATGTGCAATAGACCCTCTTACACGACGGTTCTTTCGGTTCGAAGCCGAGACCTTACCACCAAGCAACCGCGGCCCTTAACAAATAGAATATATGAGCCGGTTATTTTAAAAATGGGGCAAGTCCATTTTTGAAAAAAATGGAGATAATGATAGTATAAATAAAACTTCTTATGATCTTTTTTATGCGTAAAAAATTTAAAGTAAAAAAAAAAAATTCCGATTCTGGTATTTTGGAGATGGCAGTTTTAGCTCTTTACAGTTTTGACAATCTGTTTCTTTTGAAAGTGGTGCAAGTCCATCTTGGACTGAAATTATTTCTGACCGAATATATTACGGCAAAATTTAGCTCCTGTTACTCTATGGGGAAGCAAATGTGGCCGTTTGACATCATGTCTGAAATCTAGTTTGTTTCTATCTATCTCTCTTTGATAATGAAAATCGGTGGTTGTACAGTGTTTCATAAATAATAAAAAGCATATCTTAATTTTGTGTTCCAATAATAATGATATTATTATCGATAATATTATATTCGATAATAATAATATTATTAAGAATATTAATAATATTATAACTACATTATAATTAAACAATTCACGGTTTCTCCATCTGTATTTTTATTTCTTCTTAAAACCGCTTTCGCCAAAGGTTGGGTTGAAAATAAATATCCTCGTTTCATTTCATGTATTAAACATTTATTATATTTTCGACAATTTCGTATTACTTTATAGTAATCCTGGGAAATATACAAGAAACTGGTTTTCCGGATTGCCAGTTCTATCACTCTAAAATCACGATCCTTCGGTAAATTGAATGTCCTGACAACAAAAATTTATGATCAATGATATTTATTTCATTTTCACTCCACTGAACAATCGGTGTTGGAAGTAAACATATTATTATCGAAACTCAAAATTAAGATATACTTTTTATTATTTATGAAACACTGTACAACCTCCGATTTTCATTATCAAAGATAGATAGATAGAAACACCCTAGATGTCAGACATGATGTCAAACGGCCACATTTGCTTCACCATAGAGTAACAGGAGCTAAATTTTGTCATAATATATTCGGTCAGAAATAATTTCAATCGAAGATGGACTTGCACCACTTTCAAAATAAACAGATTTTCAATACTGTAAAGAGCTAAAACTGCCATCTCCAAAATACTAGAATCGGATTTTTTTTTTACTTTAAATTGTTTATGTATAAAAAGATCATAACAAGTTTTATCTATAACTAACATCATCTAAAAATTTTTTCAAAAAAGGACTTGCCCCACTTTCAAAATAAACGGCTCATATGGATCTAATTAGATTCAGATCTGATGCAACATAATTAGATGCAGACTTGATGCAAGCCTAATTAGATGCAGCTCTATTTAGATGTGGGCCTTATTAGATGCAGATCTGATGTGGGTCTTATTATATGCAGATCTGACGTGGGCCTTATTAGATGCAGATTTGAATATATCTTGTTATTTACAGCTCTAAATAGATGCAGATGTAATTAGATGCAGTTCTGACGCGGGCCTAATGAGATGCAGACCTGATTCAGATATAATTAGATATAGATCTATTTAGATGCGGTCTTAATAAGATGCAGTTGTATTTAGATGCGGATCTCATTCACGCTTAATTAGATTCACGACTGATGCTGGCCTAATTAGATGCAGACCTAATTCCGATCTAATTAGATGCAAACTTGATGCAGATTTAGATATGAATCTAATTAGATGTAAATCTGATGGGGGCCTCATTAGATGCAGACTAGATGCAGGCCTAAGTAGATGCAGTTCTATTTAGATGAAGATCTGATTAGATGATAGATAAGATGTGGGCCTAATTAGATGCAGATCTAATTAGATCAAGTTATATGCAATTCTACTTAGATGCAGGCCTAATTAGATGCAGATTTAAATAGATCGAGTTACATGCAGTTCTAATTACATGCAATTCCAATAAGATGCAGGTCTGATTCGGGCCTAATCAGATGCAGATCTGATTCAGATCTAACTAGGTGCAGTTCTATTTAGATGCAGACCTGATTCAGATCTGATTAGGTGCGGGCCTAATTAGATGCAGGTCTGAGGAGGGTCTAATTATATGCATACCTGATTCACATGTAATTAGATGCAGATCTGATGCTGGTCTAATTAGATGCATACCTGATTCAGATGTAATTAGATGCAGATCTATTTAGAGACGGGCCTTATCAGATGCGGATCTGATTCCCGCCTAATTAGATGCAGGTCTGATGAGGGCCTAATTAGATGCACACCCTATGCAGACCTATTTAGATATAGATCATATTAGATGCAGACCACATAGAGGCCTAATAAGAATGCAGACTTGCTGCAGGCATAATTAGATGCAGTTCTACTTGGATGCGGATCTAATTAGATGCACATCTCATGCGGAGCTAATTAGATGCAAATCTAATTAGATGTAGTTACATGCAGTTCAAATTTGATGCAGATGTAATTATATGCATGTCTGCCTAATTAGATTCAAGCCTGCTGCAGATCTTTTTAGATATATATCTAATCAGATGCAGATCTGTTGAATATCTATTTAGATATGTATCTAGTTAGATGCAGATCTGATGCAGACGATGTTCTAAATTGATGCAGATTGCATGCAGGCCTAATTAGATGCAGTTTTGTTTAGGAGCGGATCTAATTTGATGCTGATATGATGCGAGTCTAATTAGTTGGATATCTAATTAGATCTATTTACATGCAGTTCTAATCAGATGCAGGTCTGATGCAGGCCTAATTAGATGCAGACCTGATACAGATCTTATTAGATGCGGTCCTAATTAGATGGAGTTCTATTTAGATGCAGATTTGATGCGGGCCTAATTAGATGCAGTTGTATTTTGTAGCGGATCTAATTTGATGCAGATTTAAATATATCTAGTTACTTGCAGGTCTAAATAGATGCATACGTAATTAGATGCAGGTCTGGTGCGGGCTTAATTAGATGCAGACCTGATTGAAATATAATTAGATGCATATCTATTTAGATGCGAGCCTAACTGGATTCAATTCTGATCAGAGATGCACACATGATGCTGTATTTTTATCGAAACACAAAATTAAGATATGCTTTTTATTATTTATGAAACACTGTACAACCACCGATTTTCATTATGAGAGATAGATACATAGAAACCCCCAAGATTTCAGACATGACATCAAACGGCCACATTTCTTTCACCATACAGCAACCGAAGCTAATTTTGCCGTAATATATTCGGTCAAAAATAATTTCAATCTAAGAAGGACTTGCACCACTTTCAAAATAAACAGATTTTCAATATTGTTAAGAGCTAAAACTTCCATCTCCAAAATACTAGAATCTGTTTTTTTAAAAATTTTAAATTGTTTATGCATAAAAAGGATCATAACAAGTTTTATTTATACTACCATTTCTCCATTTTTTTCAAAAGTGGACTTGACCCCACTTTCAAAATAAACGGATCATGTGCTGAATGAGATTTACAAAGTATGTACCGTACAAAATGTTCTACAAAACTTCGATAGAACGAGATGCTGAATTTAAAATTATCGATTTGCAACACAACGAGGAAGACCAAGAAATTTCAGAAATATAAAATTATCTTTTATGTATGAAAAATGGAGATCTATGACATCTGAAAAATGCAAAGAAAAGATAGATTTATTACTATATATAACTCCTGTTCATCATGGACATTTTAAAATGTTAAATCTTGAATAAAATTCAATTTAATTATACCAACGTATAAACTGAAAATGTATAATTTCATTGAAATTCTTAATAAAACTGAATTGGCTTTTGTTATGTTATATTTTCTACGAGAATATTCTTTGTTTGGTTTCACTTTTTATCAAATGAATAAATAATTTTAAATTTTTGAATAGCATTTTGTTTTTATTATTAAAAAAAACGGACTAATGTAACTGAAATATTTCAGAATTAAATGAACATTTACAATAATTCATTAATTTTAAAAGTGATACAAGTCCATTTTGTTATAATAAAACTCTTATTGTTTTTGTCAGCACTGTAAAAGCTATTGGATTACAAACTTACATAATCTGGTACCACAAAATACAAGAAATATATCTATTAATACTTATCAATATTTTTAAATTTATTGAAATGCAAACCTTTAAATATCTCGCAATAACAAAAAATGGACTTGCCCCATTTTCAAAATAAACGGCTTCTTATATTCAGAAAAAAATTAAATTATCATTCTAGATAGTTTTTTTCTAGTTTTTTGCAATTGATTTTTCCACCAATTTCTGGATTGAAATTTTGATTACTTGCTATTTTCCATAAATATACATTTTTTAAAAAAATTTTTATAGTTTTTTATGGATTTAATCCATGAATTATTTTAACGATCAAGAAATAATAAATATGATTATAAGAGCGCGTTAACATGCTGAATATTAACGCATTAACGAAAAAGAATTATTATTCAAATTTGAAAGATTGTTAGCAAACGATTTTTTAATTTGAAAAATAATCTACAAATAAATTGATAATTCTATGAGTTTTAGAAGAAAGCATTTGAAAAAAAAATCTTAATGCAAAAGTAAATATTTCTTAGTTATTTAAATCTAATAATTCATCTTTTTGTTTTCAATTAAATCATTTTTTTCCTTTTATATTCAATCAACAGACATAGCAATAATCTTATGAACTAAAAGACCTCGATTAAAAGAACATTATTGAAATTTCTTCCCAACTATCATTTGATTTATTCGATCTTCATTCCAAAGTGGTAGGATCGCAAAATGAATAATATGATAAAACTGGATAAAATAAATTGAAAGACAGGTCTCAACTGGGTAAAACAAATTGCCTCGGCTTTAATAAACTCATTTATAGATATATAAAAGTTTTATTTCTTTGTAGATAGGTGTCTTAGAATTGTTTGTTTGGCATTATATTACGTGACTTTTAGAATCATTGAATTTCTTTTAAAATTTCTTTGACTGGCTCTTTAAATTGCAACATTTATGAAATAATGACAGTAGTAGCATTGTTTTTAATAGCCAATATTTCTTATTCACTGCATATTAAAGCTAGTATGCAACATTAAGGAAATTATTTCTATTCTGTTAAATAATATCGTATTGTATTAATGAAATGATTCCAAAAGACATGTTAAAAAGATAACAAAGAACTTTTGTGGAACTATTCAATTCGAAGATTCTATTCAAATAATAGTGGAGACATTTGTTTAGTTGTCTTTCTTTCAGAATTCCGCAAACGATTTTTAAAATAAAAAATAAACGAAAAAAATAATAATATAAGAACAAAGCTGTTTTTTTGTAACAAAATCAAATGAATATCGCAATATCTAACTTGATTAAAATCTATCAAATTAACTTAATAAAAAACGTTATTAGTTTTATGAATTAATTTAATTAGAAATCAATCAAACTTAAAGAACAAATAAAGAATTCAACTGTTTAATCTGTTATAATATTAGAATATGTTAAAAATATATTAGAGCTCATTAAAACCATATTATTGAGCGTATATGATCTGAATTGGCTAGCATGTTTGTGAATTATTGATCCAAGCATCATAGATTTAGATTGCATATTGTAACTATCAAACAAAGATGAACCGTTTTGTCCCTTAAGTGTAGAAAATATTTCATAACTTCTAGTACGGGCTTTAAAAGCGAGAGAAAGCATGTCTAGACAAAATATCATACAACGACTATGGTTATAATTGAAGTTTCAAAAACATTGTCTATAAGTAGCTGTGCTCTGTAATAATGAAATACAAAGGTAATTGAGAATGAATTAGAAAAAAAAAATACAGCTTATAGAAACTATTCCATAAACTAGCCAAAATTGTGGCCAAAAAATCAATGCAGGCCTATATTATTAATATAACTATTGATGTTTTTTCATGAAAATAATAGAATATCATACACTCGCGGTATTAAATGTTCTAAGTTTAAATAAAAAAGATTTTGTATCATCTTATAATAATGTAAAGCTATTTTATAATATCTTCCACTTTTGTTATGTTAATCGGTGGTTTCGATATTATTGAGATTTGTGGGATTCAATACCGTATTTGCCGAAGTGCATATAATGTACCTATCGCCAATTATGCGATAACTGCTTCAGTGATTATTTGAAACTCCAAGTATTCGATATATTTCCGATTTGAAAATACTGTGGTGACGCTTTATAAGCCAGATAACAGCTACGAGACATGAGAAATTTCTTTTGTCTTGTGGCCATGTTACTCGGCTACGAACCATAAGGTTGCGAGTTCGATCCTCGCTTAACGCCAACAGCAACAATACTTTAACCTTTTTTAGTGTCAAGGAATGCATGCTTACCATCAAATTCATCAATCTTTGAGCTAAGTTATGTAGTTTGACATAAGTTCTCACAATTTTTTGATAAGATATAATCCTATATGTTTTAGTTTCTTATCTCACACAAAATGATGTAACTTGATTTGCCACTTCGTAATTAATTAATCAAATTCATTAATAAATAAAATTAAATTTATCTAAAAAACTAAATGAATCAGTTTTCTTACGCTAATATCAATCCTAAAATGGTCTTTTGAAGGGTTAAAGGCAATCATTATATTAAACTCATCAATTATTGTAGAAAAGGATAAGATTAAGTAATAAATCATATTAAATTTATCTAATAAGCTAAATGAATAATTTTTCTTAAGTCAATTTTAATTCTCAAAATATTTTAATATACGATGACTAGAGAAAAATGTCCTTTCAAAGGGTTAATGAGAATCCTTATATTAAACTCCTCAATTAATTGTGGTAAAGGACAAAATTAAGGGGAGGAAAAACCCAACTGCTTTCTGCGATAAGCTGTTCGCACATTCATATTATTAGTATTAATTTTGTCATATAAAATAATTTTGTAGAATTGCAGCTCATCACAGCAAAGGAAAATATCATTTTAAATATGCATACATGTTAAACATACAAAATTCTAATTCCTTAAGCACGCTTGAGTAAAAGATAAATTTAATTGGAGAAATCTGTCCAGTTGTTGAAGTTGGAGGCTCTACCAAACTTATATTTCACGAAATCTCTTGAAAATGGAAGATGATGATGAGCAATTGGCTATTGATAATGTATATTTTAGAATCCTGAGATTTTACAGGAATTAAAAATTGTCGAAATCGGTAAAATGATTGGTGCTAAGTCAAGGTTTTCCTTCATAATGAATCTATAATAAAATAATATTTTTGAGATTCCTTTCGAAATTGGCGAATTGTGGTGGGTGTTGACATATTTAGAAGTCAGCAATTTCACAAAATAAAAACTGACAAAATGGAACTTGTTGTCGAAGAGGAGAGACTGGTTCTTTAATTTTTTTTTTATTGTTTGAAATAAATTAGCGTATGAATTTAATAAATCAATTCAGTTATTTACGTTACACACACACACACAGACACACACACACACTCACACACACACACACACACACACACACACACACACACTCACACATTTGTTATATATTTAGAGATCTTGATAATATATTTGGAGGTCATAAGATTTCATTTCCCATATTATAATATTATTTAGAGGTCATAAGATTTCATTTCCCATATTATAATATTATTTAGAGGTCATACGATTTCATTTCCCATATTATAATATTATTTAGAGGTCATACGATTTCATTTCCCATATTATAATATTATTTAGAGGTCATAAGATTTCATAATTGATAAAAATTGTTGAAATGGAACTTGCAATTGGGGAAGAGGGATTGTTTCTTCAATTAAGAATTGTTGAAATAAAAGAATTAATCATTGTTTGAATTTGAGCATAATTAAAAAAAATTGCTTTCTAATTATTTTCAATAAATTTACGAATAAAATTAAGTAACCGGTAAAGACTTAATGCTGCAGGCTTTATCAAAATTTCATGGGATTTATTTAGAGGTCATGAGATGATGATATAGTTAGATGTCATTATGATATATTTGGAGGTCATATTTGCTATTTGATGATATATTTGGAGGTCATATTTGCTATTTGATGATATATTTGGAGGTCATATTTGCTATTTGATGATATATTTGGAGGTCATAAAATTTTATTAACTATTTGATGATATATTTGGAGGTCATAAAATTTTATTAACTATTTGATGATATATTTGGAGGTCATAAAATTTTATTAACTATTTGATGATATATTTGGAGGTCATAAAATTTTATTAACTATTTGATGATATATTTGGAGGTCATAAAATTTTATTAACTATTTGATGATATATTTGGAGGTCATGAGTTTTCAACAAATAAAAATTAACGAAATGGGGTTGTAGATGGCGAGGAGAATCTGGTTCTCCGGTTTTTTAAATTATTTTAAATAAATTTACGAATAAAATTAAGAAATACATTCAGTTGTTTATGCTGCTGGCTCTGTCAACATTTCATGTGATATATTTAGTCATGAGTTGATGACATATTTAGATGTCACGAGGTTTCATAATTAATAAAAAATATTGAAATGGAGCTTGCAAATGGGGAGGAGGGATTGTTTCCATAGTTTTTATAATTATTTTAAATTAATTTAAGAATGAAATTTAGAAATCGGTTCAGCACTTAACGATGCAGGCTTTTTCAAAAATTAATTGTGCAAGATATCTCAAATATGAAAGGTGATGTGGTTGGGCGACAATCATTGACCTATCTAAAGGTCAAGAACTTTAATATGAAATAAAAAGTGACGATATTAGTTAAGGGTTTAGGGACGAAGATCTCTATTATAGTTTATTCTGATACTGAATGTACAACAAAGTAGATTTTTGAGATTTCCTTAGAAATTGAGATCTAGCAAGTGAAGGCATTAACTGCGATGTGCATAAAAAGGATACACTTTCAAATGAAATACAAATATATATATAATTGGTACATTAATCGAGGCTGCATACTGGTTCTTTTTTATTAATATTTTAATTATATAGATTATATAAATTTAAAGCCAAGATTATATTTTTGTAGAAAATTCTTGACACTTAATTAAGTTTAAGTCATAAGATGGAAAGAACGCAATCATATTAGAATTAATAAGGGATATGATTTTAATATTCATACTTATTATATGACTAAATTTTATTTAGATACAATAAGACCTTTCGCAATGTGTTCTGCATTCATAGTATAAAAATATAGTCTGGATAGTAATTGTACTTTAATAATATTGATGAAGGATATTCTTTTATAATTTGAGCGATGAAAAATCGTTATGTATCATCAACGTATAGCAAACGATTCCATATCATTTAGATATCTATTTCAGTTAGCATTATTTCTGAAAGATTTAATTCACTCTTTTAATTCATTAAGATAAAAATGTATCTAAGCGCAAAATTAACTTAATTATTAAAGTTCAAAATTAATTGAATTATTAACTTTTCTTTAAATGGATAGGATAATTTATTTAGTTAAGAGAAAAAGAACATTGGATTTATAAATTTTTACCTTCATTGCTTCTTATACCACGATTTGAATCAAGCTTTCTATTCAAAGTTTTGAAATAATATTTTTAATTTAATTTCTTAATAATGTTAGCTTTAAGCAAATGTTTTTTTCTAAATAATAATTCTTTTTTCAATTTAATTTTGAAACAGTTAGGCACTTTGCTCAATATTACATTAGAAAATTGAATATTTAAAATCATTTTTTACAATATTAAAATAAAAACATAATAAATTTTTCATCCTTTTAAATAATATAGATTTCATATTGTCAAAAATGAGTTATAAACTTCTATTATGGACATTTAAAAAATATCTATTCTAAGAGCCATTTTAGAAAACGTTAAGCCGTCTAAAATCTTGGCCTTCTTCATATCCTCAGTTTTCATGGAATTGCCTCTTTTCATGTCAAAAATGTTAATTTAACGGTGAACAACATCTGCGAGAAATTTTACCATTTCTTTAGACGTAGTCCCTCCCCCCCTCCAAAACAAAGAATTTTTTTGAAAAGAATTTAAATCTTCATTTAGGGCAGAAGTTTTCGAAATAACGAAAGAGTTCTATCTACTAAATATTAAGTAGCATTGATTAAGTTACAAAACTGAAATGAACGCAACATTCCTGCTTCTACTCTAAATGCAGAAAAGAGAGCAATGAAAAAAAGATCTCAATTTCAAAACCTAAATTACGATCTGTGGTTGAATGAATGAATTGCATGAATGAAGTCCGCCCCGTAAAAAGGAATGTGATGCTTGAGTAGTTAAATCGTATTCTTGGCGCTAGATGGCGTTACTTAAAAACAAGTGACGCAAAACCTTCGGCTTAAATTCGCTAACTTAGTCAGCGGGCTTGTCTACGACAAGTGCCATCAGAAATAATAACACATTTTGTGAATGGATTTCGCTTAAAATTTGACAGATATCTATATATTTTATATAAAGTGCATATACTAAATCTCATGCTCCTAGCTCAAAATGCTTTAGAGTTATCGTGTTCACAGACAAGTATGTTTCTAAAGTTTTTTTTCTTTTCCCCCTGATTCAGAGAGGTCTGCAACAAAAAATCGTCAAAACCTTCGTTGCAGTTTTTTTTAACGATTACAATACTTTCTCTACATACAGTATATGAGAAAATTAAAAAAAATAAAAATATGCCGTATTGTTTAAGTACTCAAGAAACTGGAAGGGAAAACTTTCCCTTTTGTTTTCAATAAATTGTATCACTTTTTCGGGAGAAATGTCCATTGAATTATCTAACCAAAGCAAACAACTCAATCAAGATATCCATATATCTACATTTCAACGATCAATTTTCATCTAATCAATATATTTATATTTCCAAATAATCACCGAATATATCATTTCAATTTTATTTAAACCAGGAATTAATTCACGGAGTCTATTCAGCCCCCTTTGTGAAATTAGCTTCTATGGAACGACCAGTTTCGCTGTTTTTATCATCAAATACAGGGTGATCAAGAAATAATAGGAGGTATTCGGAGCCCTGTAGCATAGCGTGTTATGTACTGGACGAAATATAACAAAATTTGGCCACCATACACATTAAAGTATACGGTTTCGATTTATCAAGAAAAAAAAATAGTACCAAAAAGTGCCTTTAGGGGAAATCCTGGAGCTGCAAGCGCATATTGTGTGAAAAACGAATACATAACTGCCAATGGAAACAGTAAATAAAAATTTACACACAATACCAATGAAAAATGTTTATTATAGCAAACTTACAAATTTGGCTCAAGGTGACAACCAGCCTTCTGTTCCAATAATTGCATATGGTGCACGAGATTTCCCATGATGGTTCGCAACATATCGGCATTTATACTTCTGACATGTAACATTATTTGATCTTTTAAAGTAGGAATGTCCTTGTCCTAGATATACAACGCCTTTCAAGTAGCCCCAGAAACAGAAATCGTCCTCTGCCTGAAGAAACCCTTACACCCTTGGCCTGGTTGCGCACCAAAAATTCCTGTTGTCTCAAATCTTTCAACCATTCTTCGTAAGTTAGTTATGGTCATCCGTTCTTTACGTAACTGTTTTAACCGCCGGTATTCATGAAGAACAGCACTGGCATTTTCATCCCGCTGATAAAACAACTTGACTAATAAGGCACGTTCACATAGTGACAACGCCATCTTCACAAGTGGCACGTTCCATAGTGACAACGCCAGGCGAATTCTTGCAGAATGACTTGAATTCCCGCAACAATTTCATTTATCCTCGATATCGTGTCACAAAGTACCCGTATATGCAAACTACTCAATGAAGTTTTCGATTGCAGCTCCAGAATTTTCCCTATCGTCGTCTCCCGGTACTAATTTTTTTCTTAGGAAATCGAAACTGTATACTTTAATGCGCATGGTGGCCAAATTTTGTTAGATTTTGTCTAGTACATAACACGCTACAGGGTTCCGAACACGTCCTGTTATTTCTTGATCACACTGTACATTAAATTCTAAGATTCTAAGCCCATTGCGAATATCTATGAGATCGTGAAATGATTTGAGTATTTAGTTTCCTAAGGAGCCTTTTTTCGATTATAAATACATGAGCTACAGATTAGAAGGGTTAACGTATTACTAGTCTTCTGGATCCTCGGAAATTATCTCAATCTCCGCATAGTACTTCCAAGACGATTTAAATAATAACGAATCCGATATTTGGAAAATGCGGTTATAAGATGACTTACAAATCCGTCAACCTGTGAATGAGTCACAAAGGCTTCAAATATTTCAGAGGATAAATCATTTTTATTTTCTCGTATAAAAAGTATGGTGAAAATATTTTAATCGTCAAAACATTCGAACTCGAGATTTTGACGAATCTTCACATTTCAGAACTCAATGAATTTGAATATCAGAATTTATAAATTCTATGAAATTAAAAATTTTAAATTCGCAATTGGAATTATTTTCTCTCAGTAATTTATTCTTTCTTTCAGTAAAACTAATAAAAAAGTTCATTCTGACAAGGATTTTGAATTATTTCAATAAATATATTTATTAATTATGCAATTTGAATTGCTCCTTTACTTTCAGCAATGTATTTAATTAATTCAATTAAATTATAACATTCTGTGTTTAATCTATTTAATTATTTTGTAATGAATAAATTTTTTTATATTGGAACTATATATTTGCAGCCATTAAGAGTTTAGATAAATATGAAATGTTTGACTATTTTATCGATAAACGTGGAATGATTTCGCTCGACACTTTTATATATCTTACATTATTTGTGCATATCTTATTTGTATGCATTTTGTAAAAAAAATTTCTATTCGTAGTAAATGGGTTTCGAAATTTTGAATTGTAGAGTTAAAATATGTAGATTACGAAATTTTATTTCTCTAAATCATTGTAATTATGCATTAACATGTGCATATACGCAGGGATTGTTAGATGCAGAAAGTATAACTGTCAATGACTTCGTGAGCAAGTTTGTTATATTGGGTTGGCAACTAAGTAATTGCGGAATTTTTTAGAAAATCAAAGACAATTTTTTCATGGAACTAAATAACTTTATTCTGTAATGTATTGCCCATTTTGATCAATGACCTTTTGCCATCTTTCAGGCAGCATCATAATCCCACGTTCATAAAACTTCTGGTTTTTATCAGCAAAAAACTGAATCAGGTACGATTTGACATCATCATCATTATTCAAATTTTTACCATTCAAGGAGTTTTGTAAAGATCGAAACAAAAAGTAATCAGATGGTGCAAGGTCAGGACTCTATGGTGGATGTGGCAAAACATCCCAACCGAGCTCCAATAATTTTTGCCGAGTGACCAAAAATGTGTGGGGCCTTGCATTGTCATGATGAAATACACCTTTTCGATTTGTCAATTCGGGCCGCTTTTCTTCAACTGCATTGTTTAATTTCGTCATTTGTTCAATGTAGACATCAGAATGGATCGTTCGGCTGGGTGGTAAGAGTTCAAAGTAGACAATTCCTTTGTAATCCCACCAAACTGATAACAAAACCTTCTTTTGATGAATATCAGCTTTTGATGTTGTTTGAGTTGGTTCACCTGGCCTGCTCCACGATCTTTTCCACTTGATATTGTTGTAAACAACCCATTTTTCATCGCCAGTTATCAGTCGTTTTAAAAATGGATCATTTTCATTACGTTTCTTTAGTTCGCTTCTTTCAGTTCGTGAGGAACTCATGTATCGAGTTTTTGAACATAGCCATGTTGTTTTAAGTGATTTTCAATGCATGTATGTGATACATGAAACTTCTCTGCAATCTCACGTGTTGTACTGTGACGATCCGAATCGATTATTGCTTTGATTAGGTCGTCATCAACTTCAACTGGACGACCAGAGCGTTTTTCATCTTTGAGTGAAAAATCACCAGAACGAAATTTGGCAAACCAATTTTGACCCTGCCGTTCTTTTAAGGCTTCGTCACCATAAACAGCACATAACTTTTTATGAGCTTGCGATGCGTTTTTCATTTTGCGGAAATAAAAAAGCAAAATATGACGAAAATGTTCCTTTTGAATTTTCATTTTTCAACGAACGCCAAACGAAAACTACGCAACCGATCAAAAAACTGTTTTTACTGATTGACAGCTGAATTGCCAACTATCAAATAACAAAATGTGTTTTACATTTGTACTACGCCTGCAAACCTAAAAATTCAACTGAAGCCATCTATGAGTGAAATCCGCAATTACTTAGTTGCCAACCCAATATAATTTGATACCGACATGAAATATTGATGTAAATATGTTGTTTGGAAGTTAGAAAAATTATCAATGACTTCACAAGGAATGCTTATCTTAGAAAAGTTTTCGAATGTTACAATCTATATATTTTTGCCATTTTTATGCTTATGATTTAAAAAGACAATTAAAAAATATATCTTTTTCAGAATAAACTATTTTGCATTTCATAAATTGCTGTTTTTTTATGTAATTTTAAAATTTTCAATCACCAATTCGTTGATCGTCACTTATTAAAACGTTTGTTTGTTTGTTTCTTATGGCACTTGCCACTGACAAGCCCGCTGTTACGAAGACAGCGATTTAAGCCTGAGGGGAACGTCTCTTATTTTTTATAGCAGAGCCAACTAGGGCAAAGAGTACGACTTTGCCACTCACGCATCACTCATTCGCTTGCACAACCCCTTTTTACAGGAGGGCACATTCACACATCTCACAGATAGAACAACAGAAAAACAACCATGCCCAAACCGGGACTCGAACCCGGGACGCCCAGATCACGGGGAAGACGCGCTACCCCTATGCCAGGACGCCGGCTATTAAAACGTTATAATGGCAAAAGAAATTCCATTTGTGAAGACGAGATTTACACTATGTATTTTGTATTTTTCTGGTGCTGAGCTTAAAATATTTTCCAATGCAAGAATTTACTCGCGAAGAAGCTCGGTTTACAACAAATGTTAGATGTAAGAATTTACTCGCGAATATTTCTCTATGCAAGTATTTACTCAGGTCTACCCGCAATTTGATTGGTTTTCTAATTACTAACACATATTTGTCACAAGTCAGATGAATTAATCCATTATGATTTTACATGCTCTCACCGGTGGAAACATCAGAAATGAGGACGCAAAGCTTCCGGCATGGTGGTTGGTTCTCGCTACCCAGGTGGGTACAGAAATGGTGAGGGTTGGCAGCCACCTATCGATGACAGGACGTGCTTCTCATGGAAAGTGTTGTACTGTGGCCGGTGATGGCCATTAGAACTCAACCACAGCTCCCGCCCGTGTTGCTGTTGCGGGGGTCTGGTATGTCATAATGGCAAGTCGTATGGTATGTCATAATGTATGGTATCCGTATGTCATAATGGCAGGTCGGAGTAACTGGTTAATGTTATGATGTTAAACGAAGGAAATTGATTTTGGACTCAACAATTCTTCAGATATTGAAAGTAAAATTTGAAGCTTTTTTCTCATGTTATTTATACCTCTTAACTATTAGCAGACTGATGTGAATCAAACTGTCATATATATTGATTGATAGATCTTTGATAGAAATGAGATTGATTCGTATTTATTTACAATTGTGACACTAGTCACAATTAGTCGGCATTAGATGAATCAGCATTAATGTCTATATCAGACATTAATGTTAACAGATTATTGAATGTTCCAACATTTAAAAAATGAGTTCAATATTTGAAATGCATATTCATCTAACAAGAGCAAATAAAACTTTCCTCTTTTTTCATCCAAATATTTTTCATCAAAATTTTTTTGTAGAAAACATTTCATTCCAAATTATTATCCCTTTAGAAGGCAACATATGTAAATAATAATTTAATAAACTTATTTTCTGAGTATAAGGAAAAAAACATGCGTCCGAGATTTTTTTTCCTTACATGTACTTTAATTAGTAAGTAAATAATTAATTAAAGTTATGAAGATGTTATCATTAGAGTCATAAACAAGTGTAATTAAATTAACTATTTTTTACTATACATAAGTTCTCGCTTAATGATGTAAAACTAACGAGGTGTTAAAATTAATTAATTTAATTAGAAATAAGCTAGTTTTTTTCAACTGTATGTTTGCCAAAATTTTGAAAAAAAAAAGAAAAAGAAAAAAAAAAAAAAAAAAAAAAAGAAAGAAAAAAAAGAAAAAAAAATCCAGAGTTTCAAAAAAAAAAAAAAAAAAAATTCCAGACGTACTTGTTACAATTTAAAGCAAAATTTTACTTTAACAAATTAATTTTTTTAATGTTTTAAGTAAATACCATCCTGCTGAATTAATTCATTTATGGCGACAGTTCTATTGTTTACATTTTATCTTGAGTAATAAAATTTTTTTAACAAATCACTTGTATTTATTCTATGAAGCAATTAAAATTTCAAAAGTTGCATTTTAGTAAGCCTAGTTAATTATAAACTGAGTCATAAGAATAACACAATGTATCGTAGAGATTACGATTAATGAATCTTGGTTTTCTTTAATATTATCATAAAATTCAAAAGAATATGAAATAATTTTATATAATAATTTTCCCCCGTATAAGTTAGAATTCTCTTTTCTGAAGTAGGGATATTGCTTATGAAAGAATTTTTTTCCAATCTAATTGAGTTTATTGATTTTTTTTAAAACATTTACTTAAATATAGTTTCCAAAAAAAAAAAAAAAAACAGAGAATGCGATCGATTTGTATAGTATTCTGTGTCTATATTATTCATATTTTTTGTTTTAATAAATCGTATCAAAAATTGTGAAGAATTTAAACAAGACTGCCAACCGTAAAGTTTTATTTTATAGACAAAGTCGACTTTTCCATTTATTCTTAATCTTTTTTCTGCTTTACAAAATATTATAAATACACACTAGATAAAAAATATCGAAATTCGAATAAAAAATTAATAACGCAAATAAATTCTAGTACAAAATGGCAAACAAATAACTATCTGCACAATATCTTTAATTTCCAGAGCAATTCTTTGAGAGTCGAGATTATTTCTTTCAGACGATTTCGTAATTTAAAAATCAGTCTACGAATTGAAAGATTATTCATTTATTAAATTTCTTGCCTTTGATGTTGATGTATTTAAATTGCTCGCCTTTTTTCATTAACAAAAGAAATTCTGCCTTTTAGTAATAAGAAAAAGGTGTTTCAAAAAAGTATTTAAAACTCTTTTGAAATAGTATTAGCGACACATTTCTATTATTTAAATTCACTCAATAGTTCATTTTTCTCAAATTTAATCATCGTTTTATTTACTTGTTATCAAAAAGACTTAACGATAGCTTTTTTTAAATAAAAGGCGAAGGATATTTCATTGATAAAAATATGTTTAAATCTTCCAAGGAATAGATTTATTTATTTCGTGCTTATTTTTAAGTTTATTTACAAAGATAACAAGAAGTTTAAATTTCAGTAACTTTTATGCGAAATTATCTTAATTTAATTTTTGTATTATGTTTTGGCACTATTAAAAATAATTTTTTTGAATAGTTGAATTATTTTTCACATTGCATTGAAATATTTTTTAAAATGTGATAATAAGTATTTTTTCTATAATAAATATTAAATATTTTATTGCACCTAACCATTATGCTTGATATGCGATTTGCAGCAACAAAAAATATGTTTGGATCTTTTAAGTATAAACCTATTTCATTAATTTAATTATAAGCATAAACACTGCGAAAACGCAGTTATTTTTTATGAATTTATTTCACTTTTTGATTTTGTTGAAAGATAAACAGAAATTATTTATGCATTAATAAATTTCTGATAATAGTGGTAATAATGTTTTTCCTATAATGTGATAATGCTTTTGCAGGCCATCGAACCTCTTTTAATCCCTCAAATAATTTATATCATTTTCACTGAAACTTTAAGATATTTATTTCATTGGATTTTTTTCATAAGAATATTTTAATAATTAAAGATATTTTAATTTCAGATATATCATACAGTGTGATTCAGACTATCGGAGAAATTATTAATTTAAATGGCAAACTCATGATCTGAAATACTTATTTCCCAGTTTGTGTATCTTTTGGACTAATCGAATGCCTAACATGGCATTCTGAATAGATGAAACTTAATTTAGAGAAAAGAAAGTTCTAAAAATAACATTCAAAATGTGCGAAGGGAAGATTATATATTTTAGATTAAAAAATAATTGAATTCGCAATTCAATAAATAATACATTTCAAATCTGTGTTGCAAAAAATATCAGTAAATAAATGAATTACTTTTTGTTACTAGGTGTAGCTACTGTTTTGCTATAGAAAGCAATTCTTCGATAAAAGCAATGATTGCTTCTTTAAAAGCAATTTTTCTTTTTGATAAATCTTCCAAAGAACAACCATGAATCTCTACTTTTCCTTTGCTTTCTTTTAATCTTGGAAAACCAAACAGTGTTTTGATTCTTTTTAAAGTGGCAGAACAGTTAGCGTCAGCCATTTTGTATCAACGGTTTACGTACTAGTTCTTTAAGTTATTGAGTTTGTAGGACAATTTCCGCCAAGCTGGCGCAATTTCGATTGAATCTGTGATAGAATTGCAATCAATAAACGATTACCTACAGATTTTCAACATTCGCCAAGTAAGCCTTTTTTTCTTTCTTTTTACATTTAATCGTTATTGGGTGTTTGGTGTTTAGAAGTTAGCAGTTCCAGTGAGAATTGAACGGCTTTCTCACATTTAGCTAGAAAATACTTCAGTGGATTCTGTGATTGCATCCAATAGCAGATAAAGAAATAAAGAGGAAAAGTGAAGTAAGCTTCAGTAACCTTTATATTACATTAGTAGATTAGGGAAATAAACCTAGCAAGTAAAGAAATAGTTATTTAAAATGATTTATATAAAACCGAGATATTCTAGAACAACATATGAATAATAATTCAATATATTCAAATATTAATTAGATCAGCCTTTGATAACCCTGATACACTGAACTAAAGCAATGTTTCTAATTCTGTTATAAGATTAAAAAAATTGAAATCTGCTATCGCAAATTTCAAGTTACCATGTGTGAGCATTATTTTTTAACTTTCATGATGTTCTTACGTAACTCATATTTCGCAGTCACTAATATTTAAAAAAACGGTGGTTTTTGACCCTCTCAAAAAACAATCGAGTTCTAAAATTTTTTTTCTCGAGGCCAGAATTTTTTCCCCGTGAAAAACCAATCGCGTGACTATCAGATAACGCAAGTATCGATATTTAGAAAAACGATGGTTTTTTTTCTTCTTTCATTTCAAAATTGTTTGAGCTTCAAAATTTTTTTCGTTTTACACTGGTTTGTAATGATCATGTGACTATTGCAATGAGCAATCGTCAATTTTTGGATAAGCGATAATTTTAATACTGATTAATGCTTTTACCAGATGCTTTTTAACCAAATGCTTTTTAATACCAGAAATTAATGCTTTCACTTTTGTAGGCGCTCTCGGTGACCAACTATTCTCCAATTACATTGACAATATTAATTTAATCATTTGAACAGACTTTGATGTACTACATCGTATGATCATAAGCAAAAGAACTGTCGTAAGGTACACTTACATAGGAGCGTTAAAAAAACAGCTTTTTGACGTATTAATTTTACTTGCATAAAGACCAAATTAATTGAAGAAATCGGACATGTGATAAGGGATGGGGGTATCGAGCAAAAATTTTATCCCTTGTGTATCTCTCGAGAGTGGAGAGCGATGGTAGGGGAGAGGTTTGCCGACCGTTGATGAAATATCTGTGTCATAGACTTTCATCCCCATCTCTACTAATAATAAAGAAGAGTGTGTGTGTTGACGCTTTGCAGACATACCGACAGACTTAGATCTACCAAGCTTTATACAGAATATTTTAAAGGATAATAATAAACACCTCGCAGAACTTTTAAAAATTTGAATTATTAAAAAGTTAAACGAAATCTTGTTGCATTTTCACTAGAACTTCAATAAATATCAGAGCGCAAAAATGATTTATAAACATTTAAAATTGAAAACATTATCTTTTCATTATTACCAGTTTTACTGCTCAACAAGTTTTTATCTATTTTTAATAAATTTTAAAAAATATTTCGTTAGTTTATTTTACAATAATTAATTTCTTCATTAAACTATTTCTTTAAATTATTTTTTAATTAATTATTAAATTATAAATCCCTTCATAAAAATGTTTCTTTAGTATATTTTACAGTAACGTATCTCATTATTCAAATGAAACTTAAAAGGTTTTAGTGATGCAACAAACATTTCCATACTTGTGTTTTTCTTCCATTGTTATTAATATCTGAATGAAGATATGGTTTATTTCCTAGTGTTAGACAGATTTTTGATAAACACGTGTTTTTAATTAATTTTGTTGTACTTACAAAGATGGTTTAATTCCATTCTATATTTATGTTCAATTCCGGTTTCATGCTCGTCTTCTGACCACGGTTGAAAATTACGAGGTCCATCCCAAAATAGCCTTAGTGTTGCTTTAAAACGGGACCGTAATATAATTAAGTTAAGCTAAGCTATTTATGTTCAAATTTCAGTTGGAAAAAACTAGAGATAAGGTTTTATTTCTTCATTAGTACATTCAATAGAATTAAAGCTTCATAAATAATATCATTTCCATACCTATGGAAATTTAAAAATGCTTTGCTAAGGAAACCATTAAGAAGAAATTGTATAACACATTTAATTTAAGATTTTAGAAAGCATTTATCATGGTTAACAGCCTATCTCTAAAAGTAACTAATATGAGATAATGATTGGCGAAATTGTAGAGGTAAATTTGGCTGGTGAGTCTATTTTTTGCCCACATGGAAAAGTACAGTAAACGAGCATTTTTATGATTTCTCTCAGTAATGAACTCTAGAAGTAATGGTGGGCAGACAGGTGATTATTAATGATGCTTTTAAAAATGCTGGTTTACTCATGCTGGTTTGCTGGACTCATATAAAATAAAAATGGTAGAAATCGGTACTGTAGTAAAGATTGGAGGATTCTGGCAAGGCATTTTCCATAGAGAATGTATAGTGTTTTTGCGCTTTCTCTCGGACAGAGTAGGAGTTTAGGAAAGTAGGACCACAAAAAACATACGGTGGGGATGAAACATACGGTTCATCCCCACCGTATGTTTCATCCCCACAAAAACATACGGTTCATAAGTTATTAAATAAAATAAATTTTGACGAAGGATAACTAGTGGTTGAAGATGGGGGATTTTTTTGGGGTTTGTCAATTATTTTAAATGTATAGATAAGTTTATTGTGTACCATTACTTTTTTATGCACTTTTTTTACTTTTTTATTATTATTAAATTTAAGTATTTAGTTTAAAATAATGTTTCATTTCAGCAATCCTCCATGAAATGAAATTCATGATATAGTTCTGACTGTCATACTGAAATTTGTCCTGATAGATAATATCTATGTACCAATATATAAAAAATGCCCAGAAAAAACTTTTCTTTTGCTTTCTTATATCGAACTGTACAAAGAAAAAATATTGTACACGTCAAAAGAATTCAAACTCGAGATTTTGAAGAATTTTTACGTTTGAGACTTCCTTGAACCCAAAAAGTACTTTTTTGGAATCATGACCGTATATTAGTCGCTCTGTTTGTATGTGAAGAATATGACTCATAAACATCTTGAGTTAGATGGAATCCAAAACAAGGTGCATGGCACGCTATGTAAAAAGATTGTTTCATGAAAATGTTATTACATATGTGGTTAATTGCACTGAAGATCTCATTAAATTATTTGATCAGAAACAACTGCAAAATAATAGTCCAGATCTAGAACTTAGTGATTATCATTTGTTCCTGGATTTAGAAAAAAAATATCTTGATGGTCAGTGCTACGGCGATGATGATGACTTTTTACTGACAGTGGTTCAGTGGTTATCTAATAAGATTGGAGTTTCCTCTGAAGACAGAATTCAAAAGCTGTTTTAAAATATGTCAAATGAAATAATATTGGTGGAAATCACCTTGAAAAATTAATTTAATTGCAACCTTCCGGTAATATTAAATTTGATAAAATAAGCACCAATGAATGTTTTAATTTAATTTACTTAAAAAGCTGGCATCGTATGTGACGGAGGATTTCATATTCCCACAATGCCAGCTATAATACATAGCCAAGCAAAGTTACATGTTAATTGCCTCCTGACATGTTGGTCAATGGATTTCTTAACCAAGGTATGTTCCTGGGTCTTTTTATGGAATGGAATAAGCAAAGAGTTATAAAATTTTGAGTAGTAATTCGTCATCAATTATAAGCAAAAGTAAAATTCTTAAATTAAAAAGGGTATTTTGAATACCATTATAAAATGTGAAATTATCTGTAAAATTATAGAGTTGGAGTTTAATTTCTCAAAATTTATTAGAAGGAATTATTTTAAAAATTATATCCAGGAAGTGAATTTTGATGAGATATAAAAATATTTAATTTCTTTAAAGAGTCTGATTTAATTCCTACGATTAAACATTGGATAGAAATGAGATTGATTGGGTAAATCATATAAATATTTTAAATAATTAATACTAATTTTTATTAGAAAATTGAAGAAAATAAAATTATGGTTTTCTGTAATATTTTAAAAATATGATCTATTTCAGTCCTTTCGAGACGGAATAATTAAATAAAGCATATTTATTTACTTAAGTTTTGTGCCAATTCTTAGATTTTTAAAAAAAACCCATTCCAAATGCATTTAAGTTTGTAGAATAATTTTGGCAAATGTATAAGATGTGACCGATCAGATAGCTTCAATTTAATGACATTTAATCGTTAAGTAAGCAAGATATATGGTCAAGCTATTGGCGAAATCTCGTCAAAAGGATTTTACACAATCAAAAATTCAAGTGATAGGAGAAATCATAAATACGAAACTTGGAGCAATATTGAAGAAAACACTGCTAATCAGGGATACAGGCATGCAAGTTGAAAAAAACAAAAAACAAAACACACTAAATTAAAAAATGTTCTCTCAACACTGAAAAGCTTAAGGGATACGCCCCGAAGGTGATTTGAACACGCAACATTCCGACTTACAGTCAGACATGCGACCTCGAAATGATCCATAGAATAATCTGTAAACATTTGTCATAAATAAAAAAATGAATGCAAAGCTAGTTTTCTTCCCTTAAATGTAATTTTATATTTATACAAAACACAGCGAGTCAGGCACCAGGGCATGAAAGTTGAAAAATATAATTTGTTGAAAAAAATAGCCCACGAAGGACAGAGGCCGATGAGTTATGAAACGGACGGGATTAGAACTAACAGCCTTAAGATCTATAAATCTAAAATCAGAAATGATACTGTTGAAATACCTGGCCAAGAGAGACAGTGCGCATCTCTGTTTCCTCTCTTTAAACTAGAGAAGGAGATTAACTGAAAACTTATCATACATATAAAATATGTATGATATAGATTTCTTCCTATAAATGTAATTTTCTATTTATACAAAGAGTCAAAGAAAGAAGCCAAAAAGTTGAAAAAAAAATGATTTATTGAAAAAAAAGGAAGAAAACGGCATTGAGACTTTAAAGTGATATGACTCGGAAGTAATTACAACAAGCAACCTTCTAATCTGCAAACAGGTGCTCTATCTATGCGCTACCGAGTCACATGAGCCTGTTTGATCTCAGATACCTTGTATTAGCTGCAGTAGCGTATTAACTGAAAATTTATCATATATACAAAATATGTAAGACAAGTTTTCTATTTAAATGCAATTTTCTATTTGTGAAAAAACATTGCGAGTCCAGGAAAGAAGCATAAATGTTGAAAAAGTGATTTATTGAAAAAAAAAGCCCTCCGACTCTATAATTTGAAGCGTTAAGACTCGAACGTGATTTGAACTCGTAACCTTCTAGCTTGGCGCTACCGTTGCGCCACCCACTCACGGGAAGCAGTTTGGATCTCTGATTCATAGTATTAACTGCAGTAGCAAATTATCTGAAAATTAAGTCATATATGCAAAAAAAAAAAAAAAAAAAAAAATGTAAGACAAGTTTTTTTTCTTTAAATGCAATTTTCTATTTATACAAAACACTGCGAGTCAGTGAAAGAAGCGTAAATGTTGAAAAAATACCACTAGACATTGAGTGTTTAAAGCGTTACGATCCCGATGTGATTAGAGCACGCAAACTTTTGATCTGTAGTCAGAGGCGCTACCTTTGCGCCCCCTACCACGACATCCTATTCGGATCTCAGAATTATTCGATTAAACTACAGTAGCATGTTAACTAAAAATTTATCATATATAGAAAATATGTAAACAAGTTTTCTTCCTTTAAATGTAATTTTCTATTTATACAAAACACTTCCAGCAATAGAAACAAGCATAAAAATTGAAAAAAAAAATGATTTATTGGAAAAAAGACCCTACGACACTGACACTTTAAAGCGTCATGATATGGACGCGATTTGAAAACGCAACATGCTGACCTCGAATCAGACGCCCTAAGATTGCGCCACGCAGTCATTGGAAACTGCTTGTCAGTCTGATTCATTGTATTAACTATAGGAGCATAATAACTGACAATTTATCATATATAAAAAGTATGTAAGACAAGTGTTTTTAATATAATTTTTATTTTATGGAAAACACTGCCAGTCAAGCATAAAATTTGAATATATATATATATATATATATATATATATATATATTGAAAAAAAAAGCCATGAAAAAAAAGTTGTTACCGGACCCGGAAGTCAATTGAACACGCAAGCTTGAACGCGCTAATTCTGCCCCACCGACTCACGTGAGAATGCTTAGATCGGTGATTCATTGTATTAACAAGAGGAGCTTATAAACTGAAAATTTATAATATATACGAAATATGTAAGACAGTTATTCTTTTTTTAAATGTAATTTTCTATTTATAGAAAGACTGCGTGTCAAGGAAAAAAACATAAAATTTGAAAAAAAAAAAAAAAAAAAGATTTTTTGAAACAAAAATTTACATTACTCTGCGAATTTAAGCCGTTATAAAACGGACGTGATTACAGCACGCAACCTTCCGATCTGGTGTTAGACTCTACCGTTGCCCCACCTTGTGAAGGGAGTGAAGGGCTTGGATCCCTGAATCATTGTATTTAAAAAAGTATCATGGTAATTGAGAATTTATCGTATATACAAAATATGTGAGACAAGCTTTCATTTTTTGAATATAATTTTCTATTTATACAAAGCAGTGTGTCAAGGAAAGAAGTATAAAATTTGAATAAATAAAATCATTTATTGAAAAAAATAGCCTTATAAAACATAGAATTTAAGGGGTTATGAACCGGAAGCAATTTGAACACGCAACCTTCCGAATTGCCAGACGCTTTACTGTAAGCTAACCGAGTTACGGGAGAATATATTGATTCCTGATTCATTGCATTAAATATAGGAGCATATGAATTGAAAATTTCTCAAATATACAATATATGTAAGATATACAATATACAATACTATATACTCAAATATACAATATATGTAAGATATACAATATACAATACTATATACTCAAATATACAATATATGTATATGCATAATATATACGAAATATGTAAGACAGTTATTATTTTTTTAAATGTAATTTACTATTTATATAAAACACTGCCAGTCAATGAAAAAAGCATAAAATTGCAAGAAAAAAATATTACTAAAAAGACACATAATACTGAGATAGTAAGGCGTTATGACCCGGACTTGATTTGAACACGCAACCTTCTGATCTGGAGTCAGACGCGCCACCGTTGTGCCACCAAGTCAAGAGAGGAAGCTTGGATCTCCAATTCATTGTATTCATAGCAGGAGCATAATAACTGATAATTTATCCTATATACAAAATAAGTAAGACAAGGTTTTTGTAAATGTAATTTTCTACTTATACAAAACATTGCCAGTCAAGGAAAGGAAGAATAAAATTTGAAGAAATAATTTTTTTTACTAAAAACCCACATAACACTGAGGTAGTAAGGCTTCACGACCCGGGCGTGATTTGAACACACAACCTTCTGATCTGGAGTCAGACGCGCCACCGTTGCGCCACCGAGTCACGGCAGGAAGCATGGATCTCCAATTCATTGTATTCACAGCAGGAGCGTAATAACTGATAATTTATCATATATACAAAATAAGTAAGACAAGTTTGCTTTTTTTAAATGTAATTTTCTATTTATGCAAAACACTGCCAGTCGAGGAAAGAAGAATAAAATTTGAAGAAAAATTTTTTTTTCTAAAAAGCCACATAACACTGAGATAGTAAGGCATTATGACCCGGACGTGATTTGAACACGCAACCGTCTGATTTGGAGTCAGACTCGCTACCGTTGCGCCACCGAGACACAGAAGGCAGCTTGGAAGCCAATGCGTTGTATTCACAGCGGGAGCATAATAACTGATAATTTATCATATGTACAAAATAAGAAAGACAAGTTTGTTTTTTTTAAATGTAATTTTCTATTTATACAAAACACTGCCAGTCGGAGAAGGAAGAATAAAATTTGAAGAAAAAATTTTTTTACTAAAAAGCCACATAACACTGAGATAGTAAGGCGTTATGACCCGGGCGTGATTTGAACACGCAACCTTCTGATCTGGAGTCAGACGAGCTACCGAGTCACGCGAGGCAGTTTGGATCTGTAATTCACTGTATTCGCAGCAGGAGCATAATAACATAATTTATCATGTATGCAAAATAAGTAAGTTTTTAAATGTAATTTACTATTTATAGAAAACACTGCCAGTCAAGGAAAGAAGAATAAAATTTGAAGAAATAATTTTTTTTACTAAGGTGTCATGACCCGGAGAGCTGAGACGTACTTGCGCAATACACAACAGCACACTTAGAAGAAACCGAAGCCTATAAGTAGTAATATATATTAAACAACAACTATAGCACAAAATACGACCAGAAAGAACTCAGCAGGAGGAGAGAATCTATGTTGCTATACTTTGTTGTTTTTTACTGCAGTTCTTTACTGTCTTCTTGTATCAATCTGCTGTTTTACGACTTTATGACTGGCTGCTCCACACACTCCTCGATGCTGCTTCTATAGTAAATTCTAAGACTCGGCACACAGCTTAATACACAATCGCCTGAGCTCCACTCAGCAGTTGCGCTTCGCTTGGCTGGTTCGTCGTTGATATGCTATGTAACTCTATAATACTAGACGACTGTCTTGGGTTTGAGTTGCCTTTTATAATTTCCGCAGCAGGACAGAGAAGGTTTTGGAACAATCAGGCATATCTCATCTATCTGCAAAATTCTTGAAGATTATAGTATAATGCATTTTGACACCTAAATCAGAAAATTCGTTGCAAAGTCGATAAATTGTCGCCAAGTTTATCGCCAAGCCCTGGTGTAACTGATACAGTATCCGATTAGCAATAGAGCTGATCATAAAACTATCTTTCTATTGATGGAGCTAACTTGCAGGGAACCAACATTACATATTCGTAGCAGTATTTAGGCATATTACGAAATTCTGAACATTTGAAAATTTATGTTTGTGGTTTGTTTAGTTTTTTCTTATTCAATGCACAAAGTGCTGTTTTGAAAAACGATATATTCAGGAGATTGATAGTAAGTCTCAAGAGAAACAGAAATTGCGATAGAACATTTTATCTAAAATTCGTTGGCGAAAATCGCGGAAATATTTCGTGAGCTTTTTGCTCAAGAAATATTTCCCATTTGAGGAATCCGAACCAGAGAATAAAGAATATATTTATTTAGAAATATCTTATAGTTGTTTTAGTGCATCACAATGCGAAAAAAAAAGTTGAAAACTTCGTATTATTTACCATTTGAATATTATTTAAAAATGGATAGAAATACAACTAAATTTTTAGTTCAAGAACTAGACAATGCATTTCTCAAGTTATCTGCAAAATTTTAAACAAATCGTTTGATAAACCTCTAAACTAGAAGATTTCTTTTATTTATACCTCTTTTTAGCCACAAAAAGTTTTCTTTCTTCCACTTTAAAAATAAAACTTTTTTTTTGGTTTCCACTGATGTTTGAACAGATATTAAAAAAATATATCCATTTTTGAACGTTTTAAAAAAATGTCATTCCGAACGCTGTCACATACCTTAAACAAGCGCAAAACAGCAAACTAACTCGATTGTATGAAACTGAAGAAGCTGAAATTTCAGTAGTGGAGCAGGGAATAGCAAGTGCACATGGTAGTGGTATTAGTGTATATACGATTTAATGAGAATGACATGTCATATATGAAAATGGGGAAAATGATGACAAATATCCTGTTTTATTCCTTTATTCCTATACTCGTCTATTACTTTCTATTGATGATGAGATGCAAAAAGAATTTGATTTGATATTTATTGTTCAGATAAAAGTGAAGGATAAATGATCTTGACAGATACTACGAAATGAAGAAGTTCATTTCCATTTGAATAGCTCTGCAAACACACATAATTGCCGTATTTGACCTGACATAAATCCGAAATTTCAGCAGAAATTCTACTGCATTTCCAAAAAGGAAAAAACGTGACGCCTCCTGCACTCATAATATTGAATTATCTAAACAGTTGAAAAATGGAAGATAAAGGACAGGGAAAAGTGAGAAAGATACGACAAACCATCCAGAGATCTCCACAAAGAATCCCATCAGTGTCACATCCTGCACAGCCATATTAATGTTTTAGCAAAGTAATAATTAAATAAATGGAACAAAATTAACTAAAAACAAATGATAATAATGAGTTGAACTTACGCAGAAACTTTGATATTAACAGAAGCAAACTCTTCTTTTTGAGGCCGTTAGCTGGGGTAAACTATATAGAGATTACTAAGTTGCAGAGAAAAGAAAAGAAAACTAACACACACACACACATAAACAAAATTAAAAGATGATAAAAAATGATAAACAACAGTGTAAATATATATATGACATATATAAACAAACTTTGCATACAGAATAAGATATCTGCAGCTATTGCCTGAGTCATGTGGTCTTGATTTCTGTTTTTCTTTGTGAGAACGTGGTTAGTCGGTTCTGTGGGGTATTGCAGTTACGAGGGTAAGTCCAAATATTACAGTATGGTGTGGTTTAATATCATCTTTCATCAATAGTCCTTAATTTTTTTTGAAAGCACTTCCTTTAAGATAATGCCACACTTTTTACACTGATGTCCAGTAGTCCTTGACCCTACTGTTTTTTATATTTCTCTTTTATTTTATAGATATATTTAAATGGAATTTTTAATTATATCAAAGTAGATATTTAATGTTCACTAAAGCCATACGTAGGCCAATCACTTCAGGTGTATACAAGAAAATTACAATTATCGCTAACAAATGAGACAGTTGTTCAGCGAAACAAGAGTTTTCAGGTTATGAGATATCAGCCATTTTTTTTTTTTACACAACAACTTCAAAAAAAATAAAAAATAGTTCCAACATTTTGAAATTATTTTAAAATTCAAAAGCTGAAATCTTCAACAACTGCAATTTTTATTCTGTGAAATGGTTTTGAAATATTAATTTAAAAAAACGTTGACTGAAATATTTGTGGTGATGAGATGATGGATAAGACAAACCACTTTAAAACTAAAACAAAGGCTTTATTTCATGTCTACATTAGGAATAGATACTCTGTCAATTATTACAAATAATTGACAGAGTATACTCATATACTCGTATAATATAATAAAATTATATGAGTATACTCATATAATTAAATAAAAATTTGAAGTTACACCTAATACATAGGTATTTAGATATGAAAACGTTAGTTGGTATGCTGGTGGATAATCGTTGCAATTCTAATTCCCCACACATTCTAAAATACGGAATTTCAAAGGAACTCTTTGCTCAATGTATCATTGGAGTTCTAACCTTTGCTATCGTTATTTCTTAGATTTTAATACATATTTATTAAGAGTATTTTTTTTAAAAATTTGCTTTAACATTTCTTTGCTTTATATTTTGTTGCTATCGAAGAAAATGACGCATAAGTAATGCTTTAGAAATGACACAATAAAAAGATAAATCTTGAGCTTTTTAAAATCAAAATCACATTCTCATCTTCTTTTAAGTTACCAAGCATTTTAAAATCTGTTAATTGTAATCACCATGCTTTAAGAAGATAGCAGGCAGTGTTACTTCATTCAAGTGAAGGTGAATTAACTGCTGCCAGAGCACGTGAGCCTAATTCTATAAGAAAAATAAAAACAGACGTCTAGCAATATATATCAGGAAATCTATTGATTTAGTTTCTTTTTTATGTCCGGGTTTTTTATTAAAAAAAAGTTAAAAATTTAATTATGTAAAATATTTTTAAAACTTCTCTTATACTTCAGGATTTGTGAGTGCATCTTTTCAATACTATTGTAATAAATATTGTTAACTCTTAAAAAATTATCTATAGGTAGCCTTTAAAATTGTCTGCTTCAATTGATATTCTAATTATAATTAAAAACACTCCAGACAATAAAAGTCTCTGGATCTTTTTCATATTGTATTGTTTTATACAAAAAGTAGTATTTACATTAAAAAATTAAATGACAGAGATTTAATCCGGGGAAGTACCAGGTATGTAATATATAGTTACATATAATCTTAACTCCTATTCAACTACCTCGATCTGACTTCCCTCATGTCTACTGCATTACTACATTAAGTCACGCAATCCATAAATCCATCACGAATACCTCTGGATATGGAGAAGTTATCTGAACAACTAGTTAAAGAAAGGGGATTCCTCCTGCTAAACAATCGTATTTGAGATAAGTTTGGTTTAACTTGTGATTGGTTATCTGGACTACCAATCCTCTGAAACTGTCGTCATCTGGCTGTTTCCAGACCGCTGAGATTAACAAGGAATCTGATGTCCATTTAGTGCTGTTTGTTCTATTGTACAGTTTCTACTGCTGGTGATGTACTATTGATGATTTTGATACATTTCCGTGTTTCAGGCGTTTTTGAGTTCTCAAAAATTATAAAAGGTAGTGTTATGTCTTTGTGTTTGCGAATATTTTGAATTAAGCGAATATTTTAACTTAAAATTGCAAAGAACTAGAAATATGAAAAATTTATTTATAGCCTTTTTTTTATCTAAAAATTAATTGACAAATAAAAGATCATATGACATGAATATATATTATTATATGACTAATAACTGTAGATAATCGATATAAAATGGAAATATTTAATGATTTGATCCTTTATCTTTGGAAAAAAATCTAATATATTTTGTAATATCTGTTTCAAAAGAAAAAAGTATAAAAACTATACATGTTG